>NC_051202.1:2522222-2837500 GCF_015220075.1 Falco rusticolus | reverse complement strand
GATAAAAAGAAATAACCCCCACCATCGTTTAGCAGCACTAAGACACTGAATGTGGTGCAGCAGCAAGAACACAGCTCTGAACTCAAATGAGCGACAATTTATTGCCTGAGACTTTCAGAGGGCAAGAGAGGAGGACTCAACAAAGTACAATAAACCGCCCCCCCCCTTAGAATAATCCAGAATGAAGTAAAAGCCAGGAAAAAAAAAAACCAACCACCCAAACAACACTCAAGCATTTTTCCAAGTTCTTTCACTTGAAAATGTATGTTAGGACACCCTGCAAAAGTAAATGACACACCAAATAATTTGATACACGCAGCAGAAAGAAAAAAAATAAATTAAAAATCCGTCATTTCAGACCTATTTATTTGCCTCCATAAAAGACGTTAGGCTACCTTCCCAGCTGGAAAGCTCCTCAGGTAAATCACACACAGCTCTCACAGGTCTAGCGCGGGTCACCCTGCCGTCGCTGTGAGAAGCGTGCTGAGGGCAGACGGGTCAGCACAGACTCAAGTTCACAGACTTGTATGCCGAGAGCTTAGGATGCCTACAACCTCTTGTGAGTTACGCCTCCGAGCTCCACACAGTATAAAGTGTTACTGTATGAACTGCTGTGGTTCAGAGAGGGGAAAGTACTCCATTTATGAATTGACTGAATTTGTTGAGGCTGCAGAATGGCAGCTGCGAAGAAGAACGCAAGAGTCTACAAGGAAACGAGAACACATCTCCCCTACAAGGAAACCAGAACTCATCTCCCCTCCCCAAATGGCAAGTTAGGCCTCTAATTGTACTTTCCGTGGCCATATTCCTACTTATTTCTGCATATTCTCAGGAAAATACATAATCGAGACAGCAGTTTATTAAATGACACAACTGAATACACAGAGCCACAATCAATTATTTCTGACCTTTTGAATCATTCAAATGGACTACTGACAACCTGACAATGACTGAAAATGACTTCAAGCATTTTACCGTTACTTTTCAGGTTTCTATTTATTGCTGTTTACTTTTTGCTGTAAAACTTTTTAGAGCATTAAGATTTCTCAAATATATGCCAAATTCAGAGATGTGTTACTTAAAGAGAGATTCAAATGGAGATTCACTCTGTTGCCATTCATAGGGTTAGTCACAAGGATCTAATAAAAAGTAGTTTGAAAATAAATCTTTCCCAAAGGAAGCAAAGAGACTTTGATCTGTGCTTTCTTAATGGGCACCTAACTGCAATCACATCCTGCTGCTGAGAACAGCTTGACAGAAAAAGCACAGATCCTTTTTATTGCAATATTTTGCCATTAAGATAGTCTAGCTCTGGTGAAGGTGACCAAATTTGCTAAAATCATCAATGTTAATTGGCAAAGTGTGATTATACTCACAGAGATATAGAAGAGAGGATAAAAAAACCTCAAGGCAAACCACCAAACAAACAAACAAACAAACAAACAAAAAAAAGTTCTAAATGGGAGAGAACCATCAAGGGAACACAGCGTTGGTATCCTGGGCAGTGGTAATTCTGCAGTGCACACCTCGCCCTGCAGATAATCCCCATCCTTCTTATCTTCACCCACAATTTATTCTGCTTCTAAAATATGAGCTGTTTGGTCTTCACAGACCAGAGTGTAAAATTAGCACAGGCATAAGCCAAACAGAGGCGTGTGCCAGCCAGCCTTGCTAATGCACCTTGACTGACTGGGAGAGCCCTGAATTTCGGCTATCCTCTTGAGCTGAGGACAGTCTTTCTTCATCCAATCCTTTTCTTAATTTGTTTTGCCAAGTGTATGCTCAGCTGGGTATCAGATACAAAACCAGGCATCCCCTGCCACAAGGAGTCTGCAACTAAACAGGGAATACACAAAACCTTAAGTGGCCTGGAGGACTTTCTATCTGAGAGAGCAGATTAATGAAATTTATCAGCAAAATGTTTTAAAAGCTTTCAGTGGAGAAGGCTGGAGTCTGGCTCATGGAGATAGGGAGAGAGATCCCATGTGAAGAGCAGCATGAGATGTGTAACAAAGACACAAATGCAGGATGTGAACCAAGCAGCAAATTGAATTGTCAGCAGTTCAAGAGAGGTGAACAGCGAGAACTGAGAGCAAAGATACTGGCAGAAGCCTAAAGATTAGGAAGAAAAGCTTTTACACGGAAGAGGAAAAGAAAGGAAGAGATTCAAAGAAGGTACAATGTGGCCACAAAAGCCAACCTACACGCCGATTTCATGCTACCAACAAATCAGAAATAGCTGCCTGCCATTCTGCATCAGTGCATTTAACCTCATGCTTTGCTTTCAACGCCAGTGTACCTGACACTACAGAGAAGTGAATTCATCTCTACCTAACAGTGCTAGTCAGAGGTACTGTGTTTTAAGTAGCAAAAGTGTATTAGTTCTTTATGCACTGGAGCAAGAGATTTAATTACCCTTAAATTTATGGAGTTACAAGTATTACACCCCGCATCAATTATCACCCTTTTCGGAAACAGTAAATTACCTGCTTTTCAACAAGTGTTGCCACCACATTAGTAAAAATGAGCATCAGTATTTCATATATAAATATATTTTTCAGACTTGAGTGGAAATAGCATTTCTTTATGGCTGGAACTTCCACTCCCTCCGTCACCCATAAGCGTGTTTTAACAACTCTCTCCACTTTCTTTGAAAAACGGACAATGAATACACTTCAGAAAGTCTAGTTTCAATTAAGGTTTTGAAAAGTTATCTGAACAGGCTAGTATAATTCTGACATACCATTAAGCACAGTAGTATCACTGCTGTCTGTCAACTCAATAGTTCTGAAAGTTGCTAAGGTCTTCACTGTATGGTTGGACGTAGCTGAAAGAGAAGTTAGATGTTTCAGAATAAAAAAGGCATATGTTCACCGAGCAAGATGGTTCACTGTTAAACAGGCTCATGCATGCCCAAAGTTTTACAGATATGCCTATTTTTAGAAAATGGCATGCCAAGATAAGCCTGAGAACTACTATAAGAGAACAGCTCTATACCTTCTGCACTGACTGTCAAATTCTCAGTGTTTGTGTTTTCTTCCAAGCCTGTACAGTCAGAAGCTGCCAAAAAGAAATAAAGAAAGAAATTAAATGAAATATTTTCATTCCGCATATTCTGTCATTCCAAATCTTTTCAAGCAAGCAGTCTAACCATAGGATGCTAAGTGCATACTTCTGAATTGTACCATCTGGCCTTTACCACACCTGAGGGAGTTCAGAATGCCAATCATGAACAAAAAACTTAGCAGAAGCAAAAGCCAACTCAAGATTTAATCAACTGTCAGGCAAGAACGAACTCCCCCCCCCCCCCCAAGCAATTTCAGTCATCTGTAAATATCCTTCAAATGTATCTCACTGAAGAATCTATTTAGAACCAATATACAAGAATAAATCCCTCGCAAATATAAGGCTTCACGAGTAACAAGACTCATCTATTACTTCTTATTATGACACAATACACAGGGACACATGCAGATTTAAGTTCCTGACAACCAATTCTCCTGTCTCCCGGTAACTATTCCCCAGAAAGTTCACGAAATATTTTCACTATCTAATTTATCTATAATACTTACAGCTTTGTAGTAAGCCCCGCACACTCTCCAAGTCAGCAGCAGTTTTCATTTCAAGACAGTGGGCAAAGACACTTAAAGCTTTGCTACGGATGACGGCTGCTTTGTCCAAACACCTGCCAAACACTATGACCCGTACTAAAAACTTATGATCTAGAAACTTCCGATGATCCAGGGACAGGGAGCTGTCCGACTTCCTCTCTGGCACATCCAACAGAGCTAACACTACGTCAAGAGCAAACATTCTGTAGGCAACCTGGAAGAGAAAGCACACAAGGTGCTCTGTTAATGTAAACAAAGATACAGGCATTGCCTACTCAGTTCACCCGCCTTTAGGTACCAGCAGTAACTACAATGCTATTCGGTACTGACATCGAAGCCTTCATCTTCAAAACACTGCTGTATCTGAACCCTGGAACATCAAGGAGATGTACTCACTTTGGTGTGGTGTGAGTACTTATAAAGCCAAGCGATGAAGTCAGCAAACTCTACGCAAGGGAGTTTATTCAGCAAATTCACCAAGGCCTGTGCAGCGTATGTGCGATAATCAGCCTTATCTGGGATCTGAAAAACAAGGACAATTGCGTGGTGTGATACTTCGATGCTCTGCTCTAGAAACCAGAATCGCATTTCAGGACTTATGAGAAGTATTTCTGTATTTAACGAGGCAATACATTCACATTCAGCAATGACTGGGACAAAAATTATGGCTTCCTTGGTCATTACTTCAGCACTTACCCACAGTCACACAGCAAGCTCCCCAGAGGCAAAGGTGGAGCTTAGATTAAATCCAGAGGCAGTATTTCTACATGGCAATCTTCAGATAGCTAGCTAGGCAAAGAGATCTCATAACCCTCATTTTCCTGTACCATGGTAAAAGCAACTACAAATTTTGGAAAGGTCACAAGTGGGGTACAACCAATTGTGAACAGGCAGGGGGAAGCATTTCACTTCCAGCATTCTCCTAGGGCCTGACACTATTTTTAAGAAGTCTGAAAATTCTGATAAAAGACCAAAACATAACATAATCAGGCTGTCAAGAAATTTGCAAATGGTGAAAATCTTTTCACTCCTTACAAAAAGTTGTGAAAATGGACCTCCTAGCTGTTACAGGTACTGCAACGTATCCATACCTAAGCTCTTCAGCTCAAGATGTAACAAAGCGTAGCATACCTTGGTACAGATATGTTGCAGCAATATTCGAAGAACAGGAAATACAACTTCTTTCAGCTCATCTACTACAGAACTGCACAGAAGACAAAACAAGCAGATTTTAATAGGGTTGGCTTTACAACAGAGCAAAAATCAAATCAAGGACATTCCTTTTGGAATGCATTTCAAAAGTTGGGAAAAGTGCACGTTCTGGAATCACAAGCACTAGTGCAACAGGAGACAGACCTACTTACTTTCTACATTAACTTGGCTTTGCAGGCAGCAAACATTTCTCCCAATACCTTTCTACAAGTAGGACAACATGAAAAGCTTCTCTGTTCTCACCCTACTTACTATATGTTGCCTGGCGATCTCTGCACAAGCTACACTTTCTAATAACATAGACCCCTACCCAGGGGGAGTAATAAACATAGGCAAAACATATCTTGCAGCAGGAGAATGCAAAGAACTAAGAAATAAGCTCCATATTAATCTTTCATTTCCTTCACAATATTTTGTACTAAACCCCAAGACCTGAAAAACTGACACAAAGCAAAACACAGAGTCCCTTCCACCCACTGCCACTTTTCTGTCAAATGGCACCTGCCTTCCCTTCTGCGAGCAAGTTCAGTAAATTCCCATTACAGACATTTTAATTAAACCTCATTTGCACAAAGAACTTCAAAGTCAGTGCCAGTTTGCCTCATCCCTTTATCAACTGAACAGTAAAGAGAAGGCGTGCCAGAAGAGCGAGCAGACATACCCAGGAAGGGTAGTGCCAGCGCCCTGTTGTACTTCACCTGATGAATTTTATAGCCTGATTCCTGGCACTGATCACAGCCGGCGTGATTGCAAGGACTACACTTCTGGAAGACACATCGCTTTCCAGCATAAGAATGATATTGAGGATTCGCTGGAAGACACAACGAAGAATCTGGAAAGAAAATGTTCAGGTTATTTTCAAGTTAATTTCAGTAGCAACTGGAGCCCACGGACAAGCATTCTGACCAGGTTCATGAAATAATTCTGAACCAAGTAAACCTAGACCCAAATAACAGCACCTCTCAAAATATGACTCCTAGCAGAATAATTCAAAGGGGACCCATTCTTAATGCACATGTCTTCCCTAGTTGTGATTTCTCATACAAGTTCAGTAAGGCCTAGGAAGGACTTCCTGAAAACATCAACAGATGCCCACCAAAGCAGTGGGCTTCAATTCACCAGAAATGTTCGGAATTTGAGGGAATTCATTGTTTTTTGCACAGAAGACATCTTAAACTAAATGCACGTTTTTACCACCACATGCACTTAACTTTGGGAGCTTCCTCCTGCCACACTTTTGGGACCACGGCATGCCTTGTTATCCTGACATTCACTGAGCAGCCAAACAGGAGAGGCAGGGAAGATGAGGCAGGTCTTGGCAGGGGAGCTGCTACATCTTCCTAATACCACAAATATCAACAGCTCTGAATTGTGCTTGTGCTGCACTGAGAAACCAAGGAGGTTGAAACACATGGGTCTAAGGCTGCTAAATGTGGGCAGACACTCAGGTATACGTCAGGTTTACATGTACTAAGCTTCAGGCTGTCCTGACTAGACAGCTGCTAATACCCTGGCTTGCTAGCTCAGAGCTAGTTCAGATGGGTTTACACAGACGTGCAAACACAGCGGCATGGTCACACCCAAAGTTCAAAGCCCCATCCATTGGAGCAACACGCAGGGAAGCAGGAGATGACACAGCGTGCTTGACAATTTAAATAAAAAAATTACAATTTTTTTTTACAATTACAAAATAAAAATGTAAAGCTGCAGACACATTTCTGGTAGAACTGGATGTTCCATGATGACAGAGTATTCTCTGAATAAGGATCAACCTTGCTTACCATCATCTGCGCATAACACTTTCCCATCATGCTGCACAACCCAATGCCACAGCACCTTCCAAGCAGTGCTGGAGCTCCATCTAGCAGGACACAAGAAAATTCCAGGCAAATGCGGCAACCTGGAATTCTCTTTAAGATACAGAGATCTAATGCCACTGTAGCTATCCTCTGCTTTCGATTCATTTGCCACAAGAATCACTGGAGCACAGAATTCAATGCACACAAAATGCATCATCATACAAGCCAAAGGACATAAGGACTGGGGTGGAAAAAAGCATCTTGCAAACCCAGTGCAGCATGCACAAGCACAAAAAAGTAAAACTAATGTGAAAAGTAAAAAACTGCAAGCAAAAATGATGTGCAGAGAAGGAAAGAAACAACACTTCTGTTCAATGCTGCAGTGAGGATTTTGAAGATTTTTTTTCCCAACTTTTACCTTATCTTCTGTACCGTGTAGAAGGGAACACAGTAACCACAGCCCATGATACGCCAGCTCGGGAATGTACTTGGCTTTGTCGACATTCCTAAGCAAAAGAAGACAAAGAGAAGTCTTCATCTCTCATCAGAGAAACATTTACTACAACCATTACAAATAAACATGCTCATTGACTGGAAAACATTCAATATGCACTAAATGTTATTTACTGTTAGCTATGTAGAACATGTTCTAATTATCTGTAACAAAACAAATCACCGCTTTCGTTTTCATATAAACAGGATAACACAATCATTGAGCACTTTATTTGTTCAAAGCGCCACATAAACATTAAAAATTATTTGCTCACGTTGCTACTGAAAACTCGAACTCAAACTCCTGTACCGTCGGCTCAAACCTTGCCATTGCAAGGAAGACCTGCAAGGAAAGAAAGCCAAGCTTAGCTACTTCACACAAGGGGAAGATGTGCAGGTCTGCTTGGGGGTCAGACCACAGAGAACTTGAGTCTTAACTTTCAAACCACAGCACCCGCCCTGAAGCAGAACGTGAGCACACCCCAAAGCCAGAGGCTCCATACCGCACCTCCTTCCCCTGGGTACAGTGAGGGTTAAGCACCTCAGAAGTGGTAAGCACAAGAGGCAGACACAGAGCAGGCACTCTGCTCCGAGATTTACACCAACGGTCTGATCAGGGGCCAGCTTATGAAAGGCAGGGCTGCCACCATTCCTGTGGCTGTGGAGCATTCTGCACCCACCAAAAGGTGGTGTTAGGGGACATACGGCTCCTTGAGCTGAATCTTCTTACCTGCAGGCAGTTCTCCACACACTGAGGTTTTTCTTTTAGGGATAATTTAGGCAGAAGTCTTAACAAGTTTTTCAGAAGAATGAAGATTGAGTTGCGAATTTGTAGAAGATCATCCGTTGAAAAGTAAGCATTTTCACAATTCTCTTCATCCTCATGCTCCTCTTCCAATGACTCTTCCATCTACATTGGTAGAAAAGAGAAACGGTGCCATCCTGTCCCACAGCACTGCCTGATCTCTTTTGCACATTCCAGTGCTTCACAGAGTTCTCAGGCTAGGTCCTACACAATTTCACACCAAAAATTCTAAACCTTTTCTTTCAGATTAATTAGCAGACTTAACAGTGGGGGGGGGGGGGGCGGGGAACCAATGAAGGTTGGGTACAAAAAAGAAAGTGCCAACACAGCCTGTTCTTGTTTTGAAGGAGAAAGCCCATCAGAGCTGAAGACAATTATCTGAGTTCTAATCTGACACCTGGAGATTCACCTCAAAGTAATTCCCACTGCACCTATGACCTTCCCCCCCTTGCTTGTCATGACCTCGTGGCACCAATGTTCCCACAGGATTCCTGATGTGTAATCCTCAGTTCCATCACAAAAAAACCCCACAAACCAACACAGACCAAAACCATATAAATGTTAGAACGAGCAGCTGAGTACAGCTAGCTAAAGCATTTAGCCCTTAACTTCCCATCAGTAAATTGGCAAAGAAACACAAATGCCATTTGCAAGGTGGTCACACATAGTAACTTGGAGGTCTGTTGAAGAAGCTCATCTAAATTAGTTCCTCCCTCTGCTACTGACCTAACAACATGCCACAGACAAATAAACTATTTTTTCTTAGTCAGCAGCCACAAAACTGCAGCTAATTCTGAATCAGCAGACTTCTGGAATTCCTAATAATAGGTAGAGGACCAAGAGCACAGCTGAACTGCTGAATAAAAGGTTAAGAACTAAAAAAAAGAGCTGAAAAAGAGGCATAGAAGTGAAATAGCCTGCCAACAATTTGCTTATTAACAGCGGCTTACATCCAAAGAGATTACACAAACGTCTTACATCGGATTTGCCATTCCTGCATGGTTTTCCTTTCTTTCTATTTCTTTTTGCATTGGTCTGAGAGCTTTGAGTATGCATCTTCTTTCTTTTCTTCATCAGATCCTGTTCTTGAGGCCAACTTTTTGTCAGAGTGCGAAGACACTTATCAAACATCACTTGATGGAACAGCTGGTTAACTACGCTGCCTGCCCAGAAAAGACAACATCAGCTATCTTCCAGACAGAGAGAGAGAACATCAAATCATCCGGCCATCTCTCCATTTGCTTTGACAGCCAAGGAGATGGCCAGGCCAAAGGCATTGTCCTGAAAGCCTAAGAAAGTTCAAGAGAAGAAAGAAGTAAGGAAGGAAAAAAAAAAAAAGTAGAAAAAAGAAGTATTGTTTGAACAAAGGCAAACTGCATCAGGATGACAGGTCATCAGCGATGACATTATCAGGTAGGATCACCAGCTGATTGACCCCTTCTAGCTGGTAATGTGCTGCACAACAAAGATCTGCAAAACCGCAGAATATGCGTTAGCCTCGAATACAAAAGAGTACTGCTGTGAATTAACCTGCTAGAAACCTTCAACTGCTGGTTATTTTGAACAAATACTTTTGTTTTCACAAATGAACCCATCCAAAAGCACACTGCACAGTGAAATCCTCTCTAGTTACAGAGCGGGAACAGGAATAAGCTCCCATCTCCACTGCATATTATGTCAAACCAGAAGGCTACGTGTGGTTCCAGCTCTGTGTACTGTGCAGGCTCCTCTGTCAACCTTGTCACAGAGCTACTGAGATGTACGGCCACACAGACCCAGCCTGAGACCATCAAGCCACTTTATGACAGGAGACCAAGCTGCTATCAGAAAATAACAGCTGTTCAGCACTCAACACCACGGCTGAGTTTGATCCCCGAGGATTTCAGGGAGATCGAGCGAACAGTTCAAAAGCCATCATGCATTCCACCTGCAATTCTTATAAATGTGAGAAAGCCGATTTTGTCTGAACCACGATTTATCCAACAATAAAGAGGCACATCCCTTGCTCACCTGGGATCTCCAGCAGTAAGAAGTACAACCCAGCAGCATGAAGAGCGTAAACTCTCTGCTGTGCTTGAGCTCTTTTATGCTGCCCTGCTTGGACAAAGTGATGCAGCACAGCCACAAGCGCTTTATGAGAGAAGTTGTTTTCAGCAAACACGGTCCAGATATTCTGAGGCAAAACACATGTGTAGTAGTGAGAAATAACATAGCTCTCCACAAGTGGGCATTATTCACATTTTAACGCTTGCCACTGCAACCAACCCCCTATATATACTGTAGTATGCATTTTTTTAATAATTATGTTATAATATTTTATTATCTTAAGATCTTATTGTTCTCTACAGCTACCTGAAAGGAGGTTGTAGACAGGTGGGGGTCAGTCTCTTCTCCCAGATAACAAGCCACAGGACAAGAGGAAATGGTCACAAGTTATGCCAGGGGAGGTTTAGATTCGGTTTTTGGAAAAATTTCTTCACTGAAAAGGTGGTTAAGCATCGCAACAGGCTGCCCAGGGAGGCGGTGGAGTCACCACCTCTGGAGGCGTGTAAAATATGTGTAGATGCAATATTTAGGGATATGGTTTAGTGGTGGCCTTGGCAGTTAACAGTTGGACTTGATCTCAAAGGTCTCTTCCAACAGAAGTAGTTCTATGCTTCTACCTAATACTATATAAATACATTTTTAAGTGTGGGAAGAGCATCCCTCTGGAGCATTCTAGCACAGATGACCAGAACTGCCTTGGGCAGCCTCAGCCTGTTTTGCAGGCCTGAAAGCAGGCCCGGCTCACACCCTCGGGAGCAGAGCTGGCCCGGTGGCACAGCGGGAGCAGAGCTGGCCCGGCGGCGCGGCCTCACCTCGCTGCTGCCCTGCGCCTCCGAAGCGAAGGGCGCCAGGCACTGGTAGAGCCGGGTGAAGGCATCGAGGCCGTCTCCCGCGATGTCGGCTGCCAGGTTGGCGTCCAGGGGCTCGGTGTCCGTGAAATCCAGGTCCCACACCGCCTCCACCCACACTGCGAGACACAGGGTTGCCAACGGTGAGCCAAGCGCCCGGGGAGGCGGCCTGACCGCCCCGGGGCAGCAGCCCGCAGCAGCGAGACCACCGGGCCGCCGCCCCCTCCGCGGGCCGGTGCGCCGCGCTACCCACCCCTCGCCCCACCACGCCGCACCTGGGCTCACGTCCCGCAGCTGCCACCGCGCCAGGGCGGCCGGCAGCGCGGCCGGTCGCTCCGCCGGCGGTAGCTCCCCCGAGCGCTGGCCCCGCCGCCCGCCCGCCGCCATGCCGCCCGCCGGCCCTTCGAAAGGACCAATCCCCGTGCGCCTCCCGACCGGAAGCGGCCGCCCGGAAATGGGGCGGGGCGCGGGGCGGGACGTAGGGAGCGGCGCGGCCCGGGCCGGCCGGGTGGCGCATGCGCGGTGCACGGCCCGGGACGGCGGTGGCGGGGCGCGCCGGGAGGCGGCGGGCGGCGATCGTGCGTGGCCAGGCGGCGGGGGGGGGGCTGCGGGGCCCGGCCCGGTCTCCTTCCAGCGGCAGCCGGGCAGGCACCGGGGCCGCAGGGTCCCGCCGCCCAGCCCGCCCTCCCTGCCGCATTGCGGGCCCCCCGCCCCGCCGCCGGGCGCCGTGCCGCTGGCCGCGGTAGCCCCCTCCCCGGCTCCGCGGGGGCCGAGGGCGGGCGGGCCGCCGCCGCCGCCCCGGGGCCATGAGCTTCTTCGGGTTCGGGCAGAGTGCGGAGCTGGAGCTGGTGCTGAGCGACGCCGAGAGCCGGCGGCGGGTGGAGCACAAGACGGAGGAGGGCAAGAAGGAGAAGTACTTCCTCTTCTACGACGGGGAGACCGTGTCGGGGCGGGTGGTGCTCACCCTCAAGCACCTCAACAAGCGGCTGGAGCACCAGGGCATCAAAGTGGAGTTCATCGGGCAGATCGGTGAGCGGGGCGGGGCGCGGGGCTGGGGCGGCCCGGCCCCGGAGGTGGCCTGCGGGGCCCGGACCCCCGCCCCGGCCCCGGGGCCTCCCGGCGAGCCGGGGCCGGCGCCTGCCTGCGCGCTGCGGGCCCGTAGGCGCGTTAGCGCGGTGCACCGGGGCCTGGGAATGCGCGCGGGTACGCGGGTCCCCGGCAGCTTGTGCTCCACGGCTGCCCCGAGCGGTTCCACCCGCCGGCCCGGCTGGGCCCAGCTCATCCTGGCGGCTGGAGCGGAAGGGAGGGAGCTCCAGTGTTTTTCCAGGTCATTGTTCTCTCGTCCTATTTTCTCGCTCCTGCTCGGTCACCGGTTTCGGCTCCGAACCGCACGCGCCCGGGGGCAGGGTGGAACTGGGTTTCCATCCCGCAGGCGCAGGTCTGAGCGCAGACACCCCAGTAACACCAGCTGTCGGGTGGTGGTCTCCAGGCTGCATCTTCTGTTTGCGTTTGTTGTGTGCCTATCGATTTAGCTAGCACTGCGGTTCTGCTGAGGATGGTGAATTGGGTGGGTTTCACCCATATGTCTCAGGTCACCGGTTGCACCCCCCCAGCCCATACCCCACAACACATTCCACCCCAGAAGATCAGCTTTCTTGAGGCCCACGGGCTCAGCTTGGCTGGTTCCATCTTTTACTCTCTTGTGACTGCCCACGCGTCCCTGCACAGTTAGTCCGGTGGCTTCAAGTTGTTCAAAACTTGTGGTTGTCTGTGCATAACCCATTCAGATTTAAGATTTCCTGCTTTCTTAGAAGAAAGGTAGCTGCCACACCCACTCTTCCATCGGAATGGAGATGGCCGTATTTCATGGACATGCACAAGTCTAGCAAGGCGAAATAAGTTCAAGACATTCCCAGTGATGCCGCTGTGCTCGGGGTGTGCGGTGCCTCACGTCGGTGGCTCGCCGTACTCGGGTTTAACACTCCAAATCATTGCATGAGTTGTGGGCCTGCAGCCTTTGCATTGCAAATCGTGCGGTGTACCAAAGTGAACTAGAGGTTTTTCCACCCAACCCCGATGCTGCCGTTCAGTGTTTTTGCTGGCCTTGCTCGTACATGATGCTGCTTTTTGGAAGGGAAGGGGAGCACAGGCAGCGTGAGCCTGTATACGATGGAGTGTAGGTAAGCCCGTTTGTCAGGAGCTACCTTACGACCTCCTATTTGATTATGATTGTCAGTGGAAATTAAGCATGAACTTTGCTTCCGGCTCCGCTCTGTCTCCTCTGTGCTTCTCGTCCCCCGTTTTGGAAGACTTGAGCCATGTGTATTTACAATAACTGCTTTGAATTCAGATTATTGCCCAAGCACGGTGTATTAGGACCTGCTGTGGCTGCACGTTAGTCCTTTCTTTTTGCCCATTAGGCCCCTTTAATATAAAACGCTGCTAAAGTTTGTACCGCTGATGGCGCTTCCTTAATGCTTTCCATCTCAAAACAGCTTGCCTTACCGTCTGACTTCTTGCTGCTATGAGGCTGGTAACTACACGTGACAATTTTACGGGCAAGGGAGACTGAGATGTAACGGAGTGATGTGTTGCAGGGAAGAGGGATGTTGCAGACCGGGTACCAGGGTCCAGGCTGTGAACGCTGTGTCCTGCGTGGTCTCCGGTGAGCATTTCTAGAACCAGTTTAAGATTTCGTTTCGCCTGTGGTTACTGTGTCCAGAGCATGCCACCAAGATGTTGGCAGGTTATTTTCTTAATCTGGAAACCTTATAGCTCTGGAAACCTGAAATTACCATTTATACCTGTTTGATATGCTAATGTCTTCTGAAGTGTGGGAAATGTCAATCCTGCCTCTTCTTAAGGCTGCAGAGTGCCAATCTGTGCCCTTCCGAGACAGCAGAGAACTTAAAAGTTTGCTGACATTGGCGTCCCCTTGCTTTAATTTTGATTGTTGCCTTCTGCATTGTGTGGCAAGATGATATATCCCTCTTTTTATGTGGCACGTGGCTTCTCCCTGTCACATCAACAAGCACTTTCCTCTCAATGGACACGTATTCAATGCAGAGTTGGTTTATTTATGTCACCTGCCTGCCCAGCCTAAAGGGCTTGATGGCACTCGCTGTTTTGTGTGAGAGGTGTTCCAGTGCCAATATTTCCATTACAGAGATAAGGTGAGGAAAGGGGTATAAGAAACAGACATCACTTAAAAGCTGAAATCTCATCTTGCGTCTCAAGGAGTGGAGAAGCAAGGCTGGCTGCAGTTCCTGAACGCTACTAATACTTCTCAGGATCCTCCTCTGCACAGTTTAGTGCTGACAGCGAACTTGTGTGTGTGTATACGATTGTCTGATGACTTAGGTTTTTGTTTCTTCATCTAACCGTATCAGATTGGCTAAGGCTTTACCTTTTAAGAAGGACTGTGTAGGTGTCTTGTAGTCACACCGCTCACACGCAGGGTTGGGAAGGGCAGATTTCATTGATGGTTGTGTGTGATACAGAGCTGTTAATGCAAATGGCAGAGGTTTAAGTTCCTGTTGCTTCGACTTACGGGAGAAAACTTTGTGGGAGTGTAGAGAGGATTACTTCCATTAAATGAGGAAACCTGTAGTAGCTTCCTGCTGACGCAAGAAGGTTGTGGGGAAAACTGAAGCAATGTGACTGTGTTGGTTACTTGAGCTAGTTGAGCAGTGCTTCCAAAGGTGAATGCTCTTCCCTCGTCGGTGTTCACAAGGCCGTTGACATGTTATCCAGGGGATGGTGGAGCAGTTGCCTTTGCTGCCTCCCCACACGCTTGGTAGTTGTGTGCCGAACACTGGCTTTGTGCAGAATCGGTGAGGATCTCCACGGTTACGCAGTACCCAGTGTGAATCAAGACCACTCAAAGTCTTTGTTGTCAAAGGATAAGCAGGAACAGTTGGAAACCTCAGCTCTTGTTTTTTTGCTCCGTCACTGTTTGCTGTTCCAGAGAAGCAGCCGTGTTTTTTCCTCTCTTTACCGTAGCAATGCCTTTGGCCTGCAATATTGTGTAGAGAATCGCTGGAAGGGATTGCGTGAGCTGCCGGCTCCTCTTCTCAAACAGTCTGAAGATAATGAATATTGATAATAGGTGACCCATGTCACTCTTAAGGCAAAGCGAGTTCCTGATTCGTTGTAGTATGTGAGGCTGTGCTGGCCTTTTCCTTCCTGTTTCAGGGAGGAGAGTTCTGGCTGGCACCTGCCTCCGCCGGAGAGCAGTGAACAAGTGCAGTACGTTGCAGCCACAGGCTCCCCTGGTAGGTTCTCTGAATGGTGGTGAAGGAAGTAGAGATCCGGACAAGATGGTTGCTTGTAGCTGTGGAATCTCTTGCTTTTCCTCATGGTGTCATGTGGGATTAAGCACTGCTGCTTAACCTGGACTTATATCTTCCTAGAACTCTACTATGACCGAGGAAACCACCATGAGTTCGTGTCTCTGGTGAAAGACCTGGCCCGTCCTGGTGAATTCACTCAATCGCAGACATTTGACTTCGAATTCACCCATGTGGAAAAACCTTACGAGTCCTACACGGGGCAGAATGTGAAGTTACGGTGAGTCTTCTCCCCTTGCTGACCCCTGTTCTTGGTTCTGTGCAGTGTGCAAGTAATGATATTTACTGTGATGATACTGGAGGGCAGCATCTCTTCCCAGACATCCTTGCATGTTGATGATGACACTCAAAATGAATTTTGGTGGACTGAGATATAAAAGGCTCTGCTTTTATAAGCATGCATCAGGCTTCAGGGAACTTGTGTTGCCCCATTTAACTGACAGGAGAAATCAGCCCCCTCTGAATCAGCCAAATACTTCCTAATTTATTTGGTGATCCAAATCCCAGAAGGAATGCTTTAGTTTAGTCTCCAATGGGAACATTTTCGCTGTCTTGTAATGAGCCTTGCCAACTTTTAATTGTGCTCTATATGCAAGCAGATGCCTAGCTTAAATCTTGTTCATGTGTTGCAAACTGTATTTCACATCTAGGCACTCCAGTTGACTTGAAATCTAGTCACTGGCTTCTAAGGGAGGTTGGAAAATTCTGAGATCTGCCGAGAGAGGTGTGTCTGTGGGGACTGATGTGATCTAATCTCTTGCAAGAGGGCAGTGGTTTTAACGTGTGCAAGGTGTTATTCAGATCCCCAAATGGTGCTTGGGCAACTCAGGCTCACAAATGCATGAAAGCTTAGTGAAGAGCTAAGAGCCTGCTTTTCCATTTGAAAATTCCCTTCTGTCTTTTCCAACATGAGGCTCTGGTTGTTCCAGAAGCCAGGGCACCAATAAGACTGCTTGGATAGTCCAGTGCAATCTGCTCAGCCCCGTGTCCCTCCCTGCTTCGTCTCTCTTGCTGCTCGTACAGCCCTAAGAGGAGGGGGACTCTCCTTGCAGGTATTTCCTCCGAGCGACTGTCAGCCGCAGACTGAACGATGTGGTGAAGGAGATGGACATAGTTGTGCACACCCTGAGCACCTACCCAGAGCTCAACTCCTCTATTAAGATGGAGGTGGGGATTGAGGATTGCCTGCACATTGAGTTTGAGTATAACAAGTCCAAGTAAGTGTCTCAAGAGCAGCCAGTGGCTGTGGGGAACCATGTGCTACAGGGAACAGTTTGGTCTGGATGCCCAAGGCATGTGTCTTGCATGTGATCCTTAAAGGGATTCTTTGTTCCTGCACTCCAGCGAGGCTGGCAGGCAGTTCAGATGCTGGTTAAGGATGTGTGGGTTCCACTCCTTGCCCCATAGATGTGCTTTCTGGACCAAGGAGTGAGAAGCGGTGGCTGTGGCTTGCTGAGCTTGGAGCACAGTGCAAGGCTGTTGCAGTAACTTCGCATTCCCTGTATCCTCAGCAAGATCAGTATTTCCAAGTGTCTTCAAAGTACAACATCTGCTCTTTACCAGATAATACAGCTGAAGTGGGACCTTAATTCAGACACAGAAGTTGGAAACAGCTCTTTTAAACTACTTTTAATGCATCTCTCCCAGCTGATGCTAGCAAATCTCCCTTCAGTGTAACATTTGGGTTAGTTTTAATTGACCTAAAAAATTGGTTTGGGAGGCATTGCTGTCGCAGGGGTTTCCTGTAGATATTCAGCCTGAAATTCTGTTTTTAATTTATCAGATCATGCTAAACGTTCTTGGTGATTTCCAAAAGACCAGAGGATGAAAGGTGAAGCGCTGTTTACAGCAGCCTCATGGAGCTGGTTGATAGGCCATCTGAAATTTACAGCTGGGGCCGCAGATAAGAGCAAAGTGCCTGACAAGCAAGTTCCTGCGCTCCAGGTCTGAGTCCTGGTCTGCTACACAGTGTTTGATTGTGGTGCTTTCTTCCTTCATGTGCTAGGTATCACTTAAAAGATGTGATTGTTGGAAAGATCTACTTCCTGCTGGTGCGAATCAAGATCAAACACATGGAGATAGATATCATCAAGAGAGAAACAACAGGGACCGGCCCCAACGTGTATCATGAGAATGACACAATAGCTAAATACGAGATCATGGATGGGGCACCTGTGAGAGGTGAGAAGGCTGATGAACCTTGCAGCATCCCTCTTCTGAAGTCTTTTGGGGTGGGAATAAGAGTCCTGCAGTATCTTCAGCTGAATCCATGTGCTCAGTAGTAACATGTGTCCTGTTGCACTGGTGGACTCACGGCAGCTTACGTAGGTGATTAAATATGATCCCCTTCCTTCTGTGGTATGCTGAGGGGGAATTGAGGCATAATGAGTTGCAGTGACTTAATTCTTTTGATGCAGTGGCAAACCAGGAATAGATGTAAATTCACTGTTGGTGTGGTCACCAGCTGGTATTGCTGCAACTTGGAGCCAGAAAGATGGTGTTTTAGCTCTGTGCCAATCTCCTGTGCCACTTGTTTTCCAGTTCCATTGCCCAGCAGAGTCACCTGCCAGAGAGAGTGTCTCCTTACTCATTTTTTCTGGCAGTGTTGTCTAGATGCAGGTCACAAATTGAGTCTTTATGCTGTTAAAGTGGAGATGGAACTGCTGTCAGCAAGGGCAGGATCTGGCTATGGACCATGCATGCTGGTTTGGAAGGGAGCTGGAGGAAGTGGAGCTCATCTTACTCCACTTGTGGAAATGGTCACAAAGTTTGTGGCCTAGTGAGATTCTGTTTTGCTGGTGCTCTGCTAGTTGTTATCTGTGCATTCTGTCTGTGCTGATGGTTCTGTGCACTTTGCAGGGGAGTCCATTCCCATCAGACTCTTTCTGGCTGGCTACGAGCTGACTCCAACGATGAGGGACATCAATAAGAAGTTCTCGGTGCGTTATTACCTCAATCTGGTGCTGATTGACGAGGAAGAGAGACGCTACTTTAAGCAGCAGGTGAGAAACGGAGCTGTTGGTTCTCAGACCTGTAGACTGTTGCTTGGGATACTATGTCCTAAGGAGCTTCTGAGAATTTGGGATTCCTGTGGGGGAAAAATCATGTCCTTGACAGTGTCTGCAAAGACTAGGCAAATTAGAGTGGGCAGAGATGGTCTAGAGGGAACGGTCCACACAGGTCAGATGCGTGTGGTGGTGGGGATGCACGCAGAAGGTGCCTACTTTGGACTTCTTTTCCACTCTGTTGCCCTGTGGTGAAGCTTCTGTGCTTCACCTTATCAATTCGAATCTGGTAGCTGAGGGCAATAGGACAGAGCTGCCCTAGATGGCCAGTGGGTCCTTCTGTGCGCCCAGATCCTGGGGAGGAGCGCTCTACCCAAATTTTCGGGATGGCTGCATTGCGAGGCCTCCACGTGCTGCTGCGAGCGGCCTCACGCACACGGCCATGGGTGGAATGTGGCAGCATAGGCCGAGCTCTTGCTGGGTGCGAGCTGCTCGCCGGGCAGCGTGGTTCAGCTTCTGGGTCTGGGTGGGGCGAGGAGAAGGTCTCACAAGCCCTGACGAGGCCTCCGGCTGTGTTACTGCAGGAGGTCGTGCTTTGGCGGAAAGGAGACATAGTGAGGAAGAGCATGTCCCACCAAGCAGCCATCGCGTCCCAGCGGTTTGAGGGGACATCCTCGCACACCGAGGCCAAGACCCCCAGCCAGCCTGCAGAGAACAACGGCCGGCAGTGAGAGGCCGCGCAGAGGAAGGCTGCTGTGGAGCCACTGGGGACAGCAGCAGGGAGGAAGAAAAAACACTTCAGAGACTTCATGGAAATAAATAACCGTTTTTGACTTAATTCCTTTCTTCAAAGGACTCCTAGGGTGGGAAGGGGAGGGGAGGGCAAGGCAAGCTGGAGCACTGGTGGTGCGAAGCTGAAGGTACCTCAGTGCTTCCCAATCAACTACATTCCTCTGGGGTTGGCTGCTTTGAGGCATGTGTCCGGAGGCTGCGGAGCTGCCTGATCTCCTCTTTGCCCCGAGACCCTTTTGGTGTGGCAGCGGGGAGGGAGAGAGCAAGTGAAGGCCAAATCTGCTGCTGCTTCCGAGCGGTGTGGAGGTTGCTTTGGGGCTGTGTAGGATGGATATTTTTCTTGCCTTTCTGAAATCTTCACAAGGGAAAATGACACAGTGATTAGCTGGAAGATAGAGGGAGTCAGGCTGAGGTGTGGCCTACTTTAAATTGCTTAGTGTTATCCCCTCGCTGCCTCCCCTTCCTCTTCATGCTGGCATTGGATTCCTGGTCACAAACAGTTCTGTAACGTGGTTGACTCAGCCCTGGGACTGCCACACAGCCGCGCAGAGCACGGGCAGCAGGCGTGCTGTTGTGTCCTTGCTGTGGAGCTCCTGACTGTGTTGTTGCATCAAGGGAGAGCTGTGGCTGGTAGGAGGGAGTGAGGCACGCAAATGCAGTAGTAGGTGGCACAGGTTGGGCAGAGCGGTGAAGGTCCCAGCGCTGCTGGGTGGGCAGGAAGGCAGCTGGCCAAGAGCAGTGCCTTCCTGGTCTTGGCCTGGCAGCTGCCTGAGTGCCCCTGAGATTCAGTCTTTCTGGTTGCTGCACTCATGGAGATCCCAGTTGCTGCTGCAGAGCAGGAGCAGAGCAGCCTTGAGAGGTCTAGAGGATAGTTTTGGAAGGTGAGAAATAAATGGGGGCTCTCTTGGGAGTGGGCTTATGCTGCACACACTGCCCTGCTCGTGTCTGTGTCCTTGTGACAGAGCAGGCTTTGTATTAGGGACAGACAGCGGTATAGAAACGTGTGTATTGTTTTGTATTTGTTCCCTCACACCTGTGGGATGAGGGTTATTAGTAAGGACAGAAAGTGGATGCAATTGTTTTAAGAAGCTCATGGCCTGTGTATGCTGCTAGATGAAGCCAGGCAGCAACTGGAAGGATGGTAGAGCGCTCTGATTCCAGAGATGCATTCTTGAGGCCTGAGCTGAAGTCACCAGTGAGGTCTGAGGGTATGACATGAACTGAGAACCCAAGTACAAGTTTTTTATTTTCTAAAATAAGCTTCTTTTAGTCTACAGCTAAGTAGAATCATGAGAACGCTCCCAGAAGGGAGTCGCTCCTCCATTAAAAATTAGTCGTGGCTTTGTAGACTTGATTGGCAGAGTCTGGAGAATATCCATCCTGTTTAGATGCCCTTCAAGGAAGCAGGCGGTTAGACCTCCGACCAGACGGAGAGAGAAGCCTGCACTAAATGCTGGGGTATGAGCTCTTATCAAGTGAGATTTGTCTGCATTTCTCTGGGAGTTTGTGGCTCGCTAGGGTTTTGTCCAGCTTCCTTTTGACTCTGGAATGAATGTCCTCTGCCTCTGTTCTGCAGCTGAATGTAGAACGGTTGTCTTGCAGCTGGGAAATGGAAGTATCTTCTGCTTTGTTTAGTGGAACAGTGCTGGTGGAGGGAGTGGGGCCTGGGTGGGAAGGGGAGCTTTTTATGTAATAAGACAGCTACTGTATTTCAGTGATAAATGTGTGTTTCTGCTTGCCAAAGTAAGTTATCTTTTACTCACCACGTGTAAGGTTGTGGTTTTTAGTAGAGCTGGACAGTCTTGCTCTGTGTAGAGGACACTAATGATCTCATCTCTGCTGAATGCTTGTGTCACACCATGTTTCTGCTCTGTAATAGTGAAGACGTGGCTTGCTTTTCTTTACATGAGAAGTCTGTGCCATGGGCTGGAGCCATGTCTTCCTAAGACTGAAGCAAAAGCTTACTTTAGACAACTACCTTGTTATGCCAGGGCAGGGGGTGGTAACCTGCCACAGGTCTCACATGGCTAAGGAATCTGGATGTTTTACTCCTGACACTCGCTCTACTCCCCGCTCTGTGTAGGGGGCACCACCTGTGCTGTGGCAATACACAATCTCTTGGCGACAAAGCGAAGCTCCAGTTGGGAGCCTCTGGGGATAGCAGACTTAGCTTTCCATGGCTGAGCTGAGCACAGCAGCACCCTAACCACCCTCCAGCTTTCCCTCAACTCCCATACCACCTACATTTTTTTTTCCTTGCCTGTTCCTCTTGTTTGTAGGCCATGTGGTATTAAAGAAATGCTGTGGATGGTGTCTGTGCATTCCAGGAGTGCTTTGTTTACTGGCCAAACAGCATCAGTACTGGATGTAAGACAATTGTCTGACAAGACAATGCACTGTAAGGAGATTTCTATTGAGCATCTGTTCATCACTTCTGGAGGGTTTACTTGGAAAAGGCGCATGAGCCTATATGTTGGGTTGGGGGTTTGGTTTTTGTTGGTTTTTTTCCTTCTCTGTGCCCCTCTCCCGTGTCCAGAATTTAGAAACAATCCCCATTTTTACTTAATCTAAATGGACCATTCAACCCATTACCTACTATGCCCTCTGTTTTTCTGGGGTGGAGCAGATATGCTGAGCATCTTTAGAGAGAAGTTGAAGCTTAAGGTCACTCCGGGACAAGGTACTATAGCAGAGCGTTTCATTAGCATGGGAAGGGGCAGAGCAGTCCCCCTGAGCTGGGTGGTTCTGTTCAGTACTTGGGTCATTCCCTCTCTCCCAGGCAGAGTCAGGCAGGGGGGAGTGCGCAAGTACCAAGCAGTGCAACTTGTAATTAAGCCTCTGCTGTGTTTACATGTTTCTTAATTCGTCGTCTTTTCAATGGCTGTATTTTAAAACTTGGGGTTTTTGTCTCTTCAATTAAAAAGAGCCAGCCCTGGCTGTCAAATGCTGTGCATGAGTTTGTCTGATATGGTTTATATTGCCTGGCCCGGGTCTGGTTTGTGTTGGTTTTGGGTTTTTTTTACAGTATTAAGGCATTTTTCTGTAGTGCCATACTGTGCAGCCCTCCAAACATACTTGAGGAGTTTGCCCTTTATGCTCTTCATAAATTCTTGGCTTTCTTTAAGCTGTGTCACTGCTTAGAAGCTGTGCTGGTGGAGGACCCATGCAGCTTAAAAATTAGTAAGCGAGCTTTATTTTCTTCTTTTTTGCTGATGTCAGTACTAAAATAACATGAGAAGTTTTGTGCCTGTGATCTGCTTTGCAGCAATCACGTTGAATGTGTACATACATGTAAATTTTCTTCTAGACAGAAGCTTAGTTATACCTCTCTGCGGAAAAATGTCCCTCTGCAGTACATGGAACTGCACTGGATCCTGTAGTAAACATCTTCAAGGAGGATGTACCTCTTTTGTCCTTCGAGAGAGATCGCAGATTTTTCCACTATTAAAAATTGAGGAGCTGCAATTGATTCTAAAAGGCTTTATTTAAAAATAAGCAAAAATAACAGTGTGTCAGAATAAGGGACATGTAGCTGCAAATCGTGTGCGGGCATGTTCTTGTTGCTGTGATTGAGCAAGTAACTTGAGAATGATGCTGGTTTAGGAGGAGGCATCGGCGGGCTGGGTAGAAGCTGTGCTGCTGTCAGTTTCTTAATGTGGCTTTTCCTCTTCCAGGCTCAAGACAAAATCAAATTCCTCTGCGTTGAAAAGGTAAGGAAGAAAAAGCCGTAAGTGGAACTTACAAGTTGTCTGAGTGAGGGCTGCCTCTGGGAGGGAACGGCACCAAAAGTCCAAAGAAGGTTCTTACCTTTTGTCAGTGGTTGGATGGAAAGACGTTGTCTTGTGAAAAGCATCATGTTCTTTAGGGGGCCTCCGTCTGCTTTATGTGCCAGGTGGTGAGCCTTGATTTCAGAAAGGGGGATGAAACGTTTTGTCATCCGCACAAACTGGACATCCACCTGGGAAGCGATGGACAGCAAAGGAGCATGTTTGGAGAAGGATATAGCCTCCGGGTGTGACATAAGATCTTTGGGGGGACAGAGATATCAAACCGAAGCAAATGGCTGATGGCTACTACCTATAATGATATGGAAGCTTTTCCTTGCTGAAGGCTACAAGAACTTTCAGATACTTCTGGCAGGTGATTTGTTTACATGAATCTTAGTGCTGTGCACCAGCAACATACATTCATGTTGTCACAGACAATAAAAAATTAAAATGTGGGATGCAGCCAACCTGTGAACAGTCACTTCCCTATAATTTAGTGTGCCTCAGAACTACAGCTTGCTTTGCTGTAGACTGAGCGTGGGACTTAAAGATGTTCGTTCTCTTTCCTAACCCACAATTCTGCCATGTATGGAGGTCAGCTCTGCATCCAAGTAAGGTCTGAAAATTTAGGGAGATATATTTTGGTAGCCTCCTGGATGAGATGGGGGGGGAAAGGTAGAGAAAACAATAGGACTGGATTTTCTCAAGAGAGAGAAAAAGGTAGCTAGGGCAGGACAGAAGCTTGAGAAGATATGCAATACGATGCAGAGAGGCTTCTACCTTCATTCAGCTGGCACACACACCTTGAAACAGCTGTATTTAGTTTACTACATTACCATGGACCATTTGGGGTTCTCTTTTCTGCTGGAGGAATCATAATGAGGATCCTTCTGATCAAACTGTGTGTGATCAGGGTATGCCTCCTTTACGATCTGAAGCAGAAGGGGAGAAGAATGTGAGACAAGTTCCCATCAGTTAAAAACTATTGTCAGCAAAGGGTACGAAATGCCCTTGAGCAAGCTGTGACTAGACATAAGGAACAATCCTCGTGCAAAAACTAGCCTTGTTTTCCCTGAATGCCATTCTAATGGTGAGAGATAATTTCCTTTCTTTACATTTCTTGGGTGAAAGCACTGCAGAGCAGTATGGCTGTCCATGAAGCACCATCACCTCTTCAGAAAGCAATGGGGAAAAAGCAGAGGCAACAAAGGAAAACTGAGCAGATGATGATAAGTCTTTTGTGATGAGTTCTCCTCTTAAAGAAAAAGCTTTTCTGTGCCCTAGGTTTTACATGGCTGCCTTGCAAGCTCAGCTGACTAGAATTTAGTGCATCAGACTGTAATTGGAGTGTGGAGCAACTCTTGACTTGGCTGGAAGTGCTCTGAAATGTCAGCAGGAAAACAGCAGTTTAGTTCCATTTCTCTCATGAAAGATGCCCGGGTCAGCCCTGCTGTGACATACTGTTGAGCCTGGATGCCCTAGGCTCATTCACTGCTCTGATCAGACAACTTTTGGACTCCTTTGGTGCTGAGACAGAAGCAGGGCTAACAAGCTGTTCGATAACCCATCGGCTATTGCCTTCCCCCCAGCCCGAAACACAGACTGAGAAAGAGGCACTCACCTTGACAATGCCAACAATGCCAGGCTCTTTACAGTTACTGTGGTAGAAGAAGGCCTGCTGCCCAAGTTTCATGGCTCTCAGGAAATTCCTTGCCTGTCAGGTGTAAATGAGAGACTTTGAGCTCTTTGTGTCAAGCTCTCAGGGTTTTATTATAAGCAGCTAGGGACAAGAACTAACAACAAGAGAGGTATATCTGCTTCAGAGCTACTCAGATAAGGTTTCCTACAGTTGTTGTATGGAAGTTTTGTGTTGCAATGAAGTAAAAACCAGGCTAAAGAGCAAGATCCTGTTGCTTAGAAAGCATGTGGGAATTCAACAGCTCAGCTGCCCTCGTTGAGAGACAGCAGGTGACTTAAGTTAGCTGTCAGCAAACAAGCAGCAGAGTGGATCATACATAGGGGAGAAGCATGTATAGTAAGGGGATCATGTATAGTAGGGGAAACATGCGTGGATTTCTTCTGCAGAGGAAAAAGAGAGCTGTATGCTAATAAGGTATAGTCCTTGGGTAAGTACGGACTTGCTAAAAGGCATCAAGGGAAATAAAGGCTGGTCTAAGCTAAAGAAAAACTGAATGATTTGACACTATTATCCAGCCTGAATCTATCTCTGACTTAGAGGCAATTACGCAGGAGTTCTGACTCCTGACAAAATGCACCTGTAAAAAAAAGGCAGAGTTACTCAAAAGGAAATCCTTCAGGCAAAGGGAAGAATCTGTGGGGGAGAGCCACCTTTTTTCTAGTGCTATTTCAGTGACTTCACCTTTGACATGTGCTCCTTACCTGGTAGTTTCTTACTCCATCCCAAAAGGTTGTCTGATTGGGCTGAGCTTTCAAGTCATCAATGCTGAACTGCCAAATGGAATGAAAATACAGGTTAAGTTCAGGAGGTATTGTGTCATTGCCTACGTTGTGCCTAAACATTTGTTCCTAGTAGCTCCTTCAATTATAATACAAACTTGACACAATTATTCTGGTTCCCACAGCGAGGGCTAAAGAAAAGCCTTCTCAAAGGAGGAATGCTGCAGCAGTCTAAAGGTAGAGTGTAAAAGCTGCCCCTGTGATCAGCAGCTACACATCCTGAGGACCCAATTTCCTCTTCTATTACAAGTACCAAACCTCAGGGTTGTCACCCTAGAAGAGAAAAACGGTACGTCTATTTCCAGGAAGGCAAATGGATTTTGAGAAGTCACAACAGTGTTAATCCTGCAAACGATCTGAATTGCCTGATCCTGTAACTCGACATTCAGGCACTAACACCCTGGATAGTAGTGAAATTGCTTCTGTACTTTGCTGAGTAAGGATGGGTGTTGGTGCTTACTTTCACATCCACTCCCTTCTCAAGTCTGCTCTCTGGTTCTGACTTCAGAAGCCAGTGACAATATGTTATCTTGCTTTCCTCCCCACCAGAGTCAGATTCTTTTGTCTTCTTCCAGTTCTTCCATCCTGACTTGGAACTCCCAGCTGGAGGTTTTGTAGACTTCTCTTCCTCCTCCTTATCTGGAGTCTCCTCCTCAGTTTTGGCAATTTTAGCATCGGGCTCTTTTTTATCTTAAAAGAAACAATAAAAGAATATTCAGGTAAAACACATTTTGTTTCCAATACAGACTGGTGGTGAAGCGTTTTGGTTGTCCAAGCTGGTTTCACATACTGGTATTTGATCGCAGCAGCAGTTTGGTGCACCCCAGATGATAGGGGTAAGCATTATGCACCACTGTTTCTGGGTATTTCTAGTTTTCATCTGGAATAAGGATATATGGTTTTGTGTGGTGTACGCAAATGTAGTTTAATTGTCATAGTTAATCATACAGAAAGCCGGGACAGACCATGCTGCCCCCATGAAGTGTAATTTTTTTTTTTTTTTAATTTATCACCAAGAAATCGGCTGCAGGCAACCAAGTTTATATAGGTGAGTCTGGTGAGTAACAGGAAAATCTGGGAGCAAAGCAAGCTACTTCAATTACTACATTAGCTGGAAACCATAGATTAAGCCTCCACTGTGCTACCTGTTCAGAGGGGGTCCATATCCCTGTTTGTCCAGCACTCAAGACAGCAAAAAAACCCCAGTAAGAAGTGATTAAAGGATAAGAAGGTGGTTAGTTGCTGGAGTCGATTCGATTAAGCAGATGAGTGGCACCAATAAGCCCAGTGCGATTTCTCATCTTTTGCTTTAAACGCCACATACATGGTGCCTCAGGTGCAAGGGTTTTGCTTTTTTGGTTTTGTTTTGTTTGTTTTTTTGGGGTTTTTTTTGCAGACAGTACCACATCAGCTTCCTGCCACTACACTGGGTATACTTTGAATGACAATCTCTAATGCACAGGACCAGAAAGCTCTTCATAAATGGCAATGAACTACATTTCTTAGCTACCTTGTGGTGAGAAGACATCGTTGTCCCTATTGTGTATCTAGCAGACTTGTCAGTCACACATGGATGCTCAGCCCATTTGTACAGAGGAAATGCTGTCTGTAAGACAGGTGGCTTTGAAAGACAGATGGTTAAGATGACTGTCGGTAGTTTCACTATAGTGCGGAACCTCAAGTGAGAGATGCTAAATTAGTTAGGATGTCAGCACAGACCTGCTACCGCTCCTTTGTCTCTCTTTCTGCTCGGCCAGGGCATCTCTGGTCTCTGAATTACCTTCTCTTCACTGAGAAGCACCTGCTGAATGAAAGAGGAAGAATTACTGCTTATTCGGGCAGGCTGAAAAAAGTAGCAATATCTGAGACTGAGCGCTGTAAAAGCTGTACAGTAAGTGGAAAGTAAATAAATCTCCTTCCTTGAGCTCAGCCATTTCCTCTATCAGTGCAAAAGCTGGCACTAGTTGAGGACCACACCCTTGGTGCGCTGGAGGCAGGCAGGCCCTCCACAGCAGGGCTCTGATGGACATCAGCAGGAGGGCTGCTTTTCTCCACAGTGGCGCAGCTGTTGGAGGGAAGTCCCCAAGGTGCTTGGACAAAGTGTGGCCCCTCCGTCCCACGCAAAAGGAGCCGTGCTTTTGGAAGAAGGAGAACGGCTTGCCTCCAGAGCTCAGGCCAGCCTTGTGCCAGGGGCGTCTGGCTCAGCTTGTTGCTCGCAGAGATCACGCGTGCAAAGTCCCTTTGCGAAAGGGAGCAAGTTGGCTGGTCCAACCCCTGCCCCCTTCTGCCAGCAGCCCGTTAGGAGGCTTTTGGCTCTGAGCTGGCCTGCTTCTGCCAGAGAGGGTGGCATCAACTTTTCCACCTTCCGTGCCAAGCTTCTTCCCACCCCCCACCCTCCCCCACCCCCCCCCGCCAGGCTCCCCCTCACCGGCTCTGGCCGCAGCAGCCCCCTCGCCTCGTCCTGGGGAGAAGGATGCTCTCGCCTCGGCGCAGGAGGAGGAAACACGCCGCCCCCCGCCCTCGGAAGTGGGTGACCGTTATGCAAAAGCTAAGGCATGGCCTGCAGGCTGCTCCTTCCCCGCAGCCCCCGCGCGGGCGGGAGGTACCGAGGGCAGGACTACAGCTCCCAGCCTGCCCCGCACCGGCAGCCGCTGCGCTCCGGCCCCGCCATGGCCTGGCCGGGACACCCCCGCCTGGCGGCCCGGCTGCTGCTGCCGCTGCTGCGCTGCCCGGCGGCGGGGCGCCGGGGGATCGCCGCCTGCATCGACCGTAAGGCTCCGCGGCGGCGGCCGAGCGCGGCGGGGGGAGCCCCGGACCCACCTGCCCGGGGGGCTGCCCGGCGTGTCCCCCCCTGCGGCCGGAGGGAGGGAGGCGGGCTCGGGGGAGGCTTGAAAGCAGGTCGGTGAGCGAGGGTCGCCAGTCTTGGCCGGGAGGCGGATGTCGCCTGTCACCAGCTGTGCGCAGGGCGGCGCGGGGCCCGGCCCTCCGGACACCCGCGGTGGCTGGTGGGTGGGACGGTGCCCACCTGCGGCGAGAAGCTCCTTCCCCTTCCCTGTACCTTCGCAAGAGCTTCACGGTTAGTCAGGCTCTGCTGTGAGTCAAGGAATAGCGAAAAGCTCGCTGGGGAGGGCGGCCAGGCTGCCTGTACCCCTCTGTATGTCCGGGGTACCCTGTGGTACCCGAAGATGACTCGGATCACTGAGCGTGCCTCTGGTGACCGGGATAACAGCTGTGTCTGAGCCGGTCTCCTCCTACGGGATTCCTGAACACTTCCCAGATGAACTGCTTCAATGCTTAAATGTTAGGATTGAAGCAGCAGCATCGCGATGAATTTTGGGAGAGGAACCAACAAAACAATGTTGGATCTATGCGCAAAGGAAGCAGATTTCAAATGCAGGATCTAACTAAAGGCTCAGACGCTGTTTCCAAAGGGCTGCTGTGTTCTTTGCTTGCTTCAAGAGCATCACTTCTTGAAGTCCCAGGACTGTGTCCTGGTGTTTCTGCAGCACAGACCCAGTGCGATGAAGTGACAGCTGCCATGGGCTGTGCTGCCCCTGCCCCGGTCCTCCAGCGTGGTTAAGTGTTGAGTAGCTGGGACCTTGGCTTTGTTTTCCCCTAAGGCAGCCCCTCCCAAAGCCCACTGCCCCCTGTCAGCAGTTTGTGGTGGCCCCAAGGAACAGAGGAATGGTCTCTGCAGCAGAGACCCTCAACTGTTCATGTAAGTTAAGGGATGCTTTGAAATTGTTTGGTGTATGGAAGAGGTGGTGGTGCTTGCTTTCCTGCAACAGACACATATTCTGATCTCTTCCTGCTTCCCTAGCATCTGCCGGCCTGACTGAGGAGCAGAAAGAATTCCAAAAAGTTGCCTTTGATTTTGCTGCCAAGGAGATGGCTCCTCACATGGCTGAGTGGGATGAAAAGGTATGACAGCCTCAGAAGGGTTGTACTGTTCAGTTTTTCCTCTCTTAGGATGTTATGGTCCTTGGGTCTCATCAGAGGGGTTCCTGCAACAGTGCCTCGGTGCTGTAATGCCATCTGTAGAGATCTTCTCCAAAGCTGCTGCTGTAGCTGGGGTGGGAAGCCATCAGAAAGACCCTGAAGCTATAGCTTCAGGCTATAGCCAGGCTATTCAATCATCTTGACACCTGGATTTACCCCTGAAGATGGTATGGCTCTGTCTAGGTAGCTGCATCTTCTTTAACCCACCCAGTTAACCTAAACTCTGCTTGAGTCTGGGACTGGACTTGGTAGCCCAGGTGTCCCAGAAGAGATTGAATATTGAGCTTGAAGCGATCATGAATATTCACCTGTGATATCTCTGCCTGTCCCAACAGGAAATATTCCCTGTGGAAACAATGCGGAAGGCAGCCCAGCTAGGATTTGGTGGGATCTATGTGAAACCAGATGTTGGTGGCTCTGGATTGTCACGCCTTGATACCTCCATAATCTTTGAAGCTTTATCCACAGGATGTACCAGCACCACTGCTTATATAAGCATCCACAAGTGAGTGTCTGCGGAGTGGTGGATGGTGTCAGCCTGGCTGAAAAACACAGTTGTTCTGCGGGCTCTAAATCCAGCTGGAGACAGCTCTCTTGGTGCTGCTTATTACTTAAAGTTGGCACCCCAAGGAGACAAGTCCCTGTGAGGATCTCTTGATGGCAGTAAACAAAACAGGCTACAAAAACTGAGATGCCACCAAGAAGTAATTTTAGCTTTGTGGCATGCAAGATGGGATTAAGTTCTGGATTTTGTTCCCTGCTGTTTCACTTAAGCTGTCTATAGATAGTAACGTGCCTGGAAAAAGCCTTTGTGCTTTGGTGACAGAGCCAGAGGCACCAGCTGATACCGGGGCCCTTTCTTGCTTGTACAGACATGTTCAGTGACAGGCTCGCTTTGCACGGGAAGGTGCGGTGGTGATGCCTCCTCCTTCCAGGTGAGGTTTTCTGAAGAGATGGTAGGGCTTAGCGCTGAGGGGAATGCTGAGGCTATTAAATAGGAACCTGCTATTCCACAAGGCAGCAAGCCTGTGGTGACTGGAAGGCAGTCTTCTTCCTTCTGGTTTCTGTGGCACCTAATATCATTCTGTTTTGAGGCAGAGCAATATGCTTTCAAGCCTCAGTGCTTTTGACTGAACCCCATGGAGCTTTGTTTTCTTTAGCCAGGGATGCTCTTAGATGTTCTGCCCAGGGCTGTGTTCACTTCCTGTAATGCTGCACCTTCTCTCCTGCTCCAGCATGTGTGTTTGGATGATTGACACCTTTGGCAATGAGGAGCAGAGGCGCAGGTTCTGCCCATCGCTCTGTAGCATGGAAAAATTTGCTTCTTACTGCCTGACTGAGCCAGGTGAGCATCCTTAACCAAGAAATCTCCTTTCCCATACTCCGAATGTAGTTTTAACTGGACATGAATGCTGCGCAGAGCTGGAGCTGAAAAGTTTCATGTTCATTTGGGCAATCACTGGGAAGTGGGGAAGGGCCAGATGATGATTGCTGAGATGCTTGTGGTACAAACTCAAGCGTCGATGGGTACGATCCCCGAGAGATTTTGTAGGCTCTGGACCTGCTGCTTCACTGGCTGCTTCCTTACCTCCCGAACAGGAAGTGGGAGTGATGCAGCTTCCCTGCTGACCTCAGCTCAGAGGAAAGGGGACAGCTACATCCTGAATGGCTCCAAGGTACCTCTTTGCTCCTCCTAAAGCTGCTGGATGGCACTGCATGCACAAGGGGGCCTGGGTCTCACCATCCTTTCCATTTCCTACTGTCTCCTCACCTCTGTGTATTCTCCCAAGGTAGGATGTGCTCTGCAGAGCGTTCACCAGAACTTAGTACAGTTGGTCCCTAAATTCCTCCTGGCTGTGGGGTGTTTGCCCTTCCATCTTTGTACCCCAGCTGCTGCTGCAGGCTCAGGGTTAGCACACGAAAGCCGCTTCCTTCTTCTCATGCCCTTCTGCAGGCCTTCATCAGTGGCGGAGGTGACACCGATGTATACGTGGTCATGTGTCGCACAGGAGGCCCAGGCCCCAAGGGCATCTCCTGCCTGGTGCTGGAGAAGGGGACACCAGGGCTCAGCTTTGGCAAGAAGGAGAAGAAGGTAAAAGGCTTTGGTTTTACTTCCCATTTGCTTGAGGGAAGTGCAGGACAGAGATGAGCTCGTCTGTGCAAAACATTAGGGATCTCTTCTTGGATGGGACCGGAGTCCCAGCCTGGCATGTTTTTTCCAAGCCAAGTCCAGCTTTGGTGAAGTTTGCCCAAAGTCTGTCCTTTTAGTAAGTGAAGGGTTTTAGTCTCAGGAACATCAAGGTTCATTGGATCTGTGCCTCTTCTCAAACACGTGCATTCCAGTTCCCAGCTCAGCACACTAAGACCAAACCACACAGACCACAATTGCTTTGTGGCAGCTTGGCAGTGGGACTGAGGGATTGAGAGCAGGCTGGGCAGTTCTCTGCCGGGAGCTGGGGGCGTGCTGCTCCTCAGGCAGTCTGGAAGGTGCTCTGTTTTTTCCCAGGTAGGCTGGAATTCCCAGCCAACTCGGGCTGTGATCTTTGAGGACTGTGTTGTTCCTGTCAGCAACCGGCTGGGAGCTGAAGGGCAGGGCTTCAGCATTGCCATGAAGGGACTGAATGGAGGCAGGATAAACATTGGTAAGAAAGACATCTGAGAGCGAAGGGAGGAGGGCAGGATTATCTTGTTACCTGCCTGCATGAGCTTCATGTTCACTTTATGTCCTTGGCTTCTCCCACCAGCATCTTGTTCCTTAGGAGCTGCTCATGCCTCTGTTCTTCTGGCTCAGGAACATCTCACTGTCCGCAAACAGTTTGGGGAACCCCTAGCAAACAATCAGGTAAGCTCTCCATCAGATCTGTGCTCTCAGAGCTGTGCTCTTTCTGATCCTGGCTGAACAGGCAGCTCACTTCACAGAGTCTTCCCCGGAGAAGTCAGGAACATGTTTTTCCTGAGTAAGAAAGCGTGTCAGGCCTGAGACCTGCCTGAAGGTAGTGGGGATGTGGTTCAGGGTGCAGGCCCCCCCGAACATGCTGGCCTAATTTTTCCTCTCCTGCTGTCTGCTGGCAGTACCTGCAGTTCAGGCTGGCGGAGATGGCGACGCACCTGGTGGCAGCACGGCTCATGGTTCGCAATGCAGCGCGAGCACTGCAGGAGGGACGGGAGGACGCGGCTGTGCTGTGCTCCATGGCCAAGCTCTTTGCTACTGATGAATGCTTTGCGGTAAGCAACTCGAGTGTCAGTTGGTGGCATAACTGGAAGCCTGGAGACCCCTCTTGGTGGCCAGGATGTCAGAAAGAAGTTTGACATGGTGGTGACCCAGATCCAAGCATGTTCATTGAGCCAGAAAGGTCATTTGAGGCCTCCTGGCTTCTGGTGCTTTCCAGGAGAAACCAGAGCCCTGAACAGATTCCTTGCCTGCCTGACTGGTAGATGTAGTGATCTGGCATTTGGGGTTTTGCATCAGCAGCACCACAGAAATGCAGCAAAATTTGCCTTAGTTAAGTATAGCATTTTCTGGGTATTTCTATGCTATCATGTTCACATAAATGCACCATTAGCATGAAAGAGCACTTAGGTAACATGATAGCACTGAGAGCTGCGCTGCTGGGGACTGCGAGTGCCTTGCTGTCACACCACGCTTTGTTAAAGACATGAGATTAGCTGAGCAGAAAAAAAAAGAGGCCAGGTTCCTGGGTTCTTACCGAATTTCTGTCACCGAGTTGTCCTCCACACCACGCAAGTCACTTCACCAGTGATGCTATCTCCTTAGATCTGTAACCAGGCTCTACAGATGCATGGGGGCTACGGCTACCTGAAGGATTATGCTGTGCAACAGTTTGTGCGAGACATCAGAGTCCACCAGATCCTGGAAGGTAAAAGACACTTTTGCTACCAGTGACTTAGCAGTGGAGGCAGGAGAGAACAGACCCTCCGGAGGCCCCCGCCTTTCCACATGACTCTCTGATTCTTGGGTTTCAGAATCCCGTTTTGCTCTGAGCATGAGGTGTCCCTGGATGTCATGTGTGTGAATCCCCTGGTTTTGGAGCAGTTACTGTGCATTTTAAGAGTCTTACAGCAGGGGGAGATAGCTAGTTATCATGTTAGCGGTGCCTCTGTCCAGTTTCATCCCAGTACTCCTACAGACTCCGCTCCCCAAGAATTCCTTTCCTGAGATATTCTGGTCTGCCTTCACTCTTTGACATTGTGTCTCTAACAGTGTCTGGCCTTTTCTAATCTCAGTTCGGCCTCCTAACCATTTTAGTTTTCCCCCTTTGAAATCCCTTCACCTACAGCCAGGGTACCTGATAAGGGATATACTCTTTCCAATGCTAAGTGAGTCTACAGGCTTTCTGTGTGTTGTGTATGTGCTAAACAGTAAAGCAGAAAACTCAGATGTTGGTATGTATCCAGTTCTGCTTGAGGCCTGGTGCCCGTATCCTCTCAATGCCCAAATAAAAAGAAGTACCAGCATCTACCACTCTGAAGCCTTCCCAAGCAACATGCTGGCGCTTTGGCCCAACACCTAAATGCCACCTCAGCTGGTGGGAAGAGCTTTTCTGTGCTGTAGACTGCAGATCAGGGAAGAATTCTCTTTGCCTTTATTGTGGGAAAAATTGGACCATCCCTTAACCATCTGTCCTGCTGCAGGTACCAACGAGGTTATGCGGATGATTGTGGCCAGGAGCCTGCTACAGGGCTGAAGCCAGAAGCCAATCCTCAGCCTTAAAATTCCTCCATCTGTTACAGTTTGGGCTGTTTCCCTCCCCTGTTCACCAGCTCTCTCCTGGGGAGCGGAGAGGGGGATACCCCAGTGGAAACAGCCTTTCTGCCTTATATTGACCAGGAGCACAGCTGGACGCCAGCCACACGCTGCCACAGCTGCACTCTGTGCCTGGCAGAGCAGCCCTTACTAGGCTGGTATTGTGCAGATATGTGAAGATATTGTGAAGATAGAAATGGCAGTTGTGAATGTGAGCCTCTGTCTCCAAATCTTGATCATGGGCTGCTTGCCACCCATCCTTCTCGGAAACACTAGACCTGTTGGTCATCTCTGCTAAATCAGGACTGAAAGGGGAACTTCAGGCAGAGGTACAGCCTAATCCCATGGGATCCCTCCTCTATCGGTGAAATCTTTAGTTCGAGGGAACTAGTTGATCTGCTTAAAAACCTCTGCTAGGTGCTGACTGCACCCCTGGGAACAGAAGCCCAAAGTACTGCAGGTCTAACTGCCTGCGGGGTGCAGGGGCTTTTTAACTGGGGAGCGGGATGCCTCTCTGTTATCCAGCGGCACTCGCTCCTTTCTCTTTCCCCAGCACCTTTCCTAATGTACCAACTGCTTGTTCTCGTCACACTCCCTCCCCCATACTGGTGGTTAATCTCCAGAAAGCCTCTGCAGTACCAGAGGCACAGATCTCAGAAGCTAAGGGCCTGCACAGACACACTGAACTGCTGCCTCAGATCAGGACTCCCTGCTGCATACAACATAGGGGGAGTAAAAATACCGGTAAATTATTCTTTCCCCTCAGATTTGAAATCAATAAAGCAATGACGGCAACTTTCCTGTCAGAAGCTGTATTTCTGTCAGAAGGGGTATTTCGGGCATTTTACCAGAGGTAACCGATTTTTGAAGTCGGGGGTTGCAAAAACGTTCAGCTTCTGATGGGTTTTAGCGCCTGTTCACTGCCTCAGGTGGGCCAGCTGCTCTTGTCTCCCGGCGCCCGGCCGAGCATCAGCAGCCCACAGGGACGGCTGTCGATCTTGGACTGCTGCCGGCCGCCCCCTGCGCCTCCTCCCCTTGTTACCTGAAGGCCCTGCGAAGGGGCTTCTTCACGCCTCAGGCGGCGCCCGGCGAGACCCGCTCCCAGGGCGCAAAACCGCCTGCCGGGGCTGCCTGCGCGGGTGCCGCGGCGGGAGGCGGCCTGAGGGGACAGACCATTACCTCAGCGAGCCGCGCTACCTGCCACCGATGCAGGTGACCCCGCCGCCTCATGAGTGGCACGAACGCCCTCGCCCCACCCTGCGGGCGGGCGAGGCGGCAGCCAATCGAAAGCGCCGGAGGGGCGACGGGGGCGGAGCGTGGCGGCGGGCGGCCAATGGCGGGCGAGCGGCGGGCGGAGCGGCCCAAGGCGGCGGGCGGAGCGGGGGGGCGCGGCGGCGGCGGCGGCGGGGCCGGGGCCGGGGCCGGGGCCGGAGCCGCGCCGGGCGGCCGCCATGTGGCCGTGCGGCGGGCGGAGGCAGCGCCGCCTCGGGGGCACGGCGTTCCTCCTCCTGGTGCTGTGGCTGGTGCTGCGCAGGTGAGAGTCGGCACGGCCCCGGCGAGGGCGGGGGGCGGCGGGCTGGCCCCTGGGCGCAGGTCCCCGCTGGGACCCGGGGCTGGGTGCGGGGCCACGGCGCCAGGATGGGGCGGGGGGGCGGGGGCTGCCTTGCGGCCCCGCAGGGTGGCGGCGAGCGGAGCATCGCGGCTGGCCGCGGGCAGCGGCGTGGGGAGGGCGGGGGGGGAGCTGGCTCCGCGCAGGGCGGGCTGGAGAGCTTCACATAAATGTCACCTGTCACCTGTCCCCGCAACTTCTTGTCCCATCCGAAGCGACGGGTGCGGGCAGTCCAGGCGGCCGCGCCGCACATCCCGTCCCACCTGCGGCTCACGCTGCCCCCAGCCTGCGCGCTCCCGGCCTTTCCATCTGGCCATCCCGCGGATGGTGCAGTTGGCGGAGCGATGGCTCCATCACACCCGCGGCTCTGAGGCTGCCACCGGTGCCTCCGACGCCCACATCGCGTGTCCCGCTCGCCCCAGTGCTGCTCTTCCCGGTGGCGTCAGGCCTGGGGGCCACCTCGCCTTCCACAACCCCCTGGACTTGCTGCTTCTGGGCCCCTTTGCACGCTCCAGGCCGAGGGCCGTCCCTCTGGAGCCCACCTGCAGTAACAAGAAGTTACTGGAGGTTCTTGCTTCAGTCCCGTGTGGTTGAGGTCATGGTCGTTTGGGGGATGATGCTCTTCCCAACAAGCGTGTCCCGTGATGCTGCCGGAGGGGTATGTCTGCACCGGGAGCTTCTCCGTGCCAGGTGACGGGAGCTCTTCAGTCCCTGAAGTCCCCAAAGTGCTGGAGATAATATTGAGGCAAGGGAAGATGTGGTTATTTATTACCACTCAGATCCCTTTTATAACTTGGATATTTTATGACGGGTTCTTTAATTCATAGTAGCAAGTTACCTGATGCTCAAAACTACAGAAATGCCTTGATAAATCTTTGCACAATTAGAAGTAAAGTTCTTTTGTAGCTGGTCTTGGGTTTGTGCCACGGAGATTGTTAGCTGAGGATTATTGCAAGCTGATACTTGATAAAAGCATGGAAGTCTGCCTCCTGTGAGCGTGTATCTATAAAACACTGTCTCCGTGGGTATCCAGTGCTTCCCTGGGTGGCCCAGGGTGCCGGAGAATAAATGCTACTGGAAAATGCAGTGCTGGTTGGCGCAGCCGTGCTGAAAGAGCACCTGGGGCTCCCCTGACCGGCACAGGACCTCGGCTGCAGCTCATGGGGGAAGGCAACTCCAAGCTTTCACTTTTCCCTGGCCAGAGGAAGCCCGGAATAAACAGCAAAGCCCTCTGAGGCAGGTCTAAGTAGAGCTTAGGGATTAACTGTAAAGTCCAGGTCTTCTGAAGTGCATCCTTTAGTACTGGCAAAGCAACTAATGGTCTCCATACATGCTTTTTGCCCTGTTTTGTCTGTCTTTTGAGTTACCTTTTTCTCCCCGCTCTGGATATGCGGTAGACCAGCATCAAAGCTAAATCTCTATCTCACGTAGAGGTGACTTCAGCTAGGTTTTTGTTTTACAGGCATGGATGCCTTAGCGTAGCTGGTTTGGCAGTTAACTGTGACTTTCCTATTCTGCTTGGAGTGTTGCACTTCAACTTACATCTTATAAAGACAGATCATTTCATGAAGGACTAACTTGTCCAACCCAATATTGAAGCTGCTGTTCTAGGGGAACTTGGTCATCCCATGCTATTTTTTTGCCAAAAAAGAGACTTTCCTGAAGCAGGGAGGAAGTGAGGGACCAAAGTAGGCCAGTAACCTTTAGCAAAGACAAAAAAAGATTCTTGCAACCTGTGCTGTCATTATAGAAGTGAGGAAAAAATCAACAGGAAGCTATACAATGCTCTCAAGAGGAAGCACAGGGCCCAGGTGGGCTTTGAGCGGTGGAAATCCAGTTTGGTAACAGGATGAAGCTCTGCTGAGTTACAGAAGTTTTTTTCAGGAGTCACTTGAACAGATCCTAGTGAGACATGTGGGTTTCAGGATATCCAGGATAATATGTTGAAAACATTGGGAGCCTGGGAGCTTCCTACCTTCATGAAAAAAAACACTGGAGCCGGGGAGTTTTAAGGTAGGAAACTTGATGGAAACTTGCCAGCTAAGTTATGCCCAAGGTTAAGAAGATGAGCTTAAGTGATTTGTTATTTTTATCTGCCTGTGTATGCTTCCTGAGTACAGCCTTCATTCTGGCACCAGTGGCAGTTAGCAGTACTGTTGTGTGCAGGGATAATTCAGGGCTGTACCTAGCTCAGAAGCAATTTGGAAACTTAGGTATTTTCCAACGTAGTCTTTAAAAATTGGAGTTTTGTGTCTCCAGACCCCTTTGAGCTTCCTGCCTCAGGCTTGCCACCAAGCAACAGAAGCAGGTATAGCTGCTCTTTTGAGCTCTGATTTGCAATAGCTGCAATCTGTGGAAGATGCAGTTCTAGGACAATAGAAGGGCAAGTAGCCAGAGGATATCCTGTGTGTGGACTGAGAACCACCTCCTCTGCTGGAAAAATTCACAATAATTCCTTGGGAGCAATGCCACCATTTCCTAGCCTTACATCATCATTCTCTGACTGTACCTAGTTTCTTGTGTAGATGAGCATTTTTCATCCTGCTTCTACTCAGGCGGTCATCCTTTAAATATGACAATTAGGTATTTCGTGCTTATTTTTCCTACTTACTTTGAGCTGCACTGTCGTCGTAAAAGCTCTGTTATTAGTGCACCACCTTCCGAATGGGATATGTTACTTTCTCCTCGCTCAGCACTATTTTTTGTAAATGGTTTGACAATAAATACCTGTGAGTGCTCATTGAAGGCAGTGAATATCTAATCTAGGCTTCCTTTTCCAGGTATTACCCATGCCTGCTGCCGGTCGTTTCAGAGCCCTGTGAGAATGCTGTGCTATACAGGTACCTTCTGTGCTTGTCAGCCAGCCTGTGCAGTATCCTGGAAGTCTTAGATTTAGTTCCTTTGTAGTCTCCTTGTCTTGTGTTGGAGGACAGCTAATCGCTGAAGGCTCCTGGTTAGCAATCCCTGTAAACTCTGCGTTCTGAGAAGTCCTCACCCTCTGCACATACCCGCTCGACGTGTAGTATAGAAAACAGCTGGAGGCCTAGATATTTCCATCTTCTCCGAATGTGACATTTCTCTCAAATGTGTGGGCCACCCTTGCTTTGCTGAGACAGGAATTCATTTCTCGCATCTGGCTGTGATAACGTCTCAGAGGAACAAGCCGCTATTGTCTAACTCTTCTGTGTATTCAGGGTTGTGGAACTGGGATGGTCTGGTGCAGGCAGTGTAACTGCTTTGGATCTGGACTTGTTGATAAAATGTTTTCTTGGTTCAGCCAACACAAACCAGGGAGCTGTGTAAGGCAATAGAGGTAGTTTTTTGCATGCAGGAACAGACCCGAGTAGGGCTATGATAGCATGAGTACTACAGCTGGTAAGTGCTGTGGACCCTGCCATCTCCTTTGTTCTGTTTCTTTTGGCAAATAACATATTAAGGAGTTAGTATAAGCAGCAATGCGGGCAGAGGTAAGTTTGTGGTGACAGCTGGCGTAGTCTCTCCTGAGTGATGAATATCATCCAGGTGGGTTCTTTAAGGGGAAGGTTCTCTGTTCACAGTGAATGGTGGGGTCTTTATTTTTCCCACGCATTGAGTTGGAAGGTGCCAGAGACCACAAGGCATTCAGGGTAGCAATGCTGACATGCAGCTGCTGTTGGAACAGGGAGCTGGAAATCAGCCAGCATGTGTGATCCCACTGCAAAACAGGGAGATCTTACATTTCATAAGTTATGAAAGTGTTTGCTGATACTCTGAGTGAAAACTTACCCATCTTATATTTTCAGCAGGTTGGTTTCATATTCTGTGCCTGAGCAGTGCTACTTCTTGGTTGTAGAGTGTGGCAGAGGGGCTTGGGGCATCCAGGTTGGAAGCTACTAGTGAAATGAGTATTAAATGCTCATCTTAAGCAGATCTTCCATCTGTTTTATAGTCTTCTGAAAAATCTACCTGCTCTATATGACAAAAAGCATGATTTATATAAGAAGTAGGAAGGTCAGAGCTGGTCCTGCCAGGTAGAGTGAAATAAGCAGCCTCTCTCAGGGGGACAGATTCCTCCTTCGCTACAGCCTGGATGCTCATATACTTCTCCTTCTTTTCTAGGTTTAACTGGAGTGAGCTGATCCCTCTGCAGTTATGGGGGAGGACCCTAGGCTTGCAGACAGAAAACTCTCAGTTCCTCCTGGAGGGCATGCCCTTCCGTATATTTGGAGGCTCGATGCACTATTTCCGAGTCCCCAGGGAATACTGGGAAGATCGCATGCTTAAAATGAAAGCGTGTGGCTTAAACACCCTCACGACGTAAGTGTCCTCACTCCCTAGGCTCTGTCACGTATCTTGCAGCCTCTCCCCTCTTCACTAGTAGTTGGTGGGACTTTGTCATTAATTCCAGCGGGCCATGGCAATGTCTTTCTGTACTTATTATGAGAAAGACACAGAAAAGAGTAGTGGGGACTCAGGTTTTCTTTAAGCATCACACACTGCAGTATCCTCAAATACGGGCCGGAACAGGCAGCTGTCAGACGTACTGGGGAAGTGCCACCCTAATGCTGGCGCAGTGCAGAAGGGTCACGCTCTGAAACAGTCGCTCAGCACTCTTGCCATTTAGAAATTGCTCTGGTTTGGAGAATGAAAGATACACCTAGAGACCACATTTGACAATCTTGAGAAACTCAGATGTAGCAGAGCATAGGAAAAGAGTGCAACAAAGTAAAGACTTGTCAGAAAAACGAAAGGAAGGCACAAATTATATGTAAATAGACACTTGCAATGTCTACGTGCAGTCATCTCTGGATCTGTTACTGACTAACAAAGGCAGTGCATAGGTTTTTTTTCTGTGCTTCACAAATGCAACGGCCTTTGCAGCCCTTTACCTCCACTGCCCTAACTCTGCATTTCAGGTATGTGCCGTGGAACCTTCATGAACAGGAACGAGGGAAGTTTGACTTCAGTCGCAACCTGGATCTAGAGTATGTGGTACAGACAGCTCTATTATTAAATACCTCTGTTTTGAGGGGAGGGTGGGTGTGTTGGTTCCAGCTGAAGGTGTCATTTCCACTTTCTGAAGTGAAGCCCGTCCCTTGTTCCATCAGTGGCAGCTCTCATTCCTTCCCCTGCTATCTGGAGTCCTGGGAACCTGCAGGTTTAGTACCAGTTCAGTATAGTTGCTTCATCAAACAATTCTCTCCTGGTTTTGGTACCTAAATTTCATGGTGATTGGTGTATTGGGAGTGCATGGAGTAGGAATTTGCAGTCAAACAATAATTATGCTGTCTGTATCTCTAGGGCCTTCCTTTCACTGGCAGCTAAAAATGGACTGTGGGTGATTCTGCGTCCTGGACCTTATATCTGCTCTGAATGGGACCTTGGTGGGCTGCCCAGGTAAGTGTTGTTCAGCTGAGGCAAGCGTTTAAGGCTGTGGGGAAAACAAAAAACCCAAACAAAAACCTCTGATCATACAGTTGAGCCTCCTTCAAAAATTTAGAATGGCTGGCTGTTAGGTGGGAATATTTATTTTCTGCGTCCCCAAAGCAGGCAAATATTCATTATGTTACTGAGCTCTCCTAAGCAGTACAGATAGTAAGCCTGGAACCAGATTTTTTTTTGAGTGGTTATTTTTTAAAATAATAATTGTGTTATGGCATAATGGTTACAGCAAGAAAACAGAATTGGGGAAACCTATCTTCCGTTGCTGTTGCAACTCGACTCTGTAATATCAATAGTAGAATTTGCAGCTCGATGTAAGAATTTGCTTCATCTCGGGTCCATTTAAAACTCCTACTAGAACATACATATTATATGGCTGGCAGTAATAAAGACCCATAACTTCTCCAACCTCCTGTTGTATTTTCTTCTAAAGCACAGAGCTTGCTGGTGAGCGGCTTTGAGAGCTGAGCTGTATACATCAGCACTGAGACTTGCCTGGTTACTAGATCCCAGTGGAACCAGTGCCAGGTTACGTACCACTTGTTTTCCTTACCATCGCAGAGCATGAACCTCAGTGGAGACACTTGACAAAATTTGAGGATTATTTCTTTTATTCTTTTCAGTTTTTAGAATGCCCTGCCTGTGGCATCAGAGAGTTCAGGTGCAGAACTGTGAAGGTGTGTCAGGGAGTTACTCCTGAGAGCTTGTGGCCAGAGGCAGTAGCTAACTCCACATTATATTATGGGAAGTGCAGATATTGTCAGTCATTGCCACATCACCTGTGTATTCTTTTTATCCAACGGATAAAAATTCTGATAAAGAGTGACAGTACTATTCTCATTTTACAGATAAAGAGGTCATGATTTTGTAAGCTCACTGAGCTGCGTATAGCATACAGGAGTTGAAGCTTTCAGACCTCTGGAAGCACTGTTAGTTACTGTCTCCTTTTGCAGAGACAAGGAAGGTACAAGCTCGCTCTGCTTAAGTGGTTATAGAACTACATTGTTCTGCTCTTAAACAAATTGCCCTTTTCTGTGCTAATCCCAAACCAGCAAACTAAGTCTTGTAAATCAGCAACAGAAACCATGAGAACAATTACCAGAAGCTTTGTTTTGAGCGAAGGTTGGGGGGTTATGAGGGAGCACTTGGTTATAGAGGGCCCTTTGGGATGCAGGGTATTCCAGAGTAACCAGGTTAGCCTCTGAAATCTTAGTGGGAAAGTTAATGACACGAACCTAGGCACAAAATATAGAGCAAAAAGAAGGGGAACAGTTTGGCAAGTGCAGTCTGGACTCATTTAAAAGTGTGAGTGACAGATAGCCTCACATGGTGCCGTTCACTGGCTCACGATGTGGTCCATACCTGCGCTGCAAGCTTAGCCAAGTGACACAGAAAGATCAATGATTCCTGCCCAGAAGTGACTTGATGTCGGTGGGTGGTGTCACCTCTGGCAGCCTTGACTGGAGGAGACTCTTAACAGACTCTGTTTGCTGCTTTTCTCATAGCTGGCTACTACAAGACCCAGAGATGCAGCTGAGGACAACGTACAAGGGCTTCACAGAAGCTGTGGATGCCTATTTTGATCATCTAATGCCTCTTGTCGTCCCTCTCCAGGCAAGTACAATCCGTTGCCCTCTCTGTCCCCAAGTGGGGACTGTCTGCACAGATGAGTGTGAGCTGTGTGTAATGGCAGCAGGTTGAAGCACCAGCAAATCTATCCCTTCAGGACCCAGTATGGACTGTAGCCTGTCAGCTCTCCAGATCTAGCTGTACCGTTAGGCATAGACTTCGGGAGGACGAGAGGGTGGAGCTGGGTCCGTCTGAGACTTGTGCATCATTGCTGCAAGCCAGTGCCACTGTGATTTCGGTCCCTCTGATTAGAAATCATGGTGAACAACTCTTTTTTGTTCCCAACAGTACAAGAAGGGAGGTCCCATCATTGCAGTGCAAGTGGAGAACGAATACGGTTCCTACGCCAAAGACCCAAACTACATGACCTATGTTAAAATGGTAACGTTGGCACATTTACTTGTTTCTGTGGTGAATCTCTCTCATGAACCACCATCCTTATACTATTTTCTTTCTTTTGAAAAACTTTTGTGCATGGCTTCAGAAACTCTTGAAAGTGTCAGTGCGTAATCCAGTGCATTTTCCTTGGTGTTTCTTCCTGGAGTGGAAGAGATGGCATGTGACCCTCTCAGCACTGATAAGCCTGTGTTCTTATGTCTTCCAGAGAAGAGGGTGACAGGGAGATGGGAGAGTGTCTGTAACACACAGCTGGCCTTGAGGAAGCTGCCTGCAGCTGGTCCTTTTTAGCTTCTCTTAGACAATGTTAGAGAAAGGTTTCTCTTTGTTGACACTCCTGGGGCGAAGGTGTATGTGAACAAGCTACCAGCACGCTCCTAAACTTGTGTAACCTGGAGCTCAGCATCAGGCAGGTTAACTTGCCTAATGCCTCCCTTACCCTTGTCAAACAGAGACTAGACTTTGCCCTGGCTCCTGCCTCTGAACTGAATGATAAAAGAGCTGGCCAGTGCCCAAAGAGACTGAAATATCCTGGTGGATCTGACTTGAGTCTGACTTGTTCGTTTGCCCCCAGCACAATTGCAAGGCAGACAGTTAACAAGATCTGCAGTATGTCCTACAAGGTGCGTCGTTTCTTTTCTTCTCACTGAGTGCTTAAAAGCGTTGCTGCACGTGAAGGGGCTATCCATCCAGTGGTGCCTATGTGCTATAAATTGTGTGTTCCCTGCTCTTCTGCTACAGCATTATGAGATCCTTCTGAAACCCTTCGGGTACCTCAGCTTCGCCCTGAGCAGCCTGAGGTTAGCTCTGGCCGAGGGTGTCCTATTGCTTGAGGTGTACAGAGGCTCTTCAAATCCATCGTGTGGCAGGAGTCCTCATCTGCTTAGAGTGCTGTCTGTCCTGCACTAACTCCATCTCATGGAGTGAGTTAACATTGCTTAGAAGGTTAGATATGAAGCATACATACCAACAAGTTAAAGGGTTAGCTGCCCCTCTGAACTGGTAATGTCAGAATTGTCTGTCTGCCTAGTTTCCCTCCCTGTGTCCCACCAGTGGCAAGCCTATAAACAAATGGCTTCCAGAGCCCTGAACGAATGGGGCATAGAGACACTGTTGTGCCTGAACAGCACGTCAGCTCGGGGCTTGCTTTTCCATATCTCAGCGATGAAAGAGCTTCTGATGTTTCACAGACTTGTCAGAACAGATCTCCTTGCCAGGCCCGTGGGTGTATTTTTGCAGGGCTGTTTCGTCATATAGTGGTGTTGCGTGCAACTTACAGCTGAGGAAGCCTATTATAGTGGTTACAGATAAAAATGTGGGAAAGCAGGATTCACAGGGCTTCCTTTTTGCTTGGAGTGGTATCTAATGTGAGGTGGAGCTCCTAGTCTTGTTCTGGTTTGGGTCTTGAGCTCTGAATGTGGCAAGCTGATTAATTCACATCTGCGTCTAGCATATATAAGTGTGGCAATCTTCCTGGAACTAATATACCCATTAAAACCCGCCCACAACTCAAGACTAAACCTGAAATCCCTGTCTTTATCTCACTTTTTTGGGTGCAGCGCCTTTGCCTTCCAAAACGTGAAGGCCATGAAAGGGTGTATTGGCACCTCCCTCGCCCCAGAATGCAGGAGCTGGGATTAGCTGAGCACACACCTGTGTCTGCCTCAGACGCTGTTTCTATTCCTGGTTTCTCTGCTGCACCCTGAAACCCTGTAATGCATTTCAATGTGTGGCAGCTCCCTGCCTTTTCTCCATTCCGCACTTACACTCAAAGGGAGGGGAAGAAACTTATTACTAATGCAGTGCCCAAAGAATTCTCTCAATAAAATTTGTTAGAAATTCCGTTTCCCTCAGTAGCTGAATTTTGTCAGATACCAGCATCTGTTCAGGTGTTGATTTAGTGATGATATGTTGATAGACTAACCGGGCTAAACACTAACTCTGAATTGGGTTTGTCTTTAAACTCCACGTTGTAACGCCTCTCTAACGGAGACTGTGTGTCATGCTCAAGTCTACTCTTTGTGCACAGGGTGTGCAGGCGTGTGCAGTACGCGAAGGTTTCTTCAGACACGCAGCAGGCGTTAGCTAGTTGGTGCACGACACAGGTAACTCCTGTGCGAGCTGATGCATCTTTACCACCATTTTACAGTTAGTAATTTACAATTAAGAGAATGAAGGCTTGTTTTCAAAGCTCCTTGAAGCTGAAGGAGTGACTTCCAAGGCAGGTTCAGTGAAGAGGGGGGTTAATTTGCAACTAGGATTTCCTAATCCCTCCTTCAAACATCAGCCACTGTTCCATAAAAAACCAACTGTAAGAGAACAATCCTGTCAGGAAGAACCTTGTGTGTGCATGTGCTTTTTAAGAACCTTAGAGTGCTGTTTCATACAGTGCTGCGATATTGAAGCAGCAGTAGATGCGTTCAGACTTGACTATTTGAGAACATCAGTACCTGAGCTGTCCTGTGATGGCATTCACTGGCAAACCAGCTATTTTCTCCTTTCAGCTTCCATTGCTGAGGCAGGAAGGGCGAGCAGCTTTTCTTTTTCTTCTTCTACCTGAAGCCCTCTTCTGATGGAAAGCTGTGAAGCTATTTATTAAACTTATCTCAGAAGAAGAAGAGAAAATCCTGAAGCTTGATGCATCAGTGAGAAACCGATCCAGCTTTCTAAAACCAAATAATATTTTTCAGTTGTCTTTAAGCTGGAAAAAGTAGGCAGGCATGCTTCAGCAGGAATGGGAGATGTCACAGGAATAGTATTTCTTACCAAGCCACCGCCAGTTTCAAGCTATCCCCAGAGAAGGTGATCGTGGACTTTAATGCTTTAATATCCTGACAAATACTAAACTCAGGCTGTTAACACAATGGCTTTTCCTCTTTTTAATTTAGGCCCTGTTAAACAGAGGGATCGTGGAACTGTTAATGACCTCAGACAACAAGAACGGGCTGTCATTTGGCTTAGTGGAAGGAGGTATGTGCATAATGCAAAAGAATGTCCGTTTTCCCTTTGCTTTTTAAAAAGTGTAATTCTATCAAGTGTTTAAAAATGCTGCTTAGCACCCCTCCTGCTTTTCTCTGTGAAGAAGTGGAGGTGCAGCTGTTTGAGTTTCACTGGGCCCTAAATCTGACTGTTTGGAGCATCGTGTATACTGATTTTCAGATTTCCACATCCAGCTCAGCTGAGATTTACTATGTGCTTGGCCTCTGCTCTCTCCTCTGTTTCTGCCAGTTGCCTGCCTGAGTAGTAATTGCTTCCCTGAATTAAGTGTTTGCAGGGTGCAGTCTTTTGAGTGCCCCTGTCATCGCTCAGTCATAAATACTGTTCATTTTGTAATCTCAGGCATGGAGATGATTAAAGGGAAAGACCTTTCCCTCCTCTTTTTTTTTTTTGCCTCCCGTTTTCATATGTCAGCGTGAGAGGGGCAAATTCAGTAACGCTGAAGTTCGTGGCCCTTCACCAGTACAGCAGTGGTCTCAATGGTATTTTTGTTTGATGTGCAGTAGTTTTCAGCCTTGACCACACAGAGTCACTCTCTCCCTGCCAGAGAGCTGACATGCAGCAGGGTTGGGCTGCAATCCCTGCCTAGCCCTCACCATCTTCTCTGGGAATGTTTACTGCCTCAGAGCTCGTTCTTGTTTGGAGTTGTCTTTTCCAGTGTGTTGCATGCTGAGAGCTCTTTGATACCAATTTGCCTCTTAGATGTCATAACAATCTGCTCATTAGAGTCAGCATGTCAAGTAATCAGATGCGTGGAATAACTAGGGCTCAAAGCGGTATAGCAGCAAGGTGGTTACAAAAGCTGTAAAGGAGACAGAACAAAATCCACTGTCGAAATGCGTAAGAAAATAGAGAGAAGACTCCATCCTGGAGCTGAAAACTAGTGCAGTGATTCTGTGATTATTTTTTTTTTTATTCTGTTCATCAGTGGTGTACTGATTCCTTTCCAAGAAGCATCTGGAGGTTCCTGTTAATGCCAGGAGCAGTCAGCCTGGTGCTCTGCAGAGAAAACTGTCTGTTGTAGAAGGACCTGCGACTACAGCATTGTAGCCCTTCTCCAGCAGCTTTTTCATTTCAGGGGACAGGGAGGAAAGCTTTTGTTGTTGTGGGTCCCTTCGGGCTCATAGGTATAGAAAAAAAATCACAGTCAGCCTCCAAGTACCTGTGCAGCACCTGCAATCCCCCTCCCTTCACAGGCACAGCTGGTGGCAAGAATCCCAGCCTGGGTGGCTCTGGTCTGACCCGTACGGCCCTTCTGAGAGCTCACGGGTGACAAAATAAAACCTCTGGTTTGCCTCCAAGCCGTGGCTGAGACGCCACAGTGGAAAGCTGTGTGCACGTGAAAACCACCCACTGGGGAAACGAGGAATCAGGCTTTGGGGACTGGTTCTCCGCACCTTTACACCGTTTTCAATGGTGTGCTGCTAATCTGCATGAAAAGCAGAATCGGGCATGTTTGCCTTCAAGATTGCCAGCTAATGTATTACATCAGTGCTAAACCCACGTTTTATTTTATTCTCCCACTGTGTTTGCCTGTGTGAAATTTTTCAGCTTAGCACACTACATAGGTCAGCCTATTAAAATCAAGGTATAAATAGTGAGAAGTGAGCTTTTGCTTATGTAAATATTCCGTTTGAAGTGCTCTGACACAACTGGGGCTGGATTTGATACCAGCTCTCTTGTAAGAAGTCAATTTTTAATACCCAATTATATCATTGCTCCTGCATTTTCCAGGTTTCTTGGGAGAAATATCAATGCGACCGAGGGCTAGAAAAGTATGAAAATGGTTCAAACGTGTAGCAGGGGCTGGGGCACTGATACCGGGTTGGGGTCTTCTGGTGCATCAGTGCCTGCAGCCAGGTTTTCCCACTCCGGTGCTTGAAGATCATGCAGCAGCTTTCGCTGTACATGCAGCACACACAAACTAGTTGGTGATTCCTCCGTGCTGTGCAGGGCAGAAGCACAGATAAGTCTTCCAATTACAGTTTCTATCTGGTTCACTTGTACTGTGGTTTCTCTCATCCACCCCCACAGACATGACAAGCTGTAAGATATTGCCAGGGTAGCTATTCCTGCAGCTAAAGCCTGGGAGATCAGTGTGGCATCCAGATATGACTTTCTAATAATAAGTTTGCCTTCATGTGGTGCCTTTTATCTGAGGATCTCCAAGTGCTTTACAGCCTCTAATTAAAGCTTGTGACACCCCATGAGCTGCTCTGATGCTCTCTCTTTCTAAGTATCAGTGAGTGTTAGAGCTAAAATGATGGCCTGCAAGTATTCCTCTGTGTGCTGTGGTCCGGTTGGATTCTGCATGCCAAGTGAAGACTTTGATGGTAAATGTCTGAGGAGGTTGTATTGGTGGTTCAGAAGATGTTCCAGTTCCCCCGAGCTTGTGCTGGGCTGAGGCCTAAGCAGTCTGTCTCCTGGGCATTTTGTGTCTGAATTAATAAAACCTTTTTCTTTTCCCAATAGCACTGGCCACTGTTAACTTTCAGAAACTGGAACCTGGGCTACTGAAATATCTGGACACAGTACAGGTAAGATGCAGAAAAACTTTTTTTTTAGATTTTCCCGGTCAGCATTAGAAATGAAGCACTGCCAGTCTGTTTTGGTTTTGTGTGTTGGTTTGGGGCTTTTTTTGAACAAATGTTTGGGCTTCCTTCTCACTGGCCCAAATCCTTCTGGAATCAGTGAAGATACTTACGATGATTTCTCTGGAAAATGAGGGAGGTTTTAAGCATGCTGTTAATCCAGCACCTTCTTAAAGGCTTTCCATTCAGCTGTGGCCTGTGTTTAGCTGTCGGGGGTTTGAGTTCTTCATGCTTTCAAGTGTTGATGCCCAGTAGCATCCTACCTTGGAACTGTCAGACTTCTCTCTTGGACTTCAGTCATCTTTTTTCCAGGCTCTTTTAGCCTGATGCTGCGGATGCCGTCAAGAGCATGTCTGAAAACTGTAGTCTTCAAATGCTGGGTGTGATCTGCTGTGGTTCTTTCAGTGTACGCTGTGAGGGCTGTCTCTGTCCTCTCCAGTGCCTCCTATTCAGTGTAGATATGTGAAGTTGTATTAATGGCATGCTGTGCAGAAGAGAGGATTGGCTCCACTAGGCATTTGGTCCTGTTTCAGTCAGAGGAACACTTTAATTTCACATATGCTTCCACAGTAACTTCACAAAACACCTTCCACACAGCGTGGTCTCAGGCTCTGCCTGCCTTCTCCGCAGCCCAGCCTACCTGGCATTTAACAGTGCTCCCTGCAGAAAAACATTCCAGTTTTGTGTGTCGCTTGAGCTTCTTTAACCCCCTGTGCTGTCAGAGATGTGAATCAGGGGCAGGGAACTGCCTAATGAACACTTGATGCAAAAAGCATCTTGATTGCGTTGAGGGAGTAGTGAGGGAATAACAAGTTTTGCGTTTTAGTGACAGGTTCTCTCTCCTTGCATCCTCTGTCGTCTGCCTTCCCTGTTGCTCTGCTTGCTCCGAATGTCAGCCTGGAAAGATGTGAAAAACTGACAGCTGCCCCTGGCCGTGATCAATTCTCTTCTGATCTCTTCCCTTGTCTTTTGCCTGGACTGTGAAAGGAAACCTTGCTGCTGGCATGCTGAACGTTGAATCCTGCAGCTTTAATTTGTTTTCTTTTCCTGTACAGGCAAAAGAGGCTCTGCTGCAGGTGCTTTCGCCTTCTTTAGGTCTTACAAAATTCCCCAAACCCTGCAAATGAACAGAAGGTGGCACCTTCCCCACCAGCTGAATGCCACACGGCCCAATAAAAGCAGCTCCTCCTTTGCCACACTTACTAATGACAAGATAGGAAGCCTGTCATGCATATTTGTAAGGATTATGAAGCTATGTTATCTTTGCCTTGTTATGGTCTTTTATTCCAGAGGCTGATAAAACTCCTTCTTCAAGCAGTTTACTGGGGACGGATTGATTAAATGTATTTCCAAGAGCTGGTCTGAACCTGGAACAATTAAATTATTACAGGCACCTGCAGTTGTTTTCTCCTAATGAAACATGAGTTTCTTTAATGCCACTTACCTCGGCCATTTCACGTGGCATCAGATAAAGCCCCTATCAAATAAAGGGCAAAATTGCCTTGTCTAGAAATAAATACCATGAGGAAGGAGTGCCAGCCAGGCTGAGCACATGTTGTCCTGTCTGGTGTGATGGGGCTGGGTGGAATTCTACAGGAGCTGAGGGAGCTGGCAAGCGGTGACAAATGGGAAGCAATCGCTCTGTGTGCACAGCTTTTTTAATGAAGACCTAATTCCTGCAAAGGCTAATTCTTTCCTGCCAACACCATATGCGGCATTAAAAAGGCATTAAGCCGCTAAGGTCTGCTGTTCCTACCTTGGCAAGCGCTGGCTGCGGTGCACCTGCAAACCCTCCGCTGGCAGTGGTGTAGCTGATAAGCAGACATTTATAAATGTGTATTTCTACCAGAAGCTAAACAGTGACAGTGGGTTTGTCTTTTTGCTACAGCTCTACCAAACAACAGTATCCAGAACTGTTTGGTATCACCCGATTGTGTGCTGTGCTTTTTGCTTTGTGCCTAGCAGAGGAGTAGTCCGCTTTGCTTACCGGTTCTGGGCTTTGCTGGCCCACAGCATCTTCTTCAGAGCTTCTTAGCTTCTTTTCTATGCCAGCTTGAGAAGAAAACACTCTTGTAAACAGCGTTGCCAAACTGCAGTTGAACAGTGCTTCTCTAGAAAATAGGGATGAGGGCAAGACTGATCTCCATTTTAACTCTTTGGGTTTGTTTTGGTACAGAGAGATCAGCCAAAGATGGTGATGGAGTATTGGACCGGATGGTTTGATAACTGGGGAGGCCCTCACTATGTCTTTGATGCAGACGGTGAGCACCGTATACTCTTCTGGTAGCTAGGGGGGCTTAGTGCTCAGCAAACGGTCACAGAAAAATGAGATACAACTTTTACATATTTCTGTCCCACTGTAACCTTTGCTTTGTGTGACTCTTTGTAAATGAATAATCTCTCCGCGAGTGGGTCACATTGCTGTGCCTTGGATTTTCTTTAGTAGTGTTAGTAAACAGCAGCTCTTTTTAAAAAAAAAAAAAAAATTCTTGAAGAGGAACTCTGTGGGGCGTGCAGAGAGCCAAACATCTGAAGATATTAGTGACATGTCCTAAGACCTTGTGCCTAAGTTGATTTAAAAAAATGCAGCCGAATGACTTAAATCATCTGTTTCACCTCCTGAGCTAATCTAAATCTTGTGAAGACTTTATCTGTATTTTGTAAAGATGTCACAAGTTTTGTGAAGCATCCATAACAGCGTTACTTGTCTGGCCAATAAACACTCCTCATAAATGATGATGAACCTAAGCCTTTTGCAAGTATTGCACCTTCTGAAAAGCGTTAGGTTTTTTCTAGTTTAAAAGCTCACTAGGAAGGAAGACAAGTACTGAGAAACCCCAACAACCCCAGAACCTCTAGGGCATCTAAAGTACAGTGAAAACAGAGCTATATAAGACTATTCTAATGACTCTCTCATTCTCCTGCAATTGTCTTTGTAATTGGGTCATTAGTGTGTTGAGCTTAGGAGTCTGGTTGAGTAGTCCTTAAAACTCTTGTGCTTCAAAGCAAAATTCCAGCTCAAGTACATGAGCTTTACCCTTTTTCACCTATAGGAGAGATATATTTGAATGTATTACTATGTCCTGATGTGTCAATGGACGTGCTGCCCTTACTGAGGGCAAAATACAAATTGTTGTAATTACACAGGCGTGATTGACTGACAAGGACCACCAGAATGTTTGTGGTGTCTGCTTTGAATTACTGGAAGTGTTAGCCTAGCTTCTTGGTCTGTGGCCTTCCTGGCACTGCCCTTCCTTTGCAGAAATGGTGAATACTGTCGCAAGCGTCCTCAAATTAGGCGCATCCATCAATCTCTACATGTTTCACGGAGGCACCAACTTTGGCTTCATGAACGGTGCTCTGGAGGCTGATGAGTACAAGTCAGATGTCACCAGTTACGGTGAGTTTTTTGTCACTGCCTTGCCCATGCACCTATTGTGACAGTGCAGTGTAGACTACCCTTTGGGCTAGTTACAGTTGGCAGAAGCACTGAGAAATTATTAGTACAACCACTTTGTCATGGAGAGACGAGCTGGAGCATAGCTCAGAAGCAAATGCCTGTCTCAAAGGGGGCTTACAGTAGTGTCTCCTATTTCCAGACCCCTTCCAGGATGTGGAGCATCCCCTCATTCCCAACGGGAAACAGAAGGTGCAGATGATGACTTTGCTTCATGTTATCTCCATGCTGGCCCTTCCTTCTAGGGAAAGATGGTGATCCAAGATACAATTCTGGTTTTTAATTGTACCGTAAAGCTCTTTTCATCCCAACAGCCCTTTGTTAAAATTGTTAATTTTTGACTTTATCCTGTGATTATTCTGGATACATGCAAATTAGATCTCTAAAAGTACATTGCTCCTTGTCTCCAAATTAAGCTCATCTCTGGTTGTCTAGCTACATTTGCACAGATAAAAGCGTACAGGTTTCCACAGTACAGACGGTGCCAAGAAAATTGTGTCTTGGGCTTTTACTTCTTTGGTGACAGCATACATGAAGGGTGTCCCAGAGCTGCTGTATGTTTTTAAAACACGTGTACTGCTTTTTCAGATTACGATGCTGTGCTGACGGAGGCTGGAGACTATACATCCAAATTTTTCAAGCTCCGACAACTCTTCAGCATGATCATTGGTAATTATAAATCCAAGAACCAAAATACTGTTTTACCTACAGTGTTAAATTAGAGACTTGTTTAAACTGGCCCTTCTGCTGGAGCCCTCTGAAGCTGCCTGGTCGACTGGCTGGGTGTTTTTTGCAAAGGATGGGAGGGAGGGCCAAAGGAGGCCTGGAGGGGGCTTAAATCTGTGTTGGGTTTTTGCATCTGAAATAGTTGTTCCATCTTTCTCTTTCTTTTTGCATCACAGGCCAGCCTCTTCCTCTCCCTCCCATGATTGAAAGCAAGGCGTCATATGGTGCTATCCTGTTGCATCAATATATCCCTCTCTGGGATGTGTTGCCATCTCTTTTACAGGTAGTACTACCAATTGTAATGCATCTCAGTAGTAAAAGGTGTCACCTCACAGGTGGAAAAGGTGATTAGTGTGCTGGTTTGCTATCCCATGTTTTGCCAAGGACGTGCAAATCTTTTACTTCACCTTTTTTACTGGTGCTTCTGTTCTCTTGGAATTCCACTTTTGCAGGTCCTTGGCACCCTTTTCTGGTACCTTGGTTTCATTGCTGTAGCTTTCATAGAGTCGTAAGGTAATTCAGGTTGGAACAGACCTCAGGAGGCTTACAGGGTAAATGTGACCTGTGGCAGAGTGGAACACTGATCCGAAATGAATTGCTCCTACGTGGCCTGTCAATGCGGGGAGGCCACTTCTGCCATTGCATTTGTTTCTCCTTTGCAGCCCATTAAGTCAGAGTTTCCCATTAACATGGAGAATCTGCATCTAAATGACAGCAGTGGGCAGTCATATGGGTATGTGCTCTACGAGACTGTCATATTCGGTGGTGGACATCTGCATTCAAGGGACCATGTCCGTGACCGAGCACAGGTAAGGAGCAGAGGGTAACTGTGACTACGTTCAGTCAGATGTAAATGCTTTGTTCTTGGCAGCTAGGTAGGAAATGGGTCAACCATGAAGGAAAATGGGAAGTTTTAGATTAGAAGTGTGATTTGCCCTTCTCAGTTCTCAGCTAAACTCCAGTCCTTATCATAAATCATAAATCAGCTTGAGGTTCCAGTCTACTAAAACTTACAATATCTTTAAACATCAGAATATTGAATGTTCTGAGAAATGTTGTGATTATTTTTTTTCCCCACCTAGACTGGATCAGTGACACCGTTATGGATTCTAGTTCTAGTTTCAAGTAGAGACAATTTCCTCCCCAAATACAACTTCGGTAACCTACGCAACGCGTGATTACAGCATAATTGATGAGAAGTTGCTCTCCTCTCTTGTGCTCTGTTCTGCAGGTGTTTGTTAACACCATGTACGTTGGTGAGCTGGACTACAACACAGTGGAGCTCTCCCTTCCTGAAGGACAGGTAAATAACTGGAGATTGCTCACGGCAATAGTATGTGGATAACAGAACCAAGACCGCCCAACCTCCCACCTATTCCATTTAACTAGCTGATACGGTAGCCTGACACAGGGAGCAGTTGTTATATACCCTCATTAAACCCTATTTCAGTAGTGAAATACAGCATGAATTACTGCCAAGTTACTATTTGTGATTGAGAAGGGGTTTTTGAATACTTTTGCACGGAGAAAATTCATACTGTCATGCTTGCTGCACAAAATTTGCCAGCTTTCCTGCCACACCCACAACTGGAGAGATCGAGTACTGGCACCCTGCTTGTGCAGATTAAGTCTGTGTAGGCTTCATCTTCCTTAGCACAACGCATATTTTAAGGGTTTTGGGGGCTTTTGCACCTTCTGGGTCTCAAATGAAATGAGGGGGAATGCCTCTAGCTCTGAGAGTAGTCTTACCCTGGTGGAAGTTGGCAATAAGACTCGTATATTGATTGAATGCATGTCAACAGCGCTGTGCATGGCTCCTCAGAGTAGGCGGGTGGGTTAATACACTAATTGTTCTTATGACTTGTGGGAGAGCTATATGACATAAGCCTGTATTATGTCAAACTTCATTTCTGGCTCTGTGGGTGATATCAAGATGGTACTTAAAAATACAACAGAAAAAAAGACTTTCATAAAAAGGCTGAGAGTTCCTCAGTGGCATAACTATTTGTAACAGCTGAAAGGTAGGGGGACACTGTTCTGTCACACAATCTAGAACTTTGAACAGATAAATTGCAGCTGCCAAAGGTATCGGTGCCACCTCCCCTCTTAAAACACCTCTACTGACCTCTGTTAACCAAGTATTATGGCTGATAGAGCACGTACTGCGCACTGGTCCAGGCAGATGCTCTTCCTTTTTTTTTTTTTTTAACAGGGATTCAGGCAGCTAAGACTCTTGGTAGAGAACCGCGGTCGTGTCAATTATGGCCTGGCGTTGAATGAACAGAGGAAAGGTAAGTCAAACTGTCCTAGATAGTTCTCTGAGTTTAAACACTGCGGCACTGCCTTTCTCGTGTGCTTTACACAGAACCAAACTGAAGACCCAATGCAGCTATCGTAGTGCTAGCCCAGATTACTGTCTGGAGTTGGTGGGAAACGGTGTGATGGAGGAAATGTTAAAAAACCCATTTCATCACTCCCTGTCTGCAGCAATCACAGATGCTGCTTGATGGCTTGCGTTAAGGCTTCTTATTTTATAGGGGGACAACTATGCCCAAGGCCATCAATGGATCTTACTCTGCTCTAGATTTGCCCGGTGATGTTAGGGTACCCTTTCTCTTGCTCTGTGAGCGTGTTACTTCACAGGGAGAGAAGGAAAATACCTTTTTTAATCTGTGTTTTCCCTTAGGGGGTTGATATTGGAGGATCGCAACATTTAAAATTGACACAGTATTAGGGGGAATGAATTTTACATCCTGCTGAGCAGAATTTACTAAAATGTTCAAGTCTATCACACACAGTTGTAGAGCTGGAAGAGGTCAGAACCCCAGGATTCTATTTTAGTGGGGAACTGTATGCAAAAAACTATACAAAATAGACTAATGGAGTTAGGCACGTGACTGTACTAATTTTATTTTACTGCAGAAGAAGACTTTACTGCATAAAGCCTCTGCACTGCTTAGGCAGGCTCAGCTGCAGTCCTGTAGTTAGGAGGCTGGATTAGGACCTGGGCTCTGCCTGCTACATGAAGAATAACTTTATCTAACAAGAGAGTGTTAAAGGTAAATTAGTTGCTAAGGTGTCTTGAGATCCTTGGATGGCAAGCAGGGGATCAGCACTGGACATCAGTGCTCGCCCATGTTGTATTTTGCTGTGCCTATTAGAGAAGTAACTGATTTACTACTTTAAAAAAAAATGTGTACATGGTCAGCTAACTAAAAAACCAACAATAACAACAAAACCCCATCTGCTGCGTGTGCCAGCAATGTTTTCTGCTTGGAGGGTGCTTAACAACTTGGTGAGTTGAAGCAAAGGAGAGAGTGGAGAGGCCAAGGTATAGTAATGTTCCCCACTCAATCTGGATGAGCAATGGGACCATATGGACTCTAATTCCATTGCAGAATGTGGCCGCTTTCCATCTCCTGCTGTTCCTCGCATTCAGATAGGAAAATCTATCAGCTTTAGCTGTTTTTCGGCTCTTCATTACCCCCATTGCTCTTGCAGGCTTAATTGGTGACGTCTTCTTGAATAAAACCCCCTTGAGGAACTTCAAGATTTACAGTTTGGAGATGAAACCTGGCTTCATGAAAAGGTTTGTTGGATTTAAATTTGGTTTTTTTTCCTCATTTGAAACAAACTGTTTACCAGCAGTACAAAACCTAATAGGTAGCAGTTAAATCTATCAGAAAGGCAACCCAAGGTAAAACGAGGGAGGTGGATTTTTGCACTGCTAGGTTCCTTGCTGATGCCTTTGCCTGAAATAGCGCAGAAAATGGTGCTGCTTTATCTATACCATTATTTGGGGATGAAATGTATTCCCACTGTGGAGGATTTCAAGAATTCCTCGCAGCCTGTACCAGCAGGGTTAAGTTGGGTAGGTGGAAGCATGGCTTACCCAAAGGGGTGGCTCCCAACACACCCACATGTTGGAGAAATTTGTGTCTTTCTTGAAGTTCACAGTATGGCTGATATATTTAGCTATTTAAACTCACAAGGGATGGATTAATTCTAGGAAGCTACTAATAGTACATTAACAAGTCCAGATGGCTTCCTCTCTTTTAAGTTATTTTGCTTTAATTCAAGAAAGACAGAAAAAGAAATCTAATGGGGTAAGCCAAGGAGCCTGTTAGTAGATATAGAAAACCTTAGGAAGCGTTTAAGGCAACAGATGCCCTACGGACGCTGGCCACCATCCAGACGGTTTTCAGTGATGTTGTTAATACCACAAAGTAACACATGTGCATCCCCCAAGATATCCCCCAAATCCTGCATTTTGTGTAGGAAGGAGAGAGAGGCCATGTTAAACTGAAATGGCTTTAAAAAAAAAAAAAAAAAGTCTACACTTTGAAATTTCTAAGGACAATCTCAACAGGTGCTGGGGGGCTACCTGAAGGGTTCTTACTGACAGGGTAACTCGCGTAACCTTTGACTGCAGGGTTTTAGAAGAATATTTTCAGTGAGGAATATTAAAGCAAACGAACTGCCATGCACAGACAAAAGCGAGATTAGTCAACGCTGCAATCAGTTACTGGCAATTTGAGCAGCAGCAATGAGACACAATCAGCTTCCAGTCACTGTGCAGGAGGCTGGAGCACATGGTACTGTGAAAGGAACTGTCGCAGGCTTTTAGCTGAATAATTCAGTAGCAGTCAAGCTGCACTGGATCAATAACTTCCCTGAATGCAAGAGATGCAGTTTGTAAGGGTCGGAAGGAACATGTTCTGCCAGAAGCTGAAGGCTTTTGTGGGACTCCTACAACGCTTATTTTCTCTTCTGTTTTTCCCCTGCTCCCGAATTGTTGCCACAAGTAAGAAATAAAGCCAGATTGCCCCTCATTACTGCACTCCCAAGGATGTGTTCGTGTTCCTCGGTAGGAGCGTGGGCAGAAACGGCTGTTTTGAATTTTATCAATTCTGCAAGTTTTCCTTTAGCCTGTGTAAGCCACGTGCATTTAAGGCATACACGATGGCACCGTCATATCTGAAGGAGGACAGGCACTTGAGCAGCTGATGTGAAGCAGAGATCTTTATGTTGCTGTAAAATATTAGAGACGGTGATAGCCCTGTACATCCCCTTCTTGTACCAGCAACTGGTGTGTCAGTGATGTGGCAAGCCTAGGATAATGAAGACTGAAACGCACTACCCGTACACTTCAGATCAGCTAGGTGCTTGCCTTGAATGTTTACAGGAGATGAACACTTCACCCCTTTCCAGCGTGAAGAGTGTTACCTTTAGGCCCTACCACTAGAAAGCAACTGCTTGACATTTCAGGTGTGCAAGGGGACAGCAACCCTGTTGTAACAACATCCATCTGCCGATGTAAGCAGTGGTTTGAAATGGTCTCGACATCGGTGTGGTGTCTCTCAGTGCTGCCTGGTGCTTGCCTGCTGTGTTTGGTCATTCTTTTACAGCTTGCAACATACTGCTGGATGGAGCGCAGTCCCAGATTACTTTGTCGGTCCAGCTTTTTTTCGTGGAAGGCTGTGGATAGAGCATCAGCCACAGGACACTTTCTTGAAGCTACAGGCAAGTCCTATTTTTCTCTCCCCCCTATTTTTTCTTGATCTTGATTTTCTTGGGTTTTTTTCTAAAAGCTGGTTTAAAACACACTTGTGTAGTAGCTCTGAGCTCTGACTTACAGTCTGTAGTTTTGTAGTCTTCCTCTGATCTTGCAGAAAGAATTATTTTGAGGGTGTAGAAGTCTTCTCGTGCTGGCAGGTAATTCTGTTCAGCCTGTAGAGGTCCTGATGAGAAAACATGTGCAATACTGACCCTGCAGAGCTGCTAATGAACAGTTATGTCTTTTTTTTATTGACATACAAATGCTATTTCTTTTCTAGTTGCAGAGGAGTAACGGGCACAAAGAACAAAGGAGGCACTAGTTTTCTTCCTGCCTCCTCAATGGGATGTGGAGTCACTTCTTTGTAGACATGGCATGAGAGTTAGCGTTCACATCTTCCTTCTGTGGAAGATTGCTGCTTTTGCATAGAACTTAAGATGAGATATTAAATGCTATTAAACTTCCTCCTCCGATTTCACTCCCTTAGAGCCAAGGTTCATGCCAGTCATTATTGTACTGCTCACTCTTCCATTTATGTTTTGTTGTAAATTACGCTAGTCAGTAGCGATACGGTATTTCTGTCACCTGGGAAATAGGTGAGAGGAGATATTCCGTGCTTGGGAAGAAATAAAGATATGTCTGTTCAAAAGGATGAAGTTTCCTGTACAAGCATGAATCATGACTTGCACATTTTGGAAAGCTTTATCCTTTTAATTAGCACAGTAAAGGTAACTCCTGTTCAGCAGGGCTTGCTTAAATGTTCATGGCTTCAGGGAGTGGCACAGGGAAAGCAAGCAGAAAACCTGCAGAAAGCAGCCGTAAAGAATGCGAGTTTCCTGGGGGAGTGCTAACTGGGTGATACAGCTGCATCAGGAATTCGGTGTACTCTTGATTCTAGGGCTGGGAAAAAGGAGTTGTCTTTGTCAATGGTCAGAACCTGGGCCGCTACTGGAAAATTGGACCTCAGGAAACACTCTACCTTCCTGGCCCCTGGTTATGGAAAGGGAGCAATGAGGTAAGAGGCTTTGGTGGGATTTCTCTTTGCTTGTTGGTATTATTAAAGATCCTGCTCTGAGTCATGTCCCAAAGAGCTAGGGGATTTAATGCAGTAAATTACTTGCCTATCTCTAGCTGAAAACCAGCACAGCAGAGAGGAAGGAGACTGTTATCTCCCAAGATCTGTGAAAATTAGGGAAGGTGCTGCTCTAAAGCTGCTGCTGTAGTGGCTCTGACAACCATTAAGACATGATGAGGATGGCAGCTAAACTTCAAAGCACTGCATCAAGTCCAAAATCAAGACAAACCTGATTAGATGCTGGTTCATTTTCTGCATCATGTGGTGCTGAAGAAGAATCACAGTTACTGTTCAGACTCATATTGATTGATGTCTTTAAATGACGCTTCCTTCCCCTGCTGTGATTGTATGCCTTTTCCTCCTAAAAATATTTGAAGTAACTTAGCCTTTGTATGAAGAAACTTCATGTCTCTCTCTTTCTGCAGATTGTAATTTTTGAAGAACGCACTGCAGGACGGATAATACAATCTGTCGACATACCTTATTTAGGAAGGACCCAGTATGTGGACTGACGAGAGCTTCTTTCCCATGTTTGGTTCATCTTGAATACTCCTGGTTGCATGTCTGGGGACACGATGGCCCAGGCACTTGGGCATGTTAATTTCCACTAGACCCAGGTAACGGATTTGCTCTTTGGCAGTAAGTTCAGAAGAGAGAACGGGCCCCGAAGGAACCAGACTCCATTGTTTCATAGATGGATGCAGAAGCTCGTCTCCCTGGACTACTGAGGACCCGCAGCTTGGATGGCTGTGTATGATGTTACGGACTGTCTGATGAATGTGGGGGAGTAAAAAGGTGCTGGAGGCAGGAGAGAGAAAGAACTGGAGCCATCTGAACTGAAAGCTGAGCTCAGCTCTCTAGTGACTTTAAAAATGTGTTATTGCTGGCCTCCTCATTTTTATAATTAGATAGGGAGAAAATAGCTGGTGAACATGTGAGTAACCAGGTGTGGAAAAACATTTTGTTGTGCTTCCAGGCAGAATTTAGCAACTCACTCTGCAAAAAGGTCATTACTTGTTCACTTGTTGGAAGCCAAGCTGGTTGTCAAATTACTTTAATTTAAGCTTTTTTTCCACTAAGTTTTACTACGGAGGTTGTCTCTCTCAAAAAGGGAAAAAAAAAGTTTTAAAAAGTCAAACGTGTTTTGTCCTCTATCAAAGATACCATGGTGTTTCAGCCCAGGCAGGAATGAGAACGTCCAAGGAGGAGGTGCAGGAGCAGAAAAGGACAAGTTAGTCTTCCAGTCATCCACCCCCTCCCTGTTCTCACTGGGACGCACCTTAAGATGAAGTTTCCCTTGTAAAATGAGCAGGGCTCAGATTTTGGCTGGGATAGAAGGGGTTGCATACATAGTTGCAATGGGAGAGCACACCCATACTTTCTATTTAAACCTGCTGTGAAATCTTGGGAACTTGGGTCCTGTTTTCTTTCTTTTTGTCTCTCAAAACAGAAACACGGGATTTAGGAAAACATCACATGTTTTTTTTTTTAACTCACCGGCTCCACAGACACTGAGAAGCTGCCATGTCTTTAGGGAGAGGAAGAGCTCAAATTCAAGCTGCAGATCTGCTCAGTATCTCCAAGAAGTCACTCAGCCCCTGTTTTCTGTTCCAGTAACCAGAGGATTCAGGCTATGAGGGAAACACCAAACATGTGCACTGTCTCTGATAATGGAGTTTCAGGGTATTCTGGCTCTTAGAAACCATAATTTTATTTAACAAATTTAAATACAGTTTGTTTAAAACTGAGAACAGACAGTGCAGCTGTAATACACTCCATCCTGGCCAGAGCTGGTCTTACTGACCATGGGTATCTGCTCCCGAGGACCACGGTAGCCTCTATGCAAGCAGGAAGGGCCCAGGCTCGTGTGACCAGCCTTGAGGAGAGTGGAGTGTATGTGCAGGGTTGTGTTCAGGACTCGATCCTTGACGTTTTCCTGAAAGTTATGTTCCTTCCAAAGAGGGAAGGTTGCAACCGAGCAGGGACTGGAATTAAGATTAGTGAAACAAAACATGCAGCTAGGAGAGGACAGCAGTTGGCAACTATTTAAATGGTATGAAAACTTTGTAGTCCTTGAAAAATGTCTCTTTCCATTCTAGGGTTTGCAGACTGAAGGGAACTTGGAAGGCTAGTACAATAACAGAATATATCTGCTGGAGTGCAGAGCTACTGATTTAATACAAGATAACAACACCCGTTCCCATAGAGCAGCCAGTAGCATCAAATGCTTTTCTATCCAAGTCGTGCTTCAGCCAATACGTCTAAAAGGAACATTTTTGTAAAGGCTACGTCGCAAGGCTTCTGTGACTGGGAACTAAAGAATGCAGCTTTTCCCCAATGGTTTTGATATACACTGAGAGAAAATAACTTACCAAAAAAAATTTGTTTTTTTTTTTTTAAATATATGAAATACACAATGTCATTAGTCCAAGGGGAGACTTCTGCACTGTGAAACTAACAATCAGATCTATAGCATTTTAATAGTTCTATGTGTTAGGGCTAAAGATAACAAAGTCTATTTCCAGGATTACATTTTCCCTCAATTCAAACATAAAATTGTGCTTCAGACTTTTTGGAAAGAATTGGGATAATAGGGATTGAAAGAACTGGGATAATGGGGATTGATCAAAGTTTTGACAACTATGAACGGGGAGGTAAGTTTTTTGTTTGTTTTTTAAGGGGCTGGAGGTGGGGAGAAGGGGTATGTTGTACCTCAGTTTCTTCCTAGGCAAGTTTGTCACCTCAAATACAGAGTCAACCAAGGTAGTAGCACCCAGGTTCTTCTTCTGCATTGGTCAGTCCTGTGTCTCTCACTGAGAAACAAAATACAGTTTCGTCAGAGAGCACCCTTTCATCAACGCTATCTCAGGTCCTTTGATGTTACAGAACAGGGATGAGATGATTAATGTTCTACATAGACGGTTTTTCAACCTGCCTCAAGCCAGGTGCTGAAGAAACAGAGCACTAAGCACAGGATCCCCTTCACAAGGGTGCTGCTTGACCCATCAGAAGTTAACTCTCAAACGGCTCCAGTGTGGCTTTTCACGCCAGTAGCTCTGCAGTAATATGGCATGGCCCTGAAAAAGGGGCTAGGGCTGAAGGATACATTCCAGTAGAATAGTAAATGCACTAAAATCGGCTTTGATTATTCAATCCCTGGTTTTAAGCAATTAACTCTATGTTTTAAGAATGGAAATTTGGCTTTATGGAGGAGCACCCTTCAGAGAATCCCACACCTAGTGCTCATGTGAACCCAATCAGAGCTAAACAGAACCAAGATCTGAGCCTGGATGAAGTATTATGGTGTGTGGCCACAACAATCTCATTAAAACCCACTTCCAATTATTTTAGCATGGATGAATAAAGAACCACATGCTGTAAACGTAACTCCATCCGGGAACAGTGGTCAGCTAGTAGTGGTCAACTCCACGTCCAGGTGGAGATTGGTGATGAGTGGTGTCCCTCCGGGGTCCATACTGGGACCAGTACTGTTTAGTATCTTCATCGATGACATACTGGGATCGAGTGCACCCTCACCAGTTTGCAGACCACACCAAGCTGAGCGGTGCGGTTGACAAACCTGAGGGATGGGACGCCATCCAGAGGGATCTGGACAAGCTCCAGAAGTGGGTCCATGTGAACCTTACGAGGCCGAACAAGGCCAAGTGCAGGGTCCTGCCCCTGGGTCAGGGCAACCCCCGGTATCAATACAGGCTGGGGATTGAGAGATCGAGAGCAGCCCTGCTGGGAAGGACTGGGGGTACTGGCAGATGAGAAGCTGGACACGAGCCAACGTGTGCTCACACCCCAGCAAGCCAACCGTACGTACCCTGGGCTGCATCCAAAGCAGCGTGGCCAGCAGGTCAGGGGAAGGGATTCTGCCCTTCTGCTCTGCTCTCGTGAGACCCCACCTGCAGCCCTGCGTCCAGCTCTGGGACCCCCAACATAAGGAGGACATGGACCTGTTGGAGCAAGTCCAGAGGAGAGCCAGAGGGCTGGAGCACCTCTCCTGTGAAGAAAGGCTGAAAGAGTTTGGGTTCTCCAGCCTGGAGAGGAGAACGCTCCGGGGAGACCTTATTGCAGCCTTTCAGTAGTCAGAGGAGGCTTATAAGAAAGATGGGGACAGACTTTTTAGCAGAGCCTGTTGCAATAGGCCAAGGGGTAATGGTTTTGAACTAAAAAAGGGTAGATTTAGACTAGATATAAGGATAAAATGTTTTACAATTAGGGTGGTGAAACACTGGAAGAGGTTGCCCAGAGAGGTGGTAGATGCCCCATCCCTGGAAACATTCAGGGTTAGGCTGGACAGGGCTCTGAGCAGCCTGATCTAGTGGAAGGTGTCCCTGTTCATTGCAGGGGGGTTGGACTAGATCAGCTTTAAAGGCCCCTTCCAACCCAAACCGTTCTGTGATTCTGTGAGCACAGAGGTATGTCAAGAGTGCCCTCCAAACCGTGAAACTAATGAAGGGAGAGGACAGAGGGGGAAAAAAAAAAAAAGAGAACAAAGAGAACAGAGTTACTGAACGGGTTTGTTCTAACCTGCCTTGCTTTTCACCCTCCCTGAAACCTTCCTGTCTTGTGCAGCGTAATAAACACTGATTAAAGTAGGTTTAAAATTAAGGGCTAAGGTGCCATCTCAGAAGGCAGCTGTCCCCTCCACGAACAGAGAGCTGCTTAGGCTGTTGCACACATAGCCGCAAGGTACGTGTGTCTCAGGAAAAACGAGTCATCGGGGGCCAACACACTCCTGCGGGCATTCTCACCCTTGCTTTCAGGTCCTGTAAAACTGCCCCCTCAGTCTAGACAGCCATTCCAGCTGGGCCACGTCTTCAGCGCGTCATGCCCTGCATGCACTTCTCCCAAACTGAGCACCTCACGAGGCAGCTGGTCTTGTACTGAAGCTGACGTCAGTCCTGTATTTTCTGTGCTTTTTCTCCACCTCCAGAGCGTCTGGTTCTGCTCAGAGTCCAGGAGGAAGGGCAGGGGAATCCGGGTAGTTTATGTATGCAGTGTTGCTTGTTTTCAGTACGCTAAAACTCTTGGAAGTCAGCAGAGGTCCTGGCTACTGCATGTCTGGCTGGTTGTATGCTGTGGAGAGGAACCTTGCAGGCTGTGCACGAAGAAATCTCCTGCAACAGAGACACAACCAGCATGTGTATTACCCTTCTGCCTCGCTGCAGTTAGCTGCCACCCCTTGGAACTACCCCAAAACCCACCTCAGACTGCAGATCTGTGAGTGCTGCTGCTAGGCAACTGGGTGTTGGTGGAAAGCAGTTGTGACAGCGCTGAAGAGCTATGGCCCCTCTGCAAAGCCGCTATATATAGCACAGATAATATGCAGTGCAGGCTTTCCTCTGCTGTCCTGCCAACGGGCCGCAAAGGCAAGCCACTGCAGCAGGCAGGGCTCCATCCAGCTAGCCCGAGGGAATGTGCTATAAGAGAGCTCATTACTGTTAAAAATATACTGCTGCTGAGCAAGTCTACCCCTTTCCTTTGCTGCTCTTACTTCTCTGTATTTGAAAGGAAAAGAGAACAAGCAGCAACCGCCTCTCCCTTCCAAGCCCGGTTCTACGCTCCACTTAAAGGGAGTTGTCCATTTATTTTTTCCCCCCACAATAATGAAGCACAGCAACAGAGTCTGGATGCAGATACAGCCCATCCTCCACTCGAGCAAACCAACCGCAGAGTGCACTCTGGAAACAGAGCGGATTAAATGCACCAGGGTGCTGGGGTAATTAAGGGTGAGAAGCCAGGGCGTGAACAAACGAGCAGGTCAGCCATCAGTGTGCGCCGCCTCGCCTCCTTTCCACTGAAGAAGACACTCCACGCTCACCCTAAGTAAACAAACACCTCACGTGGCGTTTAATCCACGCTCTCCCTCACTTGTCACTGACTTTGGGTGGCTTTGATGGGGATATAAATTAAACTCTTTCCCTCAGTGAAAGCTTCTGCCTGACTTAAAAATGCTTTCACTGTTATTACTTTAGCTTTCCTCGGGTGTTTGCAAGTGGATGAATTCACATCCTTCACCCTCATGCTTTAGCTATATTAGTACAGTTGATAAGGCAACCTTCTTGTTTAGACAAGGGTTTGGTTTTTTAACCATGTAACTTCTGCCTAAACTCTCACTCCCCGGAGATACCTTTTCCCCGCAACCTCTCACCAGGTATTTTCCCTTTAGCAGCTTGTCTTACAGATAAAAAAGAGAGATTAACTAATGGTCTCGAGAAGTTTTGCAGTAAGGGAAGGTCAGAGATGTGAAAAATGGAAAATAAAAAGCACGTTTACAAGAGCTTTTGTCTTTTTCCTGCTGTTGTCAAGTATTTTCCTTTTTTACTGTTGCTTCCCATTACTGTCCAAAAATGTAGAGGTCTTACCTGGTGTTGGTGTCCGTTCAGCCATGCACAGTCAGATTTCCACATTGGGATCTGTGAATCCTTTCTTCCCCTCATTCACCAGCACAGGCTTTTCTGTCCTTGTATGCCAGACTAAAATCTGAAGAAGCCAACAGCAGTCATTAGCCGCACCTCTTCACTGCACTAACAAATATTCTTGCACATTAAATCAATAGTGCAATTTAACCATCTACCCTGGAGCCTAATGGCGCATTCACAGCTGAAAGGAGGTTTGCATAAAACTTCGTTTAGGCAGGCCTACCGCTATCCAAAATGCACAGCGCACAGAAATTACCCATTTTACAGTGTACTGTCTTGGGACATTAACCTGCTCCTTCCATGTAGTTATCAACCATCTTCCTCAAAAGGCTCATCAACCTTTTCAATGAGGTAAGGCAGTTCCTTTATAACCACAGAATCACATGCATGTTTCCCCATAGACCGAGTTCCTCACTCTGGTTCTTGGTTATTATGTGACTACATCCTTGGCCAGTGTGGAGTTACTCGCGAGGCTCAGAGTGGAAATGCAAATTCTTGCCACTTTGGGTCACATTGTGCCTCTTGCGTTGGAGGGCAGAGGCAGTTACAGCGAGTGCCGCCAGCTGCTCCAGGTGTCACCATTGCCTTTGGTTGTGTGAAATATTAAAAAGGATTTTTCAGTGCTGAAAATCCATTATTGGAGGGAAGACATCAGTCTGCTCCCTACCCTCACAGTCACTTCTTTTTCGCTTTTAAATTCTTTCAAGACCCTAAAAAGAGATGAGAGTGACACTGATGGGAGAAGTACTTACCGCTGCTACAGTTCTCTGTTGCAGCCTCTGCTGCCTCAGAGCTGCAAGATGCAGGAGCTGGTTACAGAACGCTCCCTTCCTCCCACACACACTCTGGGCTGTACATGGCCCCTTCATAACCCAGCACGCGTTAGTCCACCACGTCACCTCAACCCCACCCCCCCCCCACGCAGGTCCTTTGAAATGCTGGCCCCACGCTGCCACCCACTATTCCGTACCAAATACAATACGCTGCATCACTTCAAAGCCCCCCTCCAACTTGCTTAAAACAGAACTGAAGCTTCTACTAAAAGCCTCCCTCAGTCTTAGCAGCAGAGTTTAATATAGATGAACACATCTGTGGAGAAGAAATGGAAAAAATATAAATTGAAGAGGTGGCCTGACGTTTTTGGAGGGGCGGGGGGGTAGTATTGTAGGTAAACAGTTTCTACTAGCTGTGCTATACTGCTGGCACAGACAGCTCTGGAAGCTGTTTTAAATACTCTCCCCTCACTAGACTCAGTTATACTTACTGCTTTGCTCCTGGAAGCTGAATTGCTGGGAGCAGCTTCGTTCCTTCAGAGCTACAGTTTCCTGCTTCCCTTCACCTGCTCGCAGGGCTATTTCCTACCTTGCGGGGGTTTCCCTCTGGTTGCTATGACAATACTCCGCACATTTAATCCAAGTATCTGCAGACCATTTCATACCCAGTCCCTGCTTTTCTGAAAAATGAGGGCACGTTCTGTTTCTAAAGGATGAACAAAGCACTTTTCAAACCCTTCTGGTTAAACAAGAGCACCCACACCTTCCCAAGAAGCTGTTTGACCAAATTTGTCTCTGATGTGAGCAGTCACCTCCCGTGCAGGGCTTAAATCTTGCCTGTTAGTACTAAGGCAGGAGAGACCAACTGCTGTCTGGAGTGGGTCCAAAAACCCATTTAATCGCTCCCCCACAACCACTTCAGAGCCCGCTCATCAAAGTTCGCCTTTTATTACAGCCCTGCTCACCCACTGCAGCAACGCTGCTGCAATTACGGCGCTACTTTCCTATGAAAAGGCAAACCCAAACAGGTCTGTACAAGTGGCTCTCGGGGCTACACCAGCATCAGTTATGGGCTTCTCATCCAATAAACAGAATGTGCAAACCTTAATGCAGTCCAGGTGCTAGAAAACCCTTGTAGCCAATTCTCCTTTCCAGCAGGAGCAGGTAAGAGCTCTTTCTACTTCTGACACATAAACACTCAACCCTGCTGAAGGCCAAGGGCTGCACTCTGCCAGGAACAGGACTCCCACTTCAGCAACTCTAACCACATACTCCATAAACAGAAGACCACAACTACACATTATTAGCTTTTCTTTAAACTGGATCCCACTTCTGCACTGTTAAAGCCAAGTGCAGTAAAAGACAGCTATACTAAATTAACTAAAATGGACCAGTTTTCAGAGTTCACAGCTTGATAGAGCAGCTTCTACCATTTTTCATGCTGTGTTCTTTAACTTGGGAGGGAAATCACTGATTAGCGCAAAACCACCTGCTTTTCCTCTCAGCTAATTGCTTGATTTTGTCCACAAGCTGTGTGTTTGTTTTATGCCCCAAGCTTCGGTTTGCGCAAAACGTACAACTTGCAAGGGAGTAAACAGTGAGGAGGACCAAGTGTCTGCCCTTCCCTGAACAGTGGTTTCACATAGGTCACCTGAGGGAGTCCCCTTTAAAAACCTCTACTGCTGCAGAACATTTCCAATCCTTTCCAGTCCTGCCGTTCAAAATCACAGGACTCAAAAAAGAGCTAAGAGATTATAAGAATTCATCTCCATAGCAGACTTCTTCACTGTCTTCTAACAGGAAATTAAAAACCCAACAGGCAGGTTAACCTACAGTTGGAGGCGACCACAGGGTTTTAAGGACACCGACCCTCCACGGAGGGTTTCAATAGTTCTTATTTGAAATGGAGACTACACAACATGAAGAAAAAGAGACACTGAGCTGAAATGACAGATTTGCTTCCTCCCAACTACTGCTAAACCAAGTTTCTGCAGGCTCTCTTAGGCACCGTGGAGGCCCTCTTCTCCCAAAAGCACATCCATTGGTATGACAAATAAAGATTGCTTCTCCCTATAACTCCTGCTTTTCTCATGCCACTGCTATTAAATGAGCCAGAGCTCTGACAGTAATCTTCAACTGTGTAATTACACCAGCTTGAAGATTTGTGCTTTGTGATGGGTATTACAGGCAAAACAGACAAGACCACAAGAGAAGAAAAGGTCACAGCGGTCTAATCTGAGCTATTGCAGCTGCAGCACAGATCCGAAGGTCCACTGTGGAGCAGTGCAGGAAGACAGCGCTGCAAAACCCACACCACTCCGATGTAAATTACAGTTTGCAGCTTTGGTACAGGGAATGGCGTCGGCACAGCAGTTCTGGTGACTAATCAAGTCAAGACAAAGCCAAAAGAAGCCTCCCAGTTCTGCATGTCGGTTGTAAAAACCAACAGTTCGAGCACTGGTGTCTTCACTGGTGCACGTGTGAAGCTTAACCGACAGAGTGCTGTCACACAGCAGCCAGGGTACCGAAAGTTCACTGCCAACCACTGCTCACAAACCCACCCAAGAAGAAGAACCCAGTCTCAGGAATTTAACCCAATCTAACCCAAAAGGGGACAGATCTCCTCCGTCTGTACCCTGCTGCTCAGCCCCTCAAAGGCACAAAGAGCTCAAGAAGCTGATGCCCCTGCCTGCCATACGTAACGCCCCAGGATAAAATCGGGAGGAAGCAAAGTCCTCCTTTTCAAGCCTTCTTGCCTTCGGCTGACGTTTCCTCTCTCTTCTGCCCATTCTGAGCCAGTCTGAGCTGGTTTAGATCTGTGACACACCACGAAGCAGCCAGTTTGGGTTGCCTTTCGCTGCGCAGTTTCCTGGCTGCTGCTGGGCTGAAAGGCTTGGCCTCCTCCATCTGCACGAGGATTTATTCCCCTCCCAGAGCCAGTTCCAAGATCCACAGTAGCCACCGTGCTGGTATGTGGCTCAGGTACTGCTGGGAGAGCTCTCTTTTCCCCCTGTCCTCTTGCCTGTGTCTGACAGCAATATATATTAAAGATACCGACCGTGGCATCTAACAGTGCCCACGAGCACCTCGCCTCTAAGGCTCAGAGGCAGCCAATTCCCTTCCATAACACCCACCCAAACACCAAGCTCTAGCTCGAAGATTTAATCTCAGACTTGACTCAGCCAAGAGATAAGGAGAGAGGAGGAATGACTACTTCTAGCCACCACTTCAATGCCAGTGAATTGCTACCAAGACCACTCGAGTGCACAAAAGCCTGCCTCACCCAAAGAAATGTACCTATGTCCATCTCCCTGGAGAAACAAGCGGCTCCAGGAGCAGCTGGAACGAGACATCTGATTTCCAATGACCTTGTATTTTGTGGTCTGTCCTCTTGCGCCAGTTTAAGCTGAAGCTTTTTCCATAGCTGGGGCCACTCAAAGTCTCTCTCCTTGAAGGGCTCCCTGGCTGAGCATACTGCGGCTTGTTTCCTCAGGTGTTAACAGAAAATGAGGAGCAGAATATGTCCCAGTTACATCGACCTCGTGGGAATACAGAATTTCAGACCTCTAATCTGTGTCAATGGATTGAAGAGAGTGTAGTCTGTGCTGCGGGGGGCAGGCTGGGGGGGAACGCAGGAGCAGCATTACACAGAAATACATAGCCTGCTTCCAAAGCCTTGTTTCTTTACAACTCCAGTATAAACTAACCCTTCCCTCCTGATAAGGAGGGATAACTCTCTCCTTTCTCCTTGGCAATTAATATTGACTTCCTTAATTTTCTCCTTCATTTGGGCAGTTCCCAAATCAAAGAAAATAAGCAGGATATATGTCTTTGGCCAAAGCTTAAGCTTTTTTTGCAGGAGTGTGCATTTGTGGGCTGAATTCTGATAAATACTACAAATACCAGCATTGCACACGGGGCAGGCAGCATTTATGGAGCTCAGATGTCTGTGCTTACCTTACATACTTCTCTGATCGCTCCTTAATGACTCTATCTGAGCATATCACAATTTTTAATGTAAATCTCACTGCAAAGAAGGAGTATGGTTATGTTTAACAGAAGCAAACTCCACCAGCTGCCGGAAGCGCACTAGCACAATGAGAAAAAAGTCTGTGCTTTGATCTCTGAGCAGGAGGACCCCAGACCACAGGCCAGATTTGTCCTTCTCTACTGCTTGTCTGGACTCTCCTCCTCATAAAATGGGTAAGCACAACAGCAATTGGGAAATGGAGGCTGCTGGCATCAGCTAAAAGCAGAAATGCAAAGCTCAACCTGCAAAGCTGCAGCCAGAGTTTGCCAGGAGCAGACAGCATTCAGTTCACAACAAGGACCCTTGTAAGATCTCCACAGCCTAGCCAAAAAAAGAAACACAGTCTGCTTCAAATCCTGGCCAGCAGTTCCTGCTTCCTCTCCATCTCTGACCTGCAGCTCTTGTGTGACAGCACTGGCAGAGCAGCCTGTCTGACAGCACCATTTTTTTTCCTCCTGCCTGGAAACAACTTTTTTCTTCTGCTCCTTCTTCCATGTGTTCCTCCACAACTGTCATTTCCTACCCCCAGACTTCTAACGCAGGTCTCTCCAATAGTTATTTACAGCAGGCACAATATACCGAAGATTGCGTAAGTGGCCACGGAGTAAACACCCCTAATCTTCTGACCACCAGCCTTGAAGTGACCCGTGCAACTCCCTCCGCCTGTTGCAAACACATTTGTTTCCAGCCGGTGCTTTCTTCTTAGCTAGCAGGGCACGCAGTGCCCAAGAACAGACATCTAATTTTAATCCAATCTCTTTTCCCACCCTTGGGAGACCATCTGTGTTATTTATCCCAGTGCTGGACAGCCATAACCACAGACATGTAGATTTTATAAAACAAGGCACAGCAGGTATCAGATAATAAACGGAGTTGCTCCTCCCTCTCAGCTCCTCTTCCTTATTCCCAGACTCCTTGCCTGAGCACTGCCGAACATTGAGATCCTTGTTTTTTTACGTGGCTGGGGGCTGTAGAGCAGTGCAGATAGAAAGCAGAGAAAAAGGGTATTATTCAAAATCTTTTCCTATCCCAAAAAGGGATGGAGATCTGATCAAACACTGGGGTTTTTTTGCCAATAACAGCTTATTTGCAAAAAAAGAATGGTCCTCCTGGGATAATTAAGCCATAAAATCTCCCTAAGTCAGGCTGCCTGGTGCCATGAGAGTGCTATACAGGGGTCTGTGATCTCAGAGGGACCCTCTCCACACCTACAGTGCCCAGCAGACCCATTCACGAAGCTTTCAAAAGCACTTGACAGCACCTCTCTTGCTGTTGTCTTATGATTGATGCCTGTCACACTAGCCAACATTGTCTCTCGTACTTCCCTGTCATTCCAGATAGATATCCGTCTGTTGTCTCTTATTTTAGACTGGGAAGTCTTTCGGGCAAGAACCATCATTGTGTTCTGAGTTTCTACGTTATTTAGTACATAGGGCTCCTGCTTCATGACTTGGTGGCTCCTAAGCAATGTGTACAGTTAAATAATTAGCAGTCACTTTGACAGCAGTAACATCCCCCCCAAATGACACTTCCTGGAAGCCTCCTAGAGCTCAGAGCAATATCCCAGGCATTAAAACATTTCCACATTACCTCTGACACAGAAAGATCCAGGTTATTGTGGACAACTACAGTGATATTGCGTAGATGCCAAGAGGGAGAAGGCAACTTCGCACTAAGGCAGTGATTGTGTGAGCAGTCTTTCCCTGCAGCCAAAAACCACTTCTTGTGGCTGGTACTCCAGGGTCACAGTTCAGATGGGTTCCAGAGGGCCATATCTTATGTGATGCTAGCTTCTCCCAGGAGTACCAGTAATCAAAAGCAGCAGGAATTCGCATAAAGCAGCCAACGTACATTTCACCTATGGTGTTCCCTGCTCCAGAGGCTTAGCAAGGCCATAGGTAAGTCCATCTTGAAAATAATAAGGATATATACTAGAGGTAGTTACAGGGCAGAGAAGACTCCATATTTCAGGGCCTATGGCAACTGCTAGCAGCCCAAAACTGAGAAAGACAACTGCCCTCCACACATTTTAATACCTAATGACCCATTCTCAGCCCCCTTGCAATGGGGGTCTGCCCTCATCAGACGCAGAGGACAAGTGACTGAACGGTAGGGCTGAACGGGCCTTCTGCTACCTCTGGATCCTTACAACCGATGTATGAAGAAGAGACTGTACCTTAGTGCAATTGGCAGCTTTCGGCTCAAGGTCATTCAAGGTCACTAGTTCCCGGAGCAGGCTGCTCTCCTGGTAGCCTCCCTTCACTCCTCGCAGTTTGAAGTAAGCCTGAGATCGCTGGAGAATCAGTCTGAGGTTCACAGCAAACCCTGCCATGTCTATAGCAAAGGGGCGGTGGGGGTCGAACACAGTTTTCCAGCCATAGACCTTCCCTGCGGCGTTCACTTTGGGTGACTCGTAGCGCAAGCCACCGACGAAGGCTACTGGCCACACTGACACCTTCCTGGTGCTGCGCATCTGGAGGCAAGGAAAGAGAAGGGTACGGTGGGTGCACACAGAAGGATCGGCCGCACGCGGCTTCCAACACACAAACCAGCACCACCAGTTCCAAGACACAAACCAGCACCACGAATTCCAACACACAAACCAGCACCACGAGTTCCAAGACACAAACCAGCACCATGAGTTCCAACACACAAACCAGCACCACCAGTTCCAACACACAAACCAGCACCACCAGTTCCAAGACACAAACCAGCACCGTGAGTTCCAACACACAAACCAGCACCATGAGTGCCAACACACAAACCAGCACCACGAGTTCCAAGACACAAACCAGCACCCCAGCAGAATGACTTCACCCTGCTCACTGGATGTCCTGCAGGACACGGATGGCCCTGGGTTTCAGAGGATGCACACCCTGGAGCCTGAGCAGCAAAGTGCTTTGGAAAGTGGCAGCTAACAATAGCAATAGTAATGGGTAGCCACGGAGCCAAGCATGAGTGCAGCGCTAAAAACAAAGCTGCCAGTTATAAACTTAACTGAGATTTAGGAGGGGGTTTTTGTTCAAAGGTCTTTAGAGCTGTGGGGCATCAGTCTTGCACATGGACAGTGGGGGAAACAAGGACACAGAGAAGCACTTTGCCCGAGGCCACCTGGAAACGCAGGAGTGGCATATCTAGGAAGAAAGGTGTGTTCTCTGAACGCGAAGTAGTTTGAGCTGCAGTTTCAGCCTGTGAGCTGCAGTAAGGCTAAAAGCATCTTTAGAGCGAGGCACTGCAGCCGTAGCCCATAACCTCAGGGACAGCTGCGAAGCACAGCCTCTTCAGAAACTCCCAGCATGCAGGACGGTGCTTCGTAGCTGCTCCTGCTACCCAGTGGAAGGACGCTGGATGCCTCTGCTCCCTGTAGAGCCAACCGAAATGGACAGGAGCCATCAGGGGACACTTCAGATACCGGCACTTGCCAATGCAGATGCTCTGAATGCCAGTCTGCCTGCTCGCCCCCGCCAGCACCCTGCCCTGCTCTGCTGGCAGGCTCAGCCTCACGTTCTGCTCTCAGCCCAGTCTCTTAGATCAGGGATCTCCCAGAGCTAATCTCATCACTGTTAATTACTGCAAACGAGACCAGAAGAGCTCTGGCACTTGCCCTTCTGCATTATACACATGCTAACGGCAGCCCTGTCCACAGGGAACAATAGTGCGCGTCTTCTGCATTTCACAGCACATTTCATTGGCTCCATGTGACCTTAACTGCAGCTACACATCAAGGAGGAGAAGCCTCTACCAGCAAAGCACACCAGGTGAAGGAAGGAACCCTTTCTGCTTTATTAATGTGCAGTGTCTGTCTCAAGATGCTGCCAGAACCAGCCTCAAAGGGGACTGTGGAAGACAGACATTCGGTCTGAATTTCCTTTCACCTTTAAAAACATGTATATTCCTGTGGCTGTCCAAGCTGAAGGGAAACCACCAGGGAGGGGAAGGGGGCCAGATATGGAGCAAATAAATAGGAGATCCTTGGTATAAAACCTGGCAACTGGTAGGGAAGGAAGCAACCCTCCTTTTCTTGTTCCTTGCTGCAAAAGCTTGGCCTCAGGAGAGCAAGGGAACAAGGAATTTCTGAGCTGGAAGCCAGCTGAGGTACAGGTACCTGGCACTGTAACACCATTGCAAACCTGCAGACAGGGAAAGGCTCAGGAGTTCATTCAGAGCCCCTGATGGGAAAATCACATGGGAACCTTCCCCTGCTCAAGCCCGACAGGATTGTCAGGACATGCTGAAATTCAGCCTGCCATCACAGTTCCTGGAGCTGCAAACTTCCAGGCTGAGGTCTCGGCCCCATCGCCTACTTCAAACAGCCTCAGAGACCCTCCATCCCCTGATGCTGTGAGCAAAGTAGCTTCCGAGGGGAGCGCTGCACTCTCCAAGGCGGTGCGTGAAGGGCTCCACTTTTCTGGGAGGAGAAGCAAACGCTGATAAATGCACGCTCCTCCTGTGTGCAGCAAGCCAGAGCCAATTGCCCAGAGTATCTCTGAACAAGATGTCCTGCAAGCGCTGTGAGTGTGCTGGCACCATTCAGGCGTAACTCTGAAAGGGCGCTGCTGCCTCAGCTGGGGATCTGTGCAGAGCAGCCACCAGGCTCTTGACAGCTGCAGAGTTTAACCAGTGGACACTCTGGGATGACAGCAAACAAATGCAAACAGCAAGCAAGTCCCCCCAGGGACTCCTCAAACAGAACAAACGTGAATTAGCAGCCAGCCAAGTGTAATACATAGGGGTGGTGGAGAAGAAAGGTAGATAACATCAGATCAGGAACCAGGTGGCAATCTCCAGAGTGGAGCATGGAAGGAGGACGGCCAAGGTTTCTTTTGCTAGGCACTGTGCTTCCACACATGCATGTCAGACAGCAGGCGACGTTCCAACCCTAACAAGGCTCCCCACAGGGGATGGCAGCTCCTCATTACTTTCCTTTACAGTGAAAACTATCTGCCTCCTGCTCACATGCCACAGGATAAACTGGGGGTCCCATTACTTCGCAAAGGATGCCCTTGGGAAACATGCACTTCGCAGCGTGGTAACCGACCCCCAGAGAAAACTTCAGGGCAGCTGTGGTGGGATCACTATAAAGACAAGACTGATCCCGAGCTCAGGAGAGGATGTGCAACAGCATCTCGTCAGCTCAGTACACGGCACCTTTTACACCCCACGTGCTAATCTGTTGTGTTGAGCCGGCAGGGCCCTCCCCAGCAGCATCTTACCTCCTCAAAGAGCTCCAGGCTGTAGGTGTTATCATCATCAGCAAAGTAAACAATCCCAGGCTGGCTGTTATTTTTGTTAAAGGTCTCTCTCAACCATCTCAGAGCAAGGTTCCTCTGCATGGTCCCCCGGGGAATGCGGGGATCCCTCATGTCTCCCCGCAGCTTGTAGTTGCGGGGTGTCTCCACGTTGAGGTGGGTGTAGTTCAGCCCCGTGTCCCGCAGCAGCCGGGTGATGAGAGGTGTGCGCCGCTGGGAGTCCTCCACCAGGATCCAGTGCAGGTTTGGCACGTGCAGGAGGGTGTTGGCCAGGCGCGTCAGCTCTGCCTTCTGCACAGGCCGGCTGTAGGTGGGTGTAATGACGTGGATGGTGGGAAGGGTGTCTGACCACGGGGGTGGGCGGGTATAAACATATTCTGTCCTCACCACCTCCACAATGTCCCGGTCCGACAAGCAGTATTCCTTGGAGTCCAAGCCTGCAGTGAGATCACGCTGGGAGTCACCACCATCATCTGAGCAAGGGTACGAGAGAGAAGAAAAAGCCGCATGGACTCAGTCCTCCAACACCCCCCGAGTGAGCCAGCAGGCTGCTTGCTAATAGTAGATCGCCCTCATGGTTTCAGAGGAAAGGAAACAAGCTCAGATGGAGGCTTTAATAAATAAGTACACAAATAAATAAAGGAATCAGGGACAAACACACATGAGAAAAGAAGTTCCTGCTGTTAGAAAACCAGCATCAAACAAGGCTTGAGAGCCCAGGACAATGCTGCAGCTGAGTGCTCAGAATAAGCAACTTCAAAAAGCACCCAGAAGAGACAGCCTTGTAGAGCAATTAGATCTAGATGAAGAAAACAGCAACGAGGACTGACAATCTGTCATTCCTGTAGAGCTCCAGAGCTCTGGGCACCATGCTCAGTAGGACAGGACTCATGGCTCTGCACTCAAGCACTGGATTGCCTGGATTGGGAGGCAGGGAACTAACTGGTGGAAAAAAACAAGTCAGTAAAGATCCCCCAGCAGCAGCATCTGGCCAGAATACCGCAGTACCCCACTGCTCTCCTGACAGGCCTGGGATGGGGCACAGAGAAGTGGGGAAAGACACTCTCCAAATCCAGAAATGGAGAGTAGAAATTAAAGCCTGTAATTGTAGGCTTTTTCCTGCAGAGGCTTTCACCTGCCTCTGACTAACCTCTCCTCAAAAAGATCCTACCAGTCTCTGAAAATAACAGCCCATTCAGTAGTGTGCGTGTGAACAATGAACATCACATATATAAAATACACTGATCCAAACATACAAAATCCTTGCAAATAGAGACTTGTTCACAATCAGCTCAAGGAAAAAAAACCCAAACGTTCATGCACCTGTTATGTCGCTGTCATTTTTTTTTCCAGGGTGCGACTTTCACACTTCCGTACCACTGTGGACCAGCAGGAATACCATGGTCTACAGTTAGGAACTGGCAGAGATGAAGGGGCACCTCCATTCAGCTGTTCTCTAGCGGGCATGTAATACTTTGAGCCATAGATTTTTGCAAAACCAGCTACTACCGGGAACTTCAGATGAGAAAGAACAGGAACAGACAGACATTAGATCTGACCCAGCAGGGTACTACCTATAGTTTTTTCATAGCATGTTACTCTTCCAGCAGCACAGACTTTGATACCAGCCTTTCACCGAATGAAGGCCTTGTACGCCATAGCGTTGGTGGAGGGAGGGTCTGGATTTGGTGGGGTGGACGGGGACAAGGTATCCTGCACACGTTTGTGTCGGGCCCTATGTAAGGCAAAGCACATCAGCATCACATAGCAGAGCTCTCTGAAAGCAGAGAACACTGGAATCAATTCCAAAATAAATCTGCAGAATGCATTGGACACAGACACAAATGTAATTAGCCAGGATGGTGCTTGAGACAGTTTGCAAACCCCTGCAGGTCAAACCCTCAGCTGTAAATCCTGGCATGTGTAAGGACTGCCATTCTGCCCTCGCTAGCGTATAGATGCACGTCTCTTTTTTAGCACCTGCTAGCCAAGGATCTCACAAACTTGTTACAAAAGAACAAAACAATTTCTCCCAAGAGCTTTCAGGTTGGTCTCTATCACCACTCATTTTCCACTAGGGGCTCAGAGAAGCACTGGCAGAGGATGTGTCTTACCAGCATCGTTGATAAGTTCACGACAGTCAGAGCAGAGCAATCTCTGTGCTCTAACCTCAGTGTCCGTGGCCATTCACAAAAACCAGCTCCTAGTTTTCAGGGCATTGAATTAAACTGGTTTATAGACGGTGTATTCTTAGTAGTCTTTCAAGTTCTCTTTTAGAGCCCAGTAGATCCCTCATCCTCTGAAACACTGTCTACCCCCCAGAGGGGATCACAGTCATTTTTCCCTTAGGAACTGCCCAAAGCTTCATGGGTGGCTGTCAGTACTCCAGGAAGAAATGTAAAGCTGCTCAGGACAGACTCTGAAAATTCAAACTGCACATCAGACTGTTCAGCCAAAGGATAAGCAACTGTGGAGGATGGGTGCAAACATTAAAAGGAAAAGGGGAGAGAACCTCCCAGGGAAAGGGAAGTGGGAGAGAAAATGAGCTGGCCTTCTTCCCCACAGACAAGCCTCCCCAAACCGACCCACCTGCCCTGGCACTCAGCAGAAGGGCAGAACCAAGAATGAAGACAGCAGTAGGCAGCCTGGCTTCTTCCAGCCTCCAAGAGCTCTCACACCCTTAGGTGTTGCTGCTATGCAAAGAACACAATAAAAACTAGGACCCTTCTGGCCAGAAAGGATCCCTCAGAACTTCCTGCATTCATCTGATTTGGGCCAGGGATCTAATGCTTTGTGTTACAGGTAGTGTGGAAGCTGACTCTTACAGCATTGTAACTCCATCAGACAATCAGGTGAGATGCTGGCTCTTGCCTTCTCTTTCAAGTGTAAGAGCACCAGTTTGCTGCTTTGCTGAGGACACTTAGAAAATGTTCTTTGCCTCACGTCTCCCAGAGCAGCTGTCTCAAGTGGCAGGTTTGTTTGCTCTGCTCTCTGTTTTTTTTGCAGCTTTCCTGCTGGACTAACTTGTGTGGAGAACGCTGCAAAGGCTAGCAGGATGGTACTCCTCTCTTATGCATCATCAGGGAACAAGGAAAAGCATCTTCCTTCAGTGCTCTGGATTTAGGTCATAAAGAACCCTCCAAGTGTGGCCAATATCTCATGGCTTGCAGACCGATGCCTCTGAAGAACCCCTACGAGCGCTGGGCTGTTCCTACAGCAGAAGTGGGGAATCTTCTGCATGAGCATGGACTGGGAGCTGAGATGAGCATGGCTGCCATGGAGAAATGAAATGAGAGAGGAGATGAGGACGAGGGAGGGATGCACAGACTTGGCATGGGCTGGTTTGATTTCTCTCACCCTTGTGCACTGCAAGCAGTGGAGCAATGGTGCTCTGGTGCCAGACGGTGATTAGTAGTGTCCAGGGCAGAACTATCAGCACGATAGCCAGGATGTCTCGTCTCTTCGGCATCTCCAAGACTGACTGGACCCACAGCTCCTCATTACCTGACAGTGAAAACCCCAGAGACAGAACAGCAGAGCACATGGAGAACAGAAATAAATGGGCAAGAAGGAACAAGGACAGAGAGAGAGAACGCGAGAGAGAGAGCAACGAAGGCGACACGACTCGTAGGTCTTACCAGTGCTTACAACCCACCCATTGCAGAAGCAGGTTTGGAGGGGCCTCGGCCGCTGAGACCAGGAGCAGGAGGGCACTTCTACAGGACGCTGCTGGAGCTGCCAGCAGGAACTTCAGGGACTCATTTGAAGGAAACCTGTAACACAGAGCAAAGGTGAGCAGGCAGAGAAAAGTAGCGGGGAGCTGCTCAAGAGAGTTCACAAATCCTCCTCAGGAAGAGTAAATCAACTGGAACAGGGAACAGCAGCAAAGTGTCCCACCCACCAGGGACAGATGCCTCCTGGGCGTTCAGAGCCTTGCTTTCCTTTGCGTCCCACTTGTCAAGCAAGGCCCTTGCTTCAGCCAAGCTGAAGTTGCTCAGTGCCACGATGTCTGAGCCATCCCCCAGCAGAAAAGCACCCTTCACCCACGCTGGCCAAGCCTCACAACACCACGCGCCAGGCCCGAGCCCCTGGGAGGAAGCAGGGACCATAATGACGACGTTACTTGTCTGACACATCAGCAAGTGCTCAGACCCAGCCAGACCCCCTCCCTCCGCCAGGCACAGCACTGAGTCGCTGTACCTATGCTCCTGGGAACACGGCTCCAGTGAAGCTAGTGACCCTGTGTTTTGCCCACCACTGTAACCCCCTCAGCTCAGACCCCCCCGCTGGCATCTTTGACGCAGCCAGTTTTAACTCAGGCTTCCAGTGGCCTGTTCAGGTTCATTTCTTCCACCTCAGAGGTGTTGCGACTGGAGTATATTAAAGTGCCACAATGGCTTAGTTTGATTCAAGACAAGCACATACAAGATTTAAGCAGACTGTATTTTATCCTAGTATCTTGGCAAGCAAAGTACATCACTTAGCAGGGACACGCACGGTGGACAGTTTGCAAACATGGGTAGCAGTTTAGTACCACTGTTCCCATGTGGGGGAACGCATTAAGCCTGCTGCTAAAAGGGCTGCATTGCAGTCAAAGGAGAGCCCAGAGAATACCGCAGTCTGGGTAGCAGTCTGCTCTGGGGGAAAGCACCCATCTCCCACAGCACAGCCGCTGGCTGGCTGGTCACTCACTGCCACCGTGGTGCCCTGGAAACTATCAGATCCTCTCCTTAAATCAGCGGGAGCTCCACAAGCCTGGGCTGTAGCTACGACCCTACTTTGCAAATGTTTCCCGCCCCCCCCCCCGCCCCCGAGAACCTCGGAGCTTGCTTCTGCTTGGTTGCATGGGGCAGTCGTGGAGAGATCCAGGTTCAAATCCCTGATTAGCCCAGCTTGGATTGAGCTGAATTTCCCTTGGCCGTGCCTCGAGCATTGGGCTGTACAGTCAGCCACCAGCACTGAGCCCAGTGGAGGACTTGGAGCGAAATGGCTCCACAAACCAATACACAGTTGTTTTAAAGTGCAAGCAAGCGATACTCAAGTGGCTGGACAGAACCTGGTTCTTCCAAATTAGCACTTCAATCACAGAGGTATTAATTTACCAGGGAAAACAAGGGGTAGGGAAAACATGGGTTGGCCTTTGCCCTTAAAAGGGACATGTAAATGTCCCTCAACAAAAGCTTCATCAAATCCATTTTTCCACACGTACAAAAACCCAACCTGTCAAAAATTTTCCAGCCAACTCTAGCAAACAGCCAGTTCCCCACCCAGACATCTCTCACCAGCGAGAGATCTGCCGCCTCCCATACAACAGCCAGTGCCAGAGATCATGGTGCCAGCATCTACAGAGCTGGGGACCCATCCTCCTCATGTGCACCTACCCTCCTCCAGTACCATGCAGAGGGTGCAATCAGCAGATATGGGGGCAAACTGCGTTTAGGAAATGCCAGGATCCAGCGGTGTGGAAGGAGGTTGTGGGGGATCAGGGCAAGCCGCAGCTAGTGAGGGTGGTAAGAGGGAGCTAGTCTTCTGGAAGGGTCTCCAGAAGAAACAGCAACAAACACCTACACCAGACACATCTGGTTCTACGGAAAGCAGGGTTTCCTGCAGTCAAGTACAGGGAACCAGCAGTAAACACCTTTTCACAGCCCAAGGATATGTTACGTGAAGCTGGACGCTGTGCAGACTTTCAAGGAAACATCTCCCAGCTACGCAGATTTGTCCCTATTTTTTCAGAAATGGAGAAAGCAGCCTCATCCAGACAAAATAAACCAGGGAGGAAGAGGAGGAATTATTCCAGCAAACACCAGCCTTCTGCTACATCCCTGTCCAGCTCTGAGAGCCAGAGAAATCCCGCTGGCCTAGCACTGCCAAAGCACACACTGCCCTCAGGAAAGAGCATCTGGCCTCATCCTTGCTGTCCCTGCAGTTGCTGTCAGTGCCTGAACAGAGGACACTGAGCGCTGGCATCCTCTGAATCCTCTAACAAAGCCAGAACATGCCCCTTGAGCATTCCTACAGGGCAGAGCCGTAAGGGGCAGCTCTGAAAAGCTTGAACACCTTGCCTAGGAAAGTGCTTTTGCTGCAAATGCACCATGGATGGAGAGGGGGTGGGAGGAAATGGCATGCCAAAAAAGCCTCTCAAGAGTCAATTCACAGCATCTGGCAAGCTGCCACAGTGGGCTGGCACCCATCAATTGCCCTGCTTGTTAAGGGCAGCTTCCTCCAGATATAGTGCTTTTACCTTAAGACACCTTTTCCCTGCCTCCTGCCAATCCAGACTCAAATTGTCAGCATCCTCCCGTAGGACAGGCTGACCCTCGGCTTTGTAGGATTGAGAACGGGCACCTTTGAGCTGGGGTGCTGCTCTGCTGTCTACCCCCTCCACACAGGGGAAAACGAGCAGGCTCCAACGATTTATGCATTGGTCTCTTCAGCATCGATTCCTTTTAATTTGCTACAGAGCATTTAGCAGCTCCCTGGTCAATCATCTGTCACTGGTGCTCCAGCTGCCAAGGGCCAGCACAGCCCACTCGTGCCCCAGCAGAGACAGCCATCGGCTTTGCTCCACAGCCCTGCTGGGCTGGCAGCAGGGAGCTCCCAGGGACGGTGGGTGCTCTCTGCCGTGAGGAACCTTGCACCCATGTCCTCGCGGGGCTGGCTGAACACTGAGCTCCTTTCGCACCGTCGGCAGTTGTGGGCTGCAGATGTCAATCAGGTACCCAGCACGCAGTGGCTGTAATTAGTGTTCCCTTCCCTATACACGGTGTGCTCCACGTGCCCAAAGAAACGCAACCCCGGCGTGGATCCGAATCGCAGATGTCGGTGGTTGGCTGGGGGGAGAATGCGGAGCCGCAGGCTGTGCCCTGACCCCCTGTTGCACACCGAGCCGCCCATGGCACCCACAGCATCCCAGGCACTCTGCTCCGCAGCAAAGACACTTTCTCACTGTTAATCCCTGAAGCGATTTCAGTTTATTGATGACCCTGAGAAGCCTGACTGAAGGACGTCGTAAGAATTCACTTGGGGCTGCTGGGAGCTCGATGAAATCTGGATCCCGATGAAGTATTGCAAGTGTGTTCCCTCTCAACACGCTAATGCAATTGAGGGCCTGGGTGCAGGGTGACGCCAGTTCTCAGTGTAACAAAGCCATGCCCCCACCTCAACCGTCACGTGTTAAAGCTGCAACAGGTAAAATCTGTTTTCTCCTGCGAACATCATCAGATAGGAAATAGATGGTTGCCTGTGAGTTTACACCACTTCACTTGGGCTGTGAAGTCACGGCTTCACAGCCCAAGACAAAGGGCTTGCCCTGCATCCAAAAAAATTTGCTATCAAAGCCAAACAATGATTTTTGTTGCTGTTTATGGCACAAAATTAGTCTGGGGAAAATTATGCCCCTCCTCAAGGCGTTCACTCTAGCCCTGTCCCATCACAATGCCACTCTCCTTTTCCCATGGAAAATGTTCAAAACAAAATGTGGCTTTGTTCAGATTGTCAATTTTTAGGCTTCTGCTGTCTTCTCCTCCACAGGGAAAACAAGGAGGAGGAACAAATTTAAGCACAAATTGATAAAAAAGACCAAACTATTTTCCACCTCAGAAAGTATGCTTCTTTTTTTCAAGTTTTGAAAAATCAGGCAAAAGACACAAATCACCAGCTCGAATGTAAGCGCTCTGGGGGTTAAAATATTTCTAAACCAAAGGTGTTTTGCCTAGTTTGGAAAGACTTTCCTTGGCAGAAATGTATTTCGATGTGCTGAAAGCAGAAGGGCGATGCCACATGGTGAAAGATTTCGCATCCTCCGGCAGAGGGCAATGCTGTCAAGGCATGACAATATTAACAGGGCACCCATCTAACAAAAAAGCTTTAATAAATCCTGGAGCCACGTGTTATTAATATAGTAGATTATTAAACAGAGAAGGTTCTTTTTTTAAATCACGTTAATTGGCGTCAGCTCGCACACTTACCGTAGGGAACACTGATTTGATCTGCAAGATGGCTTACAGTCAGTTTTACCTTCTTCCTTTGGGGCTGATCAGCCCCAGCATCATTACTCCTCGGTTTTCCCACTCTAAGCAGCAGTGATTTAGACCATGTGAAACTAAAGAATTGCTTGAGTTGAATTTATATATATACCTGTCGCTGGAGTAAAAATATTGTCTTGATGTAAGAAAAACACACACCAAAAACCCAAACAAACATACCAAACACTTGTATTACAAACCAGCCAGGAAATAACAAACAAACACAGCCAAATCCTACAACAAAAGCTTTACAAGGAAAATAAACACCTGTACTTCAGGATACAAAGTATATTCTCACTAATAGCTTTTCCCCTTGGGCAAAGCACCCCTTAAACTTAAACACAGGGTTCCTTTAACCTTTGCAATAGCAAAGGTTCTGATCCCTGCTGGAAACTGATGTAGGAGCGGCACGAGCCACAGCAGGTCCCTCCGCTTCGCCCACCTCGGTGCACCGAGCAGCTGGACCACAGCCCCTGCGACCCAACAAACCCTCCTGAATTCACATCCAGGCTCACACCTGAGCTGGTTGTCTTCTGCAAAAAATGACTGCAGGCATGTGAGCGTGCCACTGTCACGCCCATTCTTCAGATGGGGAAACTGAGGCACGGGGTAATTACGGCTCTCCCTTGCAATCACGTGGCACAGCAGGCACTGGGGGTGCTGGGTTCCCCCCCCGCGGGGACACCGGTGGCTCCTGGTGCTCCATGCATACATCGCATGGCAGGAGACAGGCACAACAAGCCTCTGTCTAAGATTTTGGTGTTTGGCAGAAAAGGCTTGTAAAGCACGGGCTAAAAATAAAGGTAGTAATAAAAGCCTCTTGCTCGTTAATTACTCTGTAAGCCATTACTGCCTAAAACCCCCATAACTTTAATGGGGGCTATTATAAGTGTAGTAGCAAAACTGTGGAGCTAATTACTGTTTAGTTATTAAGCAGAACGTAGCCAGAACTGAGTAATGAGCGTGCAGACTTGCTTGTTCTTCGAGGATTTAATCAGGGGTGCTAATTTCAACCTCAGATTCTCCCGACTGCCGAGAGAAAAGGACAGAGGGTTTACAGCCCAGCCCCCCCCCCCCAGAAAGCTGCAACCGCCGCGACGGGCAACGCACCATCCTTGAGCTACAGCTCGTCTGTACAACGTGAAGCTTGAACTGCAAGTCAGGAAAGGGAGTGAGAATGATTCAGAAATGTTTCAGACCACCGTTACCAATCTGCCAGCTAGAGGAGAACCGGATTCATCCTCAGGAATCAAAAATGAGCTAATGCAGACTGGGTCTGTGATGGTAGGTGAGGGTTTGCATCAACTCTTCACCCAGCATTTGTGTCCTTCTTTTAAAAAATTAGAATAATTCCTGTGGCCAAAAACAGAGAAATAACAACGTGGTTAGTTGCTTTTGTGGTTTTTTTTTGTTGTTGTTGTGTTTTTTTTCCCTCTCCCCTTCTTTCTTTCTTTCTTTTGTTTTCTTAAACACAAAAATTAGAAAATTCAGGAATATTGGAAAAGCCTGGAAAGGAAGCTTAGTTTTAGGAGGCTGTTCTTCCACTCGATACTTTTGTCCAGCTTCACCTGCAAACCCTAGGTCTGTCACTACACTTGCCTTGGCTACACACGCAGGGGCCACCTTGCATTTTGCAAGCTGTTAGAAAAACGGAGGCGCAGAGACTGCAGAATTTCCCCAACCTTGCAACAGTTGAGGCAAAACCTGACCTACTCTACCCTTCCAGCCCTGAGCCCTGTTGCAACAAATGGGATCAAGAACACAGATTATCTCACGGGAAAAAAATAATATTAACCAAGCTTCTCAGAACAACACTTAAAATTTAAAGCAAGCATGAGCAAAGTGGATCAAGGGAGCTCAACACAAGCACAATTAGCTTCTGTAACTTATTGCCACAGGATACTAAGAAGAACAAGAACTTAACAGGATTCGAAAAAGGATTAGTTGTGTATGTGAATAAATTGCATATCCAGAATTAGAATGAACCACCCACCAGTTTGGAAAACATATAAACCCTTGAGTTTCAGAGCTTCAGCCAAATTTTAACAAGCATCAGAAAGTTGTTCAACTTCCTTTAAGGTTGCTTCTGGATGAATGCTGAATGAGCGCTGAGAAAAAAGTGCTCCAACAAATAGCTCATTTAAGGGCCTCTCCATCAAGTTGCCTCCAACTGGTGACACGACACCTTAATTATCTCCTTCGTACAGCTCAGGCCACACCAGCATTGTCAGAAACAACCATATTTCCAGACACTCCATTTCCACCTCTGTGGTCTGCATTGCACTGCATATTTTGTGCGCCGCTGACTTCTATAGATTTTTAAAAGTGACATTAACAAAGGCTGACCCAATTTCAACGTGATTGGACTAAATTCCACAGCTCCATAATAGGCTTTGCATATGCTTTGTCCAAAGGGTTTGAAGACACATGCTTCCATGTGGTGCTTCATGGAAGAGAGGCAGCAGCCCGTACGGAGCGAGTCCCACCAGCAGGCCAGCGAAGGCCACTGTTTCGGGATGTGCAAGACTGAATCACTGAGCCAAACATGGCAAGCTAACGCCAGGCTCCCTGTGGACTTGCCTTTCTCCACCCAAGGAAGTCTAATAAGTCAAATGTGTGACGTACCCGGGTGATGAAGGAACGGGCACAGCTGTCAGAAGAAAGACTGTGACGCCTGCTAACGCTGTAGTAAGGATTACCTCCCCACCATGTGGTTCACAGCTTTTGTTGTTAGTGGTTGAGAGAAGCCTCAGGCTTTTATATACTGTCTGAATTAAGGGTGTAAGGATTCTGTAGGTGCACCTAGAACCCTGGGCTGGTGGGATATGCTTGGGGCTGCCTCCCATTACACTGGCACCCGGGAAAGTTCACAAGTATGGCCATCAAACATGAAGGGCTGTGCCCAGCAAGACACAAGCCCTATTTTATCTCCCAGCTGGCTCTGCAGTATGTTCCCGTTCCCAGACCCGGAGATGAGACTGCTCACCTCCCACATGCTGTTGCCTCTTGACTGGCTGGGGAGATGAGGCTGGGGGAGCGCAGCAGAGCCCACCTCCCCGCTCGGCTGCAGGCAGGGCACGGAGCAGGTGCCACACACCTTTCAGCATCAGCTGGAAGGTAGCTCATCAGCTCTGGACCTGAGACCTGGCTTCATAGCCATCAGTACGTACTTTTAATTACTGAGTTCTTCCCTACCCTGGAAAAAAAAAAATTAATCCTGCTCTAGAGTTATTAATAACCTGATTATAATGCATAAAAAAGGGGGAAAAAGAAGCCTTGCTGAGCTAGTGAGCGAGCTAGCCCTCTGCCCCTGCAGCACGCCACCACTGGGCACCTTGAACACCTTAAAAAGGGATTTAGTTTTTAAAAGTGTATTTTTTCTCTTTTGCAATAGCAAACATCAAGTATCTTAAACATGTGTTTTTTGAAGGCTGAGGAAAAAAATATGCAGGCACCCAAATTCTCTGTTACTTTTGAAAACACCAGCTGTGGTAAGCACAAGTGCCTGAAGATGCCACTGAAGTAAAAACTGCTTTGCAGGAGCTGTTGTCAGAGTTGTTTGATGGCATGCACAATGCCCAGGTTTCAAGGTGCTTGGGACAGGCAGCGAGGAGCACCCATTGCTGTGGGAGCACAAGGGTGCTGTTCCTGCTTAGGGGAGGCAGAGTGCTGCTAGCACGCTGCAAATTCACACACGGCTTCTCCTCCGCACTCCTCCCCACAACGCCACTTCCAACACGTGCTGCTCGTGAGGCAGCTGTGCAAGCCTGGAATTAGTGCCTTTGTATTTCAGAGGCACTAAGAGCAGCCATGCAGGTAATTCATGCTGAAGAGCTTCTGAACTATAAATTCACATAAAATTGTCGGCCTTATTGCAAACCACCTTTTCACTGCAGACAAGCCTGCACAAGGGTCAGGGTTCCCAGGTCAGCTGCTGCACCCTACTCAAGTAGCCTGTTCAAGAGTCCTTGTCAGCTGCTGCCCTAGCAACAAACACTCCAGCATCATAGCATACCCCAAGGCTGCAGAAATATATTTATATCGTAGCATCAGTGCTTGGCAGGACACAGTCACAGAAGTGTTTCTTGCAGGTTTTCTCTTCTATGGCCTTGCGGGACAGATCTAGCAAAGACGCAGCATGGCACTCATTGCTCTCAGTTCCCTGGTTAGCAGTCGGTCAAGAAATCATAGCCAAAACCATTACACCAACCTACGGAGAAAATCCCCAGCTTCCATCCCCGTTAGAGGGCTTCTTTAAAGAGATGAGGCTCAAATCCTAAGCCCCACTCAGTGCTGTGTGGTCAAACAGGGCACAGAGAGTCCGACAGCCCGTGACCTCTGCAAAAGTCACTAATGGGACTGAGGGATTAACATTGATTCTTTCATGCTACGGCATGGAAAGGGAAGGGGGGGTGGTGGTGGATCAGGAATGATAAAGCAAATGCCCAACTATAATTCAGCAGCTTACAACACAATCAATCGCTGCTTGCAGTTCTGCAGTCCATTAGTACAGCCACAAACCTACACAACCTTCTCCTTGAAAACAGGAAGGTCATTTTAAAATTATCCCCCTTCAATTTCTGGTCCCTTCCAGGGTCTCCTAACCCTACTGTGCCTGCTGAAAGGAAGCGCACAGGGCCTCCGGTGGGGTACTCGTCCTTCTTCCTTCACCTCCTTTTGCCACAGTGAACACGGAGGCTCTTGCCTGCCGAGGAACCTTTGACGTGTCAGAATAACACGGCCTGTCTTCCATTTGAGAGGCATTTGGAAGGAAACTATTTCTTTTCTTCTACTAGCATAAAAATCCCGTATGCCAACCCAATAAACCCAGGGCTGTTCCAGCATTGCCCGAGGAGGTGAGATTTGGCTCCTGGTTTGTCTCTTAGTGGGAAAGGCACGGGCTAAATCTACCAGTTTGTCCAGCTTCCAATCTAAGCCTGGTTCGGACTCTGGCTTTCCCCGTGGCTTAGTTTTTTTGGCTCACCTGCACCTCAGCTTGCTCTAGAGGTGAGATGAAAATAGCTGCCTGCTTTTGGACAGGAATCACAAGGCTCAAGTAGCTCACAGGCTAAATACAGAAATGGCACAGGCACTGATGCCTGAGGTGCTGGCAAAGCACGCTCACACCAACCTGGCGGCCTGGTGTGCATGCCTGGGGAAGGTCATTTCTCCTAATTTTAGAATCACCCAAGGGCCAAACCCAGCCCAGATCTTTTCCATATGAATAAGAAATGGAGAAGCCAAACAAAAGCTGGAGACAGAATTAAGCCAGCACTTTCACAGCCCAACTCACAAAAGCAGTGAACAAGCAGCTCACACAGGGAAACAGGCACCTACGAGTGCCTCTCCCTGCTGCCCAGCTTCCCCACCTGTACCACTCACCAGCCCCTGCCACTTCCAAGACCATCTTCACCACTTGCAGAAGCTTGACCGGCTTGGCCAAGCACCATCCTGCCACCAAACTAGTTGGGACATAAGGAAATATTCCCTCTGGCCCGCAGAGTGTCTCAGCGCCAGGGAACTCTAATCCACAGGTGGCCGAAAGCATGCACGCGTTATCTGTCACAAAGAGAGACACAGGCACGACTGACTGACAGACAGACTACCCTGCAGGGTTTGACTTGCAAGGTGAGGAGCGAGACAAGTCCTTGGGGAGCTCTGAGAACCTGGAGGGTTTTGTAATGGCTGCTCTAAGAATATTGTAATCATGCAGTAATTATGGTGCATCTCAAATCAACCAGGTAAATTACATCGTTATTATTACGACTGTCACCAACCTTGCCTGGCAGGGACAGAGAGGCAGGCCATCCCTTGCCCACGGAGGGAACAGAGTTACGTTGGGTTATCAACAGAGCTACGGCACAGACCCATCACACTCCCTTCAGGCCTGTTCAACCATGCGACGACAGCCTGGTAGCTTCCTCAAGTGACTAGGACCACATCTGTACTTTCCTAGGCTGTATTTCAATGTACAACACTTAATTAGTCAGGTTGACTTTACCTTCTTTTAATTAAACAAATATCTTCAAGCACAAGAGCAGCCCTTGTCATTTGATTGGAACTGTCAAGTCTTTCAAATGTCATTCCTGCAGATGACTAATCTTTAAAAACAAGACTTACTAAACTCTTTGACTATGTTGATAATGAGCCAGAATAGTAACGATGGTCGAGACAGAGAGGGAGAAATCAGCGCTGCCGGGACTCAGAAGGACTCAGAGCTGCACGCAGCTCTAAAGCCTTTTTGCAGCTCGAGGGACTAGGGCGTCCTGGCAAATGCAGAATGCAGGCTACGAAAATGGGGGATGCAGCACGTGTGTGAGGACATCTTGACACACTTGCTCCTTCGAGTCGCTGTCATGTTGACAAAAAAGAGAATTTCCTCTTTCAGGCTCTCTGACTGTGGTGATTTTCTCAGCGCAGACTGAAGACCTCGTTTCATTCTGCCTCCTCTGCAGGCTCCCTTTTGAACCGGTTTCCCCGGACTCCCTGATCCTCCACCTTCCCACATCCACCCAATGTAACGCTGCTTTGGGAAGCATCCCAAGACTTACAAGCTGAACGTGCGCCATAGCGTTAGCGGCTGAGGAGTGCATGTGCTGGTCCCAACCTGAATGCAAACACTCGCCTATCCCACAACCCCTTTCCCCCGACAACCCGGGGTCTCAGCCCTGGGTTTGCTGCACAGTTCACAATTTGGTCTGTAACAAGAGTGATTCAGGCTGTTGGATGAGTTGTTACTCCAGCAGCCAGAGTCTCTTCCCATTAGAGCGGTATGGTACGAGGTGCCTGGGCGAGACAAAAAGGACTGCCAGGCAGAGCACCGAGCACACGGACAGGGATGAGAAACAATGTTGGCAGCATTATTAAAAAATAAATTGGAGGAAGAAAGGAGGTGTATGTGTGGGGTGACGGCTTCGGAGGATTGTAACAAATCCTTTGCCACCACAGGCTTCGCGGCTGTCAGATTTCCCAAAGCCAGGGGACGGGGCAGTGGCAGGGGGACAGCTCAGCGCCCCTGCTCTACAGGACAAAGCACCCCTCCCCCACACAGGTCCTTCTGGTGCAAACCCCAGAAGTATTCAGCAGCAACAGGTTTACTGTGTGCACTGTTTTCCTGACCCCAGCACCTCTTCACGCGATTACGGTGACAATAACTCCGGTATCCTCACAGTGCCATGGACAGTTGCTCCTGCACAAAGGGCAGAAATTGGCAGCTCCCCCTCCTGCTGTCCTTTGGGCTTTTTTTATAGAACGGCACCTTTTATTGCCGTTTTTGCTTCTTCCTGAGGCTGGTCTGCCAGGCTGGAGGCAGAGATAGTATCTACACCTCCAGCATCCAGACAGCTCCACCTTGCTGCCAAGGGATTCATTTTAGAGTAATTTTATTCACAGTTATGCCTGCCAGGCCCCCTTCTCAATGCTTTTGGCTGAGCACTTGGAGAATTTCAGAGCTGAACTAATAACTTAGAGTAACTAACTCTGTCTAAAGTAGATGTGCCTTCAAACCGAGCCACGCAAGGGTGGGCTGAACAGGGTGGCTTCAACAGGCTCTTTGAACTGTCTCCTGCCACACCTGAATCTCACCGCTCAGGCCAAGCTAGCATATTCTAGCTTCCCACCGCCCAAAGAGCCTACCACTGCAGGGACACCTCACGCACATGCAGGTAGAGTTGTCCTGGCCCCCACCCTTACCACTCAAATTCCACCCAATCTTGTCAGTGCTCCTAATCCCACCCTTACCACTCAAATTCCGCCCAATCTTGTCAGTGCTCCTAATTCTAGCATTTGCAATTTTTCCCCAGTAAAAATAATGCCAGAAATGAGCTCATCTAACTGACAAACAGAAACAAATACTTTCAAACCCTCACAGAAGGTCATTCCAGGAGCTGCACACTCTGAAAATGAATATGTTAGAGTCACGCCTTGTGGATGTGTCACTATTATAAGAAAGACACTGGAAGAATTATTCATTAGTAGTGACTTCTGTAGCTCTAATCTCCATAACCAGCTGCCGTTCATCCGAGTGGATCACAGCCCATCTGAATAAACCTTTGAATGCCCATACAACCCCACGTCACACAGCCAAAGTCAGCCTCTCCTGGGGCTTTACATCCCTGCAGCTACTGCAAGAGCTGAGGATAGGAAGGAGAGAATATTCCTGTACCTCACCGAGGCTGTAGGGAGCATGCAGACAGAGAGTGCCATAAACTGTCTGGCAGCCTTTCAAGGGTGGCAGGCTTGTGCCAGATTATACTTCTCTCTCCCAAATTAGAAGCAAAACGTGCCACTAGAAAGTCAGGTGAAACCTGTCTCTCAAGGAAGCAAGAGGCTGCCTCTCAGTACCACTGCGTGAGGCAGCATCTTAAAACACCCTGCTAATCTAAGCACAGCTGATGCCTCCCCCAAAAAGCCCCAGCTCTCAGCGTCCAGCCTTGCTTTGTGCTGTCCCAAACCTGCCTGCTTGCCCTGGCAGACACACATCACGGGTTGCTGACCCCCAGCAGAAACTGCGGTAGGATTTAGTCATAGCATCATTCTCCTCCCGTTCACATATTCACACCGAGCCCTTCATGGAGGCAGATAAGTGGCATCATTACAAACACGTATCTTCCTCAGCCCCGGAGCCCGAGCTGGGCAGTGGTCTATACTGACTGTAGGAGACATGAAAAGACCAAACAAGCACCCCCCCCGTGTTAGTCATGCCTGTTCACCATCCAAACACCATCCCTACACAGTCCTGCCAGGCTTCCAGCATCCAGCACGCTCCCAGTCCAGAACAGGACTGCAGCTTGCTCCGTATGTCTCACTCCCTCCTTCAGAGACCCAGCCCACTCACAGATCTGCTTCTCAGCAACCATCATGTGCATCTATTATTCAGAAGGAGTGTCAACTTATTCATGAATCAAAATAGGTTCCAGGTACTGCACTCAATCTCTAACAAAATTCCTCCTGCAAAGCTGCTCTTTTCTTAGCCTGGACTGAACCGAGAAGAGTGCAGTGCTGCTCTCACTTCGATCCCTCTGGAGGGCTTTACAGCTTTGTTACGGTGAGGGACAGGAGTTAACAACCTTGTCAGGCCGCTCCCTCATCATCTGGTTAATGTACCTCGTTAATGGCTACGGCACAATATCGCTCACCTCCTTCCTGTACACTCCACAAACTCCAACCTTTCCTTTAGGCTTGCAGTGACAGTCCCCCCCAGGGACAGGGGGATGGCAGGGCAAGGAGGACATGGGAAGTGACGTGGTGCCCACAGGATCAGTGACTTATCTAGCATGCTGTCACAGGCCCCCGCAGAGTTATCCACATACCAGGAAGGCATCTAGCTACAGCAGGCATGCAGGGGCTCACACAAAATAGCAAAGTTATGCTTCCCTTCCATTCAGTCTGAATCTGAGTGTGGAAGTGCTGGACTGCTCAGGACTGTGTAACAGCTGCCTTGGGTTGGACGATGGCTCCTACATCCAATGAAACAGTATGAATGATTTTTTTCAGTGCTGCTCCTCATCTACACGTACAAAAAATCCTTCCAGAAGTGCTACTCCTTTGCTGACGACGTGCAAGGCTGGATGGGCAGGCACAGAGAGAGAGGAGGAAGCAGGAGGAAACGTGCAAGCTCAGTGTATCTCCTGTTGCACTGTGAGCCACTCTAAAAATAAGCAAAGCACATCAGTGCAGACTGCAAAAAAGGCCTCAAATACTGCACTGGAGTGCTCAAAAACACTCAAAAAAAAAAAAAAAAAAAAGTTCAGCACTCTGAGGTGCTTCTGTGTGGGGATGAGCTGAGGGCCTTGGGACAGTGGTATTATTGCCTACCATAGGACTGCTGCATCAATACAAGGGTGGCACTACGTTTTTGTGGTTGGATGGGGAAGACATGAGTTGAAGCTGGAAAAAGCTCACTTGGATGCACTAGCCAGAAGCACTGCAGGGCCACCAGTGTCTCAACAAAGCTCCAGGTTTACTCTCCGTCTCACCGTCTGTGGGATTCAGATGGAATAATCATAGATGGTCACCTAGTCTGGTCCTGTGTGGCCAGAGCAATGTCACTCCCCAGCACCTGCTGGCTTTTGCTCATTCCCTGAGAAGGTGGACTCCCCCAAGGACCTTCCCATGCAGCCCCCAGTAAGTACAGTCCTGGCCCTCACAAGGCCACCTGCGTAAAGAGAAATGCATTGGAACACATTTCTTCTTTAGCTTCAGAAGCTGCTAAACAGATGGAAAAACAAAGGATGAAGTCTAAGGAGTTTAGCCAGAACACTTCAGCACCAAGGTGGTATTTATAGACAAGCCCAGGGGGAGGTAACCCAGGCACCCACTCCACTGTCACACTGTGTTTCTCTGCAAGAGGCCATGGTGTGCTGCTCCGAGGCAGTGTTACTTGTGCAGTTTGCTCAGCACCCACACACATATGCAATCGGAGCCACTCATTTACAGCAGCACACAAAAGCGTCTTAGTCTTTGCTTTGTGCCACCAGGACAAGAGGACAGGGTATGCAAAACTACAACTTATCAAAAGTGGGATCCCTCTCCCACTGATAGTGATAGGAGTTAGGCTTTTTATTCACTGAGAGCTGGAGTGGGCCCCAAATCATGCTGGCATTATGTTATGATAATGCTGGAAGTATTATAAATGCTTTGCATGCCAGACAAATCCTCAAGCAGGCTTCCAAATCCCCTCAAAATCCCCACTTGCGTCTCTACATTCATCCATTCATGAAATCCAGAGCAGAGCCTCAGCATCCATCCTTTTGCTCCTGGTCTCTTTCCAGCTGAATGGAAGGTGAGGCAGAGTCGAGGTATTTCTTCTGGATTAGCCTTCTTTTGTCTTTCAGATGCCAAATCGGAGGAAGAAACTGCTAGGGCATTTAAGAATGACATCCAGCAAGGCAGCTGAGACAAATCCCATGCCCCTTTTTCCCATCAGAAAGTGAAGTGTATCTCATTGTCGATGAACTCTGGCCCCCACAGCCACAGTGGGCTGTGGCACTGGAGAAACTGGGGCTCTGCCACCCACACAACATAATGTGTGGCATTCAAGAGGCTGGAGGAGGGAGACCTTCCAGCTAGCCAGGAGGAGACCTTTGTGCTGCAGCTGCAGTTGTAGACATCTGGCTCCAGATGAATTCCCACTCAAAACAGGTTAGATGAGAGCTGCGCTGGCCTTGCAGGGTCCACCCGCAAGGACCTGGGGTGGGAGACACCCATCCCTGCTTCGGGCAGTGCCATAGGGGTAGATCCCCAGAGCAGAGCTTCCTGGCTAGATTCTTTTTATCATTAACGGGGAGAATTCATTTGGCCTGTTTTAGCTGAATGCCTTCAGATGAGATGTGCTGCACCCTGGAAATGCCTGTTTCTCTTTCCTATACCGCTGAACATCTGCATCTTCAGTGCACTTAAGCAAAGGGGTTCCCACCTTTCTGGGGGGTAAGCAGACTTTGTTCTCCAAGCTACACCTTTCAATTCCCTGTCCACTGGGCTTTGACAGTGTTCCCAGATGGCAGAGAGTGCAGAAGAGCAAATTTTTCTGACAGCCCAGCCCACTGGTCTAGAGTGCACAGGGCAGGAATGGAAGGAGAGTCTGAACTCTACTTTCCACATCGCATTAGCAGGGCACCAGCTGTTGCAATTTCAGAGAGGATAACCAGTCTCCAGCAGACACTGTGGAAGGAACTCAGGGGTCAGCGGACATCTCTCTTTTGTGGGTTCTGCAGTGGATGCATGTCTTTGCAACAGCCCAGAGCTGAACAGAGAGAATTCTCAATCATGACGTGAAGATGTGAATCCCCTCCCCAGAGATTTCAGACAGGTTTTTTTAGTGCCTTTCTGATGACTGTCCCATTCTAATTGGCAGAATTTCTTCTTCGGGTTCCCAGTCCTTGCCAGGGGACTCCCTACGTGATCACAGGCCAATCACCTTTCTCTTGTTAGCATTTGGCTACCCTTCCATCAAAACCAAGCATGCAGCATATTCTCTGTCTATCCTGTTTACTTACATGCTATGCTCCAGCGCAGAGACTAGATGTTCACAGCACCAAGGACTCTGGAGTATGAAACCACGTCTCAAGAACTAACAATAAATAGCATTCCAGGGCAGCATACAGGCTGGAGCTGGGCCAACAGTGACCAGTGCAGTAACACACCGTTTGAAAGCTAATACATCACCTGTTCTTAAAGAACAGCACAAGAAGCGCAGGAAGCTTTGTACAAAAGCTTAGCTCTTGTCCCGTCTTTAGGAAAATAGCACAGAGCAAGGCAGGAGGGGAATTTTGAGCACTTCCTATTTATTCTGCTGTCACTGCCAAGCATATCGCATTGTGTTCCCTATGGCTCATATGGGTAGGATAGCTGGAGGGGTTTCTCAGGTACTGCTGCAGCTGGCAAGTTGCTTAAAGGCTCCGTGGTACTCAGGCAGGACAGGGCATTTCTCAGACAGAAACACAGATACGTGTGCATCTGCACACAGCTGCACACGGGGAAGAACACACACTTCTATACACCGGCCAGGATGGAAACCACAGATTCACAAAGCTGCCTGTGCAAGCGTGCTCCAGGCACAGCACAGGTAGCCATAAGGTAGCTCACTGCACAGGAGTCATTTTATGAGCCTCTGAACCAATGTGCCTTGAAAAGTGTCACTTGGTACAATTAACATATCCGCAGATGGAGATGGTCAAGAACAGGAGGAGGAGTAAACTGGCTGAATCTGTGGGACAAAGCCATTAGCACTGCAAGGGACAGGGATCTGCTCCCTAGCGCAGCGAATTGTTCTCAGTTATTTCCTCAGCCTCTCGGTGCCTTGGTTCCCTGGAGGCGTGGAGTTCCCATTAAAAAATGTAGGAGGATATATTCAATAGTGACTAATATGCTGTATTACTTAGAGCACTTGGGGGTGGTCCACGTGTCTAGATTGGGATACGAAGATTAATTATGGGCCACACCCTATGATCTCCACTCAGCAAAGCCCTTATTAACTTCTGAAGGTGAATCCATCCCTGATGTCAACTTGCCAACCCAAACACAAACAGCTGGGGCTCACAGGAGACAGAGGGAGAATCTACCCTTGCTCTTCAGACCTTGGGCTTGGCAAAAATCACTTTTCTTGCCACCAGAGAAGCAAAACACTGGTAGGTAACCAATTCAGGATCTCCACAAGCAAAGCATAAAAGACAACATGTCACAGAGAACAGGGACCCATGAAAAAGACACTGCAGAGAGCCCTTCCAATGCCACTGCTTCACTTTGCCTTCAGGTGGGTTGAAGCCCCTCCAAATGCACCTTCAGCCCTAACCCCAAACAAGACTTACAGCTACAGCCCACCTAACTTTTCAAGGCTGCTGCATGCAGTGGAGGGCTGTAGAAAAAGTGGAGGGTGAGAAAGCCACAGAGAGCATCACCCACAGAGAAAGATGCTGACCAAGGCCTGCTGCATCCTCAGAAGTCAGAGATCTTGTTGTTAAGCCCTGGAAGCCAGGCAGCCTCTGGTGCTGCTCATCCTTGCAAGACAAAACGCAGTGATGCAAGAAAGGACCATATCCCTGTCTTCCTATGGATTCAAGGGTGTCCACTGGGTTTTGAGAAAAATCTGCTTTTGCATAACTTTTTTTTGGGCTAGTAGAAATAAAGCAAGGGCAATAGAGAGCAAAAGCATTGCAAAAGGCAAGTCTCCAAGAAACACTAAAAAATGAATTGCAACATTTGCCCTAGCATCCCTTAAAAGACAGTTCTTTTCATTTCCCAAGGTTTCTGCTGTTGCAACGTGAGGGTGCTGGAAAAGATTAAAAGGGCAGATGCACGGTTTTCCTTTCAGAAGGTATTCTTTTGACACTGAGCAGCTAGCTTCGCGCAAGGGGAGAGCATGTGCTTCCACTTAGTTACTGGAAGATTTCTTGGTCAGCCACATCTCCTAGCTACAGCAATTGTTTGCCAGAAAGATGCAGCATTTGTGAGCATGCTACAAACCGACAAGGCCCTGCATGCTGGAGGCACACACTGTTCTTCTTGCCTCAGAAGGTGCACAGTTGCAAAGCAAAAGCCAGAAAGATGCAGAACAACGCTGCAGGTCAAGGGAGGAAAGAGCAAATCCAGGCATTGCTGTAGTTGACTGGAGCTCTGCGAGACACTGCTGGGATGAGGACAAAGCCACAGGAGAACAGAATGTGTCTTTGCCCACATATGCATGTGGCAGGAGACCTTTACCGATGCCCTCTCACTCTGCTGTCCTAGGGAATCGAAACGACACGAGACTTGGGTCCCCTCTCCTGCATCTTCCTCTGGTCAGCCCTGCTTGGAGTGAGCCAGCTCTCATTAAATCCGCTGCTACGTTGCTAACGACTAAGTTCACAGTACTCCAACAGAGAAGCTGACAGCGTTTCACTAGGAATGTCTGGGGTGCGTGTGTGTGTGTGCAGCGAGGGATTTATAACTCAGCTGCCTGAAATGGGAAAGTACTCAGAACCAACATCACAGATTTCATTTTTCTTCCTCTTTCACATGCCCATACATAATCAGCCAGGAAAATAAAACTATTGATCAGCTACCTTTCCATTCTAGTAGCGCGCACTGTCCTGCTGGCTTTGGCCATTTCCAGAGCTCTTGGCCCCTATTTCCCTCCCGGGAGAGAGATCCTTCTTTTTCACTGGCTAATTATTCAATTCTTTTACCAGAACATCTTCCATATTCCACAATACTTTAAAGCTGACACAGAAAACAGAGTTGGGTGCTACATACAGAAAGAAGATATTTTACCCTCCTTCCCCGAGTGCCTCCATTTTCCTACATCTTTTTGATCCTAACTCTGTCGGGTAAGCCAAGCAATCCCAGCTAATGTAACCTTCTAGCCAAATCTTTGTTGATTAATTTGCATTAGGGATCTCTGTACAGAGAAGAACTAATTACACGAACCAGGCAAGTAAGATGAATCTTGGGTGAGTTATGAGAATTACTCAAAAAAAAAAAAAGAATGTTTTGAAGCTCCCCTGTACATTTACACAGCCCTTCTTCCATATTTATGTGCACACACAAACGCACCCAGCCCCACTCATTTACACAAGTTAAGGACACCTCACTGTAGATGCTCAGGGACACTAACAATTTAGACAAGTACGTACGGACCCATGCAACAGACTGCATAGTCTCTTCCAGTCCAGAACATTGGACCATAAGCTCCTTAGATGTGCATACAAGCTCTTACGTCAATTGATGGCACACTGGGGCTCATGACTTTCTGCACCGTGTGCACAAAACTGGGGACCTCTGACACGTCATTATATAAGCAACCAAAGCAAATGCTTCCTAGCCCCATGCCAAGACCCACCAAGAACCCCCCGAAAGCAAGAGGAGGAGAGGGTATCTGATGGAGAGCACAGAACAAATGGATATTGCAGCAGCAAGATCCTGCCAAAGATAGTGAGGGCTGCCCAGCCAAGACCCCTACGTGCTGGGATTAACAGGATATGGGCTCCACAGCTGTAAACATCAGGTTCTCCACGGTGCTTTCCCAAACGTCTGGGCCAAGCCACCTCCCAATACTATTTGAAGTTGCACCTTCTGGTCTGACTGAGAGAAATCAGGACTTTCAGGTCTGCGACCCAGGAATTGAGTCAGCAAGAGGCCCAGCAGGGAAAAGGAAAGCATCATTTGTGGGTAGTTCCATCGATCACCACAGACTTGCCCCCCCCCTCCAATCACTATTTTTCATCTCCACCCACTCCCACAACACAACACAACACAACACAGAGATCACTCCTCAGATGGCAAAGCATCGCTCAGCCATCTCCTATTCCTCCAAAAAGATAGCACTCTGAAAGCTTTTCTCTTTAAGCAGCCTCAAAGTTGGCTCTCGCCACTGCTGGCACGAATGAAAGGGATTTCAGTTCCCCCTCCTACTAAATCCCATCCCTTTCTGTTGCAAAGAAAAGACAGAGGATGACCACGGGAAGAGAAAAGCAACTCTCTCAGATGCCTCTCACCTCCCTCCCATCTTTCTGCACGGATGCACCGGCGGGCTGGAAGGGCGCTGGGCCATTGTAGTCCCCACGCAGCTTCCCCCAGAGCTGCGCTCAAGCCCACGAGGGGAGCCCCAGAGCAGGTGCAGGTCTGGGGGGGCAAGGCTGGGAGCACAGTGCTCCTGGAGGCAAGGCACAAGTGTATTTCCCCACGACCCAGCCAGCCCTCCCCAGGCAAAGCAGCTTGGTGTCCTCAGGCACCCAGCCTGAAAAAGCGGGGGCCAAGTGATCTCCAGCACTGCAGCCCCGGGACCCATTCTGCATTCTTTAAATACGCTGGGAGGGGTAGAAAAATCGCTTTGGAGTCTTTCCTGCTTCCTCCCACTCTCTGCCCGCTGCATACACACATGCACACACACACACACACCCAGCCCTGTGCATAAAGGATCTCTGTCCTGCTCAGCTCAGCCATGCAACGCCGGCAAGAGGCAAGAGTTACCTTATTCCCATAGCCTGAACCGCCTTCTCTCTCCATCGTGGCTGGGAAGCTGCTCCCATTCATGCTTTAATCCTTGGGAACAGAGGCACGATTCAAAGCGGCTGTTCACCCACTGGAGTGGGCTCCCCCCAGCAACCTCCTCCTCCTCCTCCTCTCCTCCCTTTTTCCTCGTTTGTTGGGTCCAGATTTTTTTTTATTATTATTATTATGTATGCTTTCTTAATCCAGGCAGCAACCAAGACACTCCTTCATTGTCTCTCTGCCTCCTCCTTTCACTCGCAAAGAAACAGCATTCCTCCTCCACTGCCTCTGTGGACCTCCAGTTCCCCAGGTCTGCCTTTCTGCAGCGTGGCGTTAAGGGAAAGAAAGAGAGTGAAAGAGGGAGGGAGCGTGCAAACAGGGAGAGGGAGGAGGAGGAGGAGGAGGAGGCCAACGGGGTGCGGGAGGAAGGAGCCAGAGCGTGGCTGGCTGCTTTGTATCCAAAGCAGTGCTGACAGCCCCTTCCCTCCCCCCCACCAGAGAAGGACCTGCGCTGCTAATGGTCTGTACCAATTTATTCCACTTAGGCAGGGGCACTTCTCCCTGCGATGGGAGGAAAAGCCAGGGAAGGCTCTGAGATGGCCCCTTAAGGAATTGGTTCCTGCTCTCCTCACTCCACGGCATCACCCACTGAGTTTGCAGCCACAGGCTAAGGGAGACTATCTCCCAGCTTAGCAGGCAAACGCAAAGTGTGAGGCTAGGAAGGGCTGGACGTGAGAGAAGGGTCTTGCTGGTGAGGAGGCTCAGCACCTCTCTGGGAGAAAGCAGTCACCATATGCTTAGGTGGGAAGCAAGGTTCCTCTCAGGAAGGCAGGCGGAGTGAGCTCTGCTCCACTTTCTGCACACACGGTTTAGCAGAAGCATCCTCCACTCTTCGCTGTGCATGCCTCCGTGCCCGGACTGGTGGCTCCCCAGCCGAATCCACTTGGGCTTTGCAAGCAGCAGGTACCACTCGTTAGATCTCATGCAACTCCCCTTCTATCTAGCACCATGTCTTTCCACGGCCCCACTCAGCCATCCCTACCCAAAAGCGAGGTACGCCCACGTCCACCCTGGCAGCTGACTGTGGGGCTTGGCACTGGGCAAAGGACAGCAGGAACACTCTTCCCCCCCAGGAAGGAGGCTCTGGATGTGACCAGGGCTGCCTTTAATCTGGGGACAACTGCACCAAGCCCAGTGGGTGGACAGGACACTTCTCTGACCTTTAACGATGCAGCAGGACCCTAGGTGCACTCCCTGCCTTCACAGGGACCACTGGGAGGACACAGGGCTTGAAGGGGCTGAGGAAGTAGAGTAGAGATCTTATCTCCTGATACTGCCCTTTAATAGTTAACCCAGGCACGGCTGACTCATGCTCAGCAGCAGATCTCTCCAAGATGGCTGAACACCACAGTATATATGTCTCTGGATGCCACGCTCACAGCTGGATGGTTTAACATGAGCCAGAAGTCAGTCCTGAGGTTGGGGGTGAGTTACCTGTACCTGTCCTGCTACTGCTGCCTCCTCGCCTGCTTCCAGCCAGACCAACCTCCTCCATATACCACCATCTTCTGCCAGCTATATGTTCCAAAATGGACATGCACAGATCCACAGCTACAGCTACTCCCTTGTTACTCCTTCTCTTCCAGATCTGGTAAGGTTACAGTGCCATGGTAACCTCTAGGTGCAGACAGATTTACTTATGCTTCACCAAAAAAGGTACAACAAAGAAAACCCACAACCTTCCAGTTACTGTGAAAAGCTTCAGTACTCAGGGAGCTGAGGTCCATGTTGCGAAGGACTCTGTGATCTGCACCAGTGACTCCCACCATTTCCACCAGGCTTTTTTTTTGAACCTATAGCATTCAGACCCCAGTTTCAACTTGTGCATCTCGAGGGGAACCTGGGAGCAGAGATTTCCGCTACGTAGTTTGCAAATCAAAACATTACCTGCAAAGTAGCAACCATCAAGACACGCTGACAAATCCTAACTGCAACACCACAGTGCCAGGGGCAGGAGGCCCCATACCCTTTCCTCCTGAAGTGAAGGAAGCTGGAGGACTCCACGCATGGCCCCAAGCCACCGCCTCAGGTGCAAATGAGCTTTGCTGAGACTGGCAAGGCCTATACTGGAAAAACCAGGGAAATGATGCCTCCAGGCCAGTGCTGAAGGACTGTCCATGGAGGGCGATGCTTGAAGGAAGGTGCTTTATAACAGCCTCTCCCCTCAAGCTGCACCTGCTCTGTGGATAAACAAGGATGAACAAGAACTGCCAGTGCAGAATCCTTCATGCACAGCTAAAGAGCCTGCACAGCCAGGCTAGCTTCTGCTCAGTCACCTCCTCTGCAAAACAAGACAGTTCTTGCAATCAAAGGGAACATGGCCTTTTTTTGTCCTTGGTCTCATTTTCTGCAAGGTACCTAGGGAGAGATCAGCTCCAAAGACTACTTGCCTGGGAATTTTGCGCCAATTCAGCTAGTACTAAAGGTTTCACTGAACTCCGTGTCTATTAAAAATGCATAATGTCCACTTATATCAAAAGGGCGGATTCAGACCCAGCGCTTTTCCAGCGTGTCCCAGGCTACCTGCTGCTATGGCATTCAGGAGATGGGTAGGAAAGAACTGTCCCTTGAGGCCTATATCAAGAGCTAAGAAGCGGCAAATTCATTGACTATTTCAGGGCTGCGTGAGAGGGGAGAAAACAAGGGAGAAGAGATATAAAACCAGTCCTGCCACAAAACCTAAACACATAAAAACTCAGGGAGGAGGGAAAGGAGATGTGCTGCACCTGAGATTTATAAAAATTATAGATGAGCAGTAACATTTCAGGCTCAGCCCTGCACCAGTGCCTCTGAAGACTCACAAAGGTGAAAGGCATTGGGAAAAGTATCAAGGAAGCTCAGGAGGGACATAGACACATACAGAGAGGCATTGCTGTGTCCTTCCCCTGCTCCCCCGACTGAAAATTACAGCCTGCCTCAGTCAGAGCTCCTTTTTGTGACCAGCGCAGCAGAACAATGGTGTAGAGAGATGCTGCTCTGACATTTTCCAAGGTTGTCCCTTTGAACCTTAGCATATCGACTTGTTTGCATGCTGGGTACAGTGTGCCACATCCATCAGAGCCAAATTAGCAGGAGAGGGTAAGCCTGCCAGCAAGAGGGGTACGGAGGAGAGGCTCAGGAAGTCCTCCCAGAGGCTCTCGGGATGAAGCGGGGAAGGGTGTTTTTTGCCTGGAATCCAGAGTGCTTCACAGAGGATGCGAGTCTGAAACACGCAGCATCGCTGTGACAGCAGTGTATATAAACAAAGCAGTATTTTCCTGCTCCCTCCCCCTTCTTATTATAGCACAAAATACCCCGAGTAAAATACATACACAAAACAATCCACTATAAAAGGAAAACAAAGCCCCGAGCGTGTGCATGCACACACACACACATAGACATAATTCTGGAGAATGTATCATATATTCAATACCTTAAATGTCATTTTTTAAATATTAATGCTATGGCTTCTGGCTAGGTTTATGTAAGGTTTATTACCACAGGCCTGGAGGCACAAGAAAACCAAACCTAGAGGCTCACAGCCCGGCACTCTGCCTGCCCCACCGTCCTGAGGCCCTCTCCTCGACCGTGCTCCATCTGCCCCTCCAGACTCCGAAGCCACGCCGCAGCAGAGCCGGGCAGACACACTCCACCAGCCTTTTTCCTGGGAGGGGGCAGAGCCACAGCTCCCATTCCCCCTCTCCCCTGCGCTTGCGGCTGCCATCTGGCACTGTCAGGAGGATCTCTGCTTGGAACTGTGCTGCAGCCAGGCACAAACACAAGCTGATGCCTCTCTCCGGCTAAACAATAACCTCATTAACCAAGGCAGCGCAGGGCAAAGGGAAGAGCGTGAGGGCAAATATTGAGCAAACAGCAGGGTACATTCCAGCGGTGCACGCGCAGGCACAGTGCTGGGCTGCGGGGAGGGAGCAGCGTACCAGCTGGAGCAGCCCAAGGGCTGATGCGCTCCACGTTTCTGTCTAACCTGGCTGGCAGCCTTGCTTGCTACCCCAAGCAAGCGCCGTCTTGTTTTCAGGCCTCAGGCAGCCTGAACATGGGAACTACCTTGCCTCAGGCTTTCTGGGAATTTTCTCAGCTCATAGGCTGGGTTCCAGATTATTACCACCTTGTGGTACCCGACTTGAGATATGACTATCTACAGAAACAGGATGAGGAAAGAGATGGGCCAGTTCTTGAAATGACAGACTCTTCAGAGCCAACCCTGACACTAGGGAGAACCTCATTTGATAGTGCCACTTCACTTGTCATGCAGATGAGAGGGATCCAAGGCTCTGGGAGAGGCTACTGAGGAAAAAAAAATCTCCCAGCTTGGCCATTTTGTCAAACTAAGATAAATCCCCCTCTTCCCAAGGGAGGCTGAGAGGTAGCTGCTCATAACCACAAATCAGACTAACCACTTGCTACTCTCCATGCAACAAACCCCCTCAACCTATTTATAGTGCTCCCTTTAAGCACCACGGTCCATCTCACTTTCTGGAATGGATCCTTGCTCCTACTTTGGTTGACATGTGCATACTGGGCAAAAAGATCCTCCAGCCAGCACCCGCAAGCACAGTTATTATTCTCCAAGGGCAAAACAGAGGCCAACAGGTTTTCAAGCAGAGCGTAAGCACCTTATGGGGTGGAACAACACATTCTGCTATTTGCACAGACTGTTTCCAGCAACTATTGCCCTTGTTGCTGTGCTACAGAGCAATTACCAGTCTTTAAGTCTGTTGGGCTTCTAGTGGGGGGGAAACTGGCAGATAGTTCTGTGACAAATCTACTCAGAAGCCAAGGTTTCTTTTTCTTCTAGTAAAGGTACAGCAAGCAACAATAAAAGCTGTCATCCCATCCAAAATCTCCTTATGTTCCACTCAAAAAGTCTATCTCATGGGCTTCACCTACACAAGTTATCAGAGATGCTTTCTCGTCACCCAGCTGGACTTCTGCAACCAGCCTTCAAGCGAGTGACAAACAGGCAGAGAGACTCACCATGCAGCACTCCCCAGCTGGGCAGGGCCCTCAGGCAGACGCAAGGAGCTGGACACCAACAACAGGCTTTGGAAGACAGGCAGGGCACTGATCCACCTGATACGATGAATGTCCAAAAGGGTCTTTGGAGGAAAACCATTGCCTGAGTACAGCCCATCTTCACCTTGAAGCCAAGACAGGAGATACCGTCCTCCCTGGCAGCACTGCCTGTCAGGAGCTGTTTCTCCCCATCAAGGCTCTGTTCATGCACGAAGGGCATTTACACACCCTGACCTGTGGGTCTCAGCGTGCCCTCAGGATGCTCCACGGATTTAGAAGTGGGTTAGAGCAAGTGTTGGGAGAGACCAAAAGAAAAGCCGTGGTGATGTATCAGCAGGTGGTGCTCTCTCCTTCAAATCGGCAAACAAGTTAAGCCCTAGCCTGGCATTTTACCACTGGAATTTCCTCCAGTAAAGATACCTCAGCCTAGCGCCAGACCCGTCTTCTCTGCTCTGCTGGGAGAGACAGAGCCTGCATCAGTTCAGAGCCCAGGAAAAGGAGAGCCACACTTTGCACGGAGCTTCCCTTGGACAGTGGTGCTTCTTAACATCTTGGAAGAAACTCTTTGTGGGCTAAAAACCCCGTTGTAGGTAAACCTAACCCAGGGGAACATCTAAAAGGAAATGGTTTAGCACATTGCTGGGAGTTGGCAGGAGTGATTCAATAACCCCTAGACTCCTTGTCCAGCTACAGCCTTTTTTCGATCATTATCTTGGCCAGAATCCAAGGCAGAGATTGTTCAGAGACCAGCACAACCCAGACGGTGCTAAATCACAATATCCAAACTGTTCTCTAAGGTATTTTAATTTATTGGGAAGCACCCTCTCAGCAAACAAACATAAACAGTGATCCAGCTCTCTCCACACTGCTTTGTAATTAAGCTCTGTTTCCAAACTCTCCACCCAAATGTCCTCACACCCATCACAGGGGTCAGAAACTTGTCTTTGCTCTGGATGCCACAGCTCGAGACCAGAAGAGAGGAGAGGAAAGCAAAACCATGTGTGCACTGCTGGAATTATTGCTGGGTCTCTCAGTGTGTTAAGTGATACAGCCCCGTATGGGGGCTCCCAGATGACAGAAGTCACAGGTCCTTTCTGGTTTTAGGGCTCAGGAGACTTACCAGCGAGTCCAAGCCAAAGGCCCGCATTTCCCTCTGCCTTAACACTGAAGCCACGCCATTGACACATGCTCTGCCCCCTTTCCTGCTCTGTTGCCCCCACATTTTCTACCACCGCTTCACCAGGCAGCTTTGGATCTCACTGAGAGAGAACCTTTTCCAAGAGCAGCTTGTGACACTCTGGGATTGCAACACAATGAATTGATAAAGTGAGACAGAGAAGCGCATAAATAATCATAATATCTCACATATCCCAAGATCACACAAGCAATTTAGACTCTTTTTTTCACGTCCCGTTCATAATTATTCATTTTAAACAAACAGAGCCTGATGCAGAATTGCTCCAAAAGCTCGAGCAACCTGCCATTCCCGTCAGCGTGCAGGCAAACTGCACCTCGTTGCTGCCTCACCATCCTGCCGGGGGAGCACGGCCCCGCTGCCTCTTGCCTATGGATACTCACAGACCATGACAGCACCTCAGAAAAGAACCAGCAGCAAGTATCCCCGTGTCTCCTACCGCTCCTGTGGCGCTCATGTCCCTGCCATATGCCCGCTCCTTGCTGTTAACCTCCACCGCAAAACTATTACGGGACAACACGGGAATCACCTCACCTTGTCTGGGTGCCACTAAACAGAATCACTTGGATCTATAAAAAACTGTTCTGTTCATGCCTGGAAAAGAAAAATTAGTATGCAAACACAGTGATAAATCCTCTGATGTGCACATTTATGTTTTTATCATGTAGTTAATCAGGAAAGAGTATGTTCAGTTTAGATACAGCTCCACACTTTGCCTCTATAATCCGAATCCCAGAAGGGCTTTATAAAACCATAATCTGCAATGCAAAATTGCAAAGCATATGGGAGTGTCTATAGATTTTCCAAATCACCTGTGCCCTAATTTAATATGAATAACAATTAGTTTACTCTTATCAGTTAATTGTGCCCCTTGTGGATTCAGCAACACTGCATCTCGTCACCAAACGCCTTTGTCTAAGCAAACTTTAATTACACTTCCTCACTCGGCCCAGCCCTACTTGCAGGTTTGGCAACAAAGGCAAAATTGCTGTTAAACAAAAAAAAAACCCCAGCCAGCACTGACAACAAAAAGGGAGCCAGGCGCACTGCTTTCTGATAGACTCCGAGAACTAAACAAAAGCAGTCCGGGGCTGATAGCAGGGGGTGTTACTCCAGTCCCTCCAACTCTGCAAGAACAGCCGACATCCCCACAGCGCCCTAGATGAGCAGCACCAGGAGTTTCTCCAGCCCCAGACAGCACTGGCAGCCCTCCACCCGTGTCTCTGCTCCAGCTGCTCCGCCAGGGAGGAGACGTGCCTCCCAGCCCTGGGCACTAGCAGTAGAAGACTGGCGAAGGCTTTCATTTCACCTCCGGTGCTGTGATTAGCAGAGGATTGAGAGCCAAGGCACCAGGGTCCTATTTCAGTCAGCTCTGCCGCTGACTCCAAATGTGCGAGGCACTTAATTCTGCGCCTGCTTCCTCACCCATTTCAACAGTAACGATATTGTCACTGATAAAGTTGGTGTGGGATGTGCATACACACTCACCCAATGCTTTGGTATCAATCCTGCACTGAAAACACTGTTAATGCACCAGTAAGTGTTGCAACATTTACCTGTTGGCATGGGATACGCATCTTATTTTCCAGGCCTAGAAGGCCCCTTGTGAATCATACAAAAAAACAGATTGAGGATGACTGTGTTTTTACTCCCATTTCAAACACTGCAGGGTTTTGCACACACGCAGGCCTTAAATCTCAGTTACACCATCACCTTGGCAGCAAAATGTTGCCTTTGCATAGTGGAGGATGCAATCCCTTTGGCAGAGATAAAGGAACAAGCCTGCAGCGTGGCAGATAAAGCCTCTGGTGTTAGGAATGTTCCCAATCCACTAGATACAGCCCAGGAACGGAGAGGCATCGCAGCCACAGACTTAGATGCTGAAGGCACAGAGGATGTACATCTTCTCACTAAGGATGTTGAAAGCTCCAGCATGCTGCTGCGGTTGCTCTCTCTCCCTAGAGGGCTGGTACCACCGTGGGGATTTGGCGCAGATGCTTGCATCCCCTTCACAGCATGAGGAAGTTCTGCAGCTTCTTGCCTTGCAGCCTTCAGAGCAGGTGTAAGGAAGGCTTCTTCATAATCTATGCCGATTCCTGCTCCTGCACCACCCTGAACACAGACAGAAAGGACACTCACCCTGCTCAAGTCAGGGCATCCATCACCTGCCACATCAAATATGCTCATCGTCTTTCTATAGCATGACCTCTACTCCTCTCTAAAATGGGATATCTCCACCCTTACAAAGGAGTAAGCTGCTGTGAATACTTAATTACTTTTATTACTCTCCTGTAATTGTTATCACGACCTTTCCATGCACTATTTTGGTGTGCCTCTCATCAGGTCATTATTTTTGAGCCATAGGCTCCAGCGGAACAGAAACATTGATCTCCTACAGACAGTAGATGCAAAGCTCATGGTGTTTGATCTCTGCTGGTAAAAAACGATGCCACAAGCTAGACCAGGTTGAGCTCTGGCATTCTGGCAATGCCATGAAAGATCTCTGACTTTTCCCAGTGGATCTTCCCACCTCTCTTGTTGATCACCTCATTAGCTTAGCAAGTAGTGAAGGAAAAGCATCTATGATTACAAATTTCAAGTAAGGCCAAGTGTTACCCACTTGTGTAACTGGAACGATGTGAGTCGGGAGTCCAAGCTGAGTGGCCAGGATAATCCTGCAGGCAGCATTAGCTACTTCGACAGCAGAGTGAGTCATTTTCCACACTAATTCCCAGCTCAAGAAAGAAATCAGGCTTTGATTCTCTATGAAGGTTCAAGCAAAAACACCTTTGCAGTACTCATTTCTGCTCCAAGCCATCCCACACAGCACACTGCTAAACACATGCAGCATCAGTCAAGACTAGCTGGCAGGTGAGAACAGGGCCTGTCTTTTGACCATCCAATACTTCTCAGAACAAAACTTGTAGCTCAAGCAGGACCACTTTGGCTGAAGGAAGAAGCTAGAAATACAAACCAAACAAAAGCTTATTCTGCAGACCTGCCAGGTTTGGCAGTGTTCGTGCGGGTATGACAGCCTCACCCTGTAAATAAATTGTTGCTTGTGAAAGCAGAGGAGAGATCTCATCCATCTCAGATACTGCGAATCCATGTACGGCACAGAAATAAGCTGGCCTTTCTGAGAAACTGTATTTTATTAAGGGTGTTGTTTAAATGGCTACCAACTTATCGAACAGCCTTTTCATAAACAGAAATGTAACATTTGCTCATTATTGATGTTCTTTTCCTCTTTCCTCCCTTGTCTCCCAGCTACTCATTCCCATCTAGAAAGGAAGAGACAAATCTAAAGCAGAGCAGCCAAAAGTGAGCTAAAGTCTTGCTCCATCTGTGAACTACAGTGCTTGCAGGAGCACGCAGACTGAGAGCAATCTCATTCACAGCATTCACTGATGACATACGCACTGGCAGGAAAAGGCACAGCATTTGGACTCAAGCACAGACGCACAAACGTGCACTCCTCCTGCAGGAACACAGATCTGAGCTTTGCAAGTTGGGCCATCTCAGGCACGTAGAGCATTTATGTCCCCGGTGTCTGCGGACATGTGGGCTGTGCGTGGCATTCACATCCCGCAGCATCCGCTGCCGAGGAGCTCAGCCCATCATTTCAAAGGAACTCACTATTATAAAGACAACAAACATCTCACTTCTAAATAACTACTTTGTTGCTGAATCTCAAAGCCCTTTTGCACAGCTGCTGCAGTGCTTCTCTCACACGGGCATGACGGCAGAGACAGGAATGGGATCTGGACTCTTGCTTGGGCCACAGGGCTCCACTTGCAGAGGACATTTTCAAACTGGCTCAAAGTGTCCCTAGAACTAAATAAAATTGGGTCTGCAAACATCCAGTTTAGTGCTGTGTTTGATGCTGACCCAGTTTTCCCTCCCATCTCTGTTCCAACAAATGCAGCTGTTCAATGCCAGCATAAGACAAAGAATCAAAACAGCAGGGCTCAGAGGCTTGGCTGGTCACAATGCTTCACTTCAGGCCTGCAAGCTGTACCACCAAGACACCATGATATGTTTTTGTTGCTTGTGACAGTTCAGCAACTCATGTCTGTTCAGGTAAATTAAATATTGCCCTGATAAGTTCTGATATATGTGAGCATCCTCCACCAGCAGCCGAGAAACAAACAGACAGGACAGGAATAACATTTTTCCCTTGCAATGAAAGGAGCAAGTGCAATGCTCCACTGGGAAACGGCCCGGTGAAGACAATCGTTTCTATGTATGATGTATGATGTATGATGTACAGCGCCGTTCCCACGAGGGTAGCTACTGCCATAAACACATCTGGATTAACGAAGGGGGCTTCTGCCCACTGCCACACCTGGGAATGCTGCTCTTCAGTCCATATTCTTCCGGAGACCAAGCCGTTGATCTACCCACAAAGTTGCACACACAAGCCAGCTTGTGCCCAGGTTGTTCACAGTGCTGCCTGTGCGGCCAGACCTTCGCTCACCCTTACGCCACGGCCTCAGGTGGGAAGCCTGATGGATTCCCACAGGTACTGGCTGATGGAGGGAGCAGCCACTGCCCGTCAGAAAGCATCAGGCTCAGGAGCTGTCACCTGCATTCAGCTCCATCCTCCCTGCTGCCTTCTTGCTCTGAACAAACACTCTTCACTTTCCCTTTCAAGGGCACGTCTACCCTCAGGCGATACTGACGGGTTTCGTATTCTAAATGGTATGATTATTATTTTATAGTAAGCTGGATGGATGCAAAGTTTTATGAAGTGGGCCTGCTTTTCAGGTAACCTACTCACTTGAAGGATGCCACAACAAATCTGTGAGGGAAGGAAAAGATTTGGAAGTATCCAGATGCCTGGGATAGAAGATGCTCTTTCTCTCCTCTCCTTCTTTGTCTTCTGGTCCTTCACCCTGGGGAGATGGTATTTTCTGTTTTAGACCAGGGCCTGTCCAAACCTTGAGTGTTTTGCAAAAAAATTAATTTTATTGCCCAGACCTGTCTCTGTGAAGCAAAGTGAGAAGTGCAAGCTTTAGATTTGCAGTGTGCTCAAGTTCCCAGAGTAGGTTAGTAATGAAACTCAAGCCTCATGGTTGCCAGGCACTGCCCTAACCTGCTCTTCTGAGACTTGCACAGCTCTGGACAAAGAACATACACATATTTCAGCCTTGCAGCTCCAAAAGCCTTATCACGCTCCTTTTCTAAAACAAGAGGGGTAATCTCATCCCTTCCCAAGCCACACGTATAGAGGAGAGGATGAGTTTTGGAGATACCAAGCCCGTACTCAGAGCGAGACATCTAATACATGAATAATGGAAAACTCAAAACTCTGTAGCAGCTCCATGTTTAAGTTTGCACAGACGTTTGCGCTTAAAGCAAACTAAAATCCCTGTGCTTCACACTTCCCTGATGGAACCCAGCATCCCAACTCCAAGTGCAGTGAATCGTCCCATGCAAGTGAAGTAAAATAGTAACTTCTATTTGTGGATTTCTTATTAATGTCGGTAAAACACTACTCCGTTGTCCTGCATGTTTTAGCTCTCCCCTCGCTAAAATGCCACTCATGCATGCTATCTCAGCCCAGGCTGCATCTGAAGTAGCAGAAGTTAGTACAAAAGGTTTTTCCTCTCTTCTTCCTTTCTAGGATAGTAACAGCTCAGGACGCTGCTAGAAGCCTGGTTGCACAATTCATCAGCTTATATGGAGAGAGGAAGGACCAAGCTCTACACTATATGCCCCTGATAGCCGCTATTTGCCCCAGGACGATCTCCTTAAGCACCCCAAAGTCCAGTTGCTCTTTCATGTGGATCTCCTTCCTCTCTTCTCTGCTGACTAGCCAGTCCAGGGCATCTCTGTCTACAGGACCTTGGTTGTACCCTGGTGTCAGAGCTGTCAGTGGCTTGCAGCGACTGACAGGCAGCCGTTTCGTTCCGCACAGTTGGGTGAACAGCCCCTTCCAGCACATTTTGTTATTCACATGCTCCGCCTGCTAATTGCTTTCTGAAATGGGGAAGAAACAGATGACGAGCAGAATGCAGCTCCTGACAAATTCCCCAGCACTGTAAATATGACTCACCTTGCTGTAAACAAGGAAACGCTAAGTGGCGATGCTGATTTGTGCTTAAAAAAAAAAAAAACCAAACCAAAAAAAAGAGAAAGAAAGAAAAGAAAAGAAAAACACACGGTACAGAAAAAAAACCCTCAAGCTCTTAGGCTGCAAGACAGCCTGCACAAGGGTGAGAACCCAATCTATTTTGTGTGTTTTACTCTGAAGACACCTGTGAGCCTCTGGAGAGCACATGCTAACACCAGCACAACTGCAAGTCATTTCACCAGCACTGATAAGCGCTCAGCAGCCTCTTTGTCTGGCTGAAGACACCCAGAATCAAGCTCCTACAGGCAGGCTCTCTGTTTTCAGAACCACATCCACCAAAGAATAAGAGCAAGGAAAGGTTTAAAAACAAAGAACCTTATTTCATTCAGACTCGAAGCATCCCTGTATCAGTTACGTTAGGTGAGCAGAGGCCTCTGCATTTTACAGTGCACAGGTCCACCACAGAACTGAGGATCTGCTGGCTCTTTGCAGGTATTATGTCTCTGCTATTTAAAGGAAAAAGTAATTTGCTCTTAAAAATAATGAGATTTATAATTAATAAACTTGGGGGTTTCAGCGTTCTGGATTCTGAACCTGTAGGCTACACTTTTAACACAATTCCTGATTTCTTCTCAATAGCCACAAGGCCTAGAAGCTTATTTAAAAACAAAAGCTCAAGGTTCCTATGATTCCAGGAACAGAGCTCTACAGAGAAACATCAAATACCATTAGATCCACAATCACATTGCAAAAATTGACAACACTAGTATGTAAGTACACTGTATTACTACTTACTTCCTGATCTAAGCTATTGTGTAGTGATACGGTTCAACAGCGTGAGTCATTCCACCCCAGAGGCAATTGCATTTCAATACTAGATGTAGAAGCAATAGAAAAACCAGGTGCACACTCACAGCTGTCATTCTTTGAAGACAGAAGATGCTGGAAGCACTAAGATTATATAGGGCTGCAAACAATAGGAAACTCCAAGAGCAACAGATAAGTAAATGCTTTCTACTGATACCTTGCAAGTCCTTGTAAGAAAGACAAGTAGAAGGAAACTTCCATGTATGGAAAATGAACTATGTTACGGTTTAGGGCACAAGGACATCAGCTCTGATAGAAGGTATCAAATAAAGTCAAGCAGATTAGGGAGAATGACCATGGAAATTTTAATTCACAGGATCCTTTTTCTGCAGACAGATGGTCATTTCAGCTTTCTATTCTCTAATCCCTTGTTCTGCAAAGCAAACAGCCTAAATCCCAGATAATGTAGGTTTTACCATCTCATACATTTCCCACAGCATTAAGGCTGGTCCCAGCGATAGGATACATATGCTTAAACATCTGCATGCCGAAGTAATTCACAGCCAGAGGAATCTCCTACCTGGATTCAGCACAGAGTCGATCTCTGCATCCTGGCTTCCAGCCCCAGAAGCCAGCATGGGCCCCTGCTAGGCATAATGGGGATTAAAGGGAACCTTTTTCTGGGAATGGCCTTTTTCTGGCATAGCCAAGATTCCTCCGCGTTGTCTCTGAACAGGAGGATGGTTGAGCACGTTTTACAAGCTGTCATACTACCAACACTTCCAGCGTGGCAGGAAGTCTGCGCAGTAACTGCCTGGGACTTGGGAAAGACAGTAAGACCCGAGATCTCTTTTTTTCCTCCCTGTCACTTGACTTAAAGAACTGACCGGCCAAACTGCCCTTTTGGAAACAACAGCAAGTACTGCAGGTTGCAGGCAGCAAGCAGTTCAGTATGTTACAAGAATGAGCTTTTACATGACTGACTTACCCTCCTGACTCTGGAGATGCAGTAACTATGGGGAAGTATCAGACAGAAAGAGGGCTAGAAACTGGCCAAAGCCAAAAATCAGACCTGAAATTGTGCTGGAAAGAAATCAGGGGGTCTGGCTGTCAGACTTATGCTCCTGGACCCGGGCAAAAAAGCTAGTTTCTAAGGGAAGAGGGAGAGCAGGAGGAGGCTGAAGAAGGCTTAGTACTCAGAAATTCATTATCAGTTTCTCAGTTTCCCTGTTTGTTTGCTGAAATGATTTACAAGGAGCAGTAAGCATCTCACAGCCTCACAGAAAGCATTCACAATTAAACAGATACTGAAATGAATTTCATGAAATATGCATATTGTTTGCTTCCTAAAAAGCTGTTTAGATCAGACCATGAAAAGACCAGAAATTAAGGATTAGATCAACAGTCACTCTCCATTTACCTTCTAATGAGCCTTGGATGGATGTGGAACAAAGGGATAGCCTGTAAGAGCTCTAAAAGAGGTAGGAGTACCGGACACACTCTCTGCTGATGTAAATCACCATATTGAGAAATAGTCCACAGCTCTTCAAACCGGCTGAAGATCCAGTCTGTCTTCCACACAGGCCAAAATCTCAAAAAATGTATTACTGCAGCAGAGAAACCATACCTACACTTTTAATAATGGTTGCATTGGCGAAGTCCCAAATGGGACTTCAAAAGATGATGCACAGTGGCACTCTTTACACGCCCCAGAGGCAGAGCAAGTGTTCGAGGACACGGGAGCTGTGGGGAAGCCCGCGGCTGGGTAACAGGGCCACTCCAGCCACGCTGCGAGAGCAGAGCTCACTGCCAGGGGTAGGAGATGATCCCCCTTTCAGAGGCAGTGCCACCCAGAACCCAGCATTGGGTTCTCCTCCCTGACGGGCCAGCAGGATTGAGAGCCTTCCCTTCACCCTCCTCCCACACCATTTTGGACAGGGGAGTAGGTTTTTATCCCCTAACTAGGAGGAGTCACCGTCGTCACACACTCAGCGCTTCAAACCTCCAGCCTCGGCACACAGCAGGATTTGCTGCACGAAAAGCTACAGCACAGACCTGGGCACAGCCTCACGGATGTTCAAATGTAGCACATCGCATCTTGGGATTGTTGTTTCTGACGGGCTCTCTCATCTCGCATGGCTAATAGCTCATTGTTTGTATTCATGCACGAGGAGTAAATTCTTCATTATTGGAGAGATCTGACATGTACAAACAATTGGAGTAAATTGATTGTATTTTCCAAATCATCACACAGACTCTAATTCTATCTGCAAGGCGTGTTAATTTGCACTAGAATTACCTCCTAAATTAGGAATTAGAGTTTTTGACAGAGAAGCGCAATGACTGCCCTTGTGTTTCAAGGCTAGCTGCGGGTGGAAGGGTGCAGGTCCCTTCCCAGCTCACACTGCAAGAGGCCTTTTGTCTACCCTCAGAGTTTACTGAAAGGTGGTGAAAGAGCTGATCAACTGACATTCCAGCATTCTTCAGCGAGAAATCTCACTGGTTTAGATGTGTGTTTAAAAGGAACGGAGTATTTAAATTTAATTTTTCTATACACAGAGCCTACCACCTTCTCACGCTGGAAACTGGGACCCTCCTGATCCCTTGAAAACTGGACTTATAAGGCTCTGCACATCTTTTTCTTAGATGAAGATTCTTAGGACAGAGCACCACTGAAAATCAAATCTCAAAACATGCAGAAAGTGCATTTGTTCCTGGCGGAAGCAGACAAACAGGGTGCACTGTGCTCCTCCAGACATGAGGTCATCCGTGCTAATCCCAGAGGGTACGCTGTACCAGCTCATTTAGATGGGAAAGAGACTAAAACATTGAGTTAACTTGAATCGTGCACCCAAAACACATCTCTGTCTCCAGAAAGGGAAGAGAGATCAGAGTGTTCAGCACCTCCCAAACAACCACAAGGTGTGTTTCTTGGCTATTGCTTTTTCTATTTGAAAAGCAGCAAAATTGTACTACTTCCAGTCCTCAGGTACTCCTTTCTCAGGGCAGGGGAAAACAAATAATGTGATGTCAGTTACATTGCCTAAACAGTGAAAGGAATACCATGTCAAGATATATGCTAAATATATAAGCCTATTAACACTCCAGTCACTCTGTAAGCAGCGGAACCAGAGAACTCTGAATTTTGTACAGAAATGGATCAGGGTTTAGGCACTGTTGTTCAGCGAGATGCACGCTCACAAAGCAGCTTTTCCTGTTCTTGGGACATTTGCAACATCTCCCACGCAGATCCTGGTTTCTAATAAGGGTGACCTTCCAGTGCAGCCCCCAGTAGTGGGATTAACAGAGTCTTTTCTTTACCCACCTGTGTTTACGAAGCCTATAGAAATATAGGATTCTGCCAGTCCCTTTGGGTAATAAAAATAACATTCACTTTGAGTTCTCTTTGAGACTGACACACTCTGGAGAAATTTGTTTGAAATTTGCAAATGGTTCAAAAGCTATCAGAGGGCCAAAGACAGCAGGATCTCAGAGGTCCTGTCTCATGCGCAAACCAAATCAAAACCGTCTCAAAGGAATAAATATAATTATCACCACAGCCCAGAGAATGCTCACAACTTAAGCTGGACCTGACACAAAGGAATAGGCAAATAATGGAGAGGGAAGAGGGAAGGCAACAAGCCCTCTCTTAGATATGCAAAAATACCCAGCTAAACCCCAGGGAGTCACAAAACTGACTTTGTAAAGGCATGATTAAAGACAAAACAAACACTTGGGAGTTTTTTCCTTTGCCTTTCAACTCCAGCAATTATAGAAACTGAACCTGAAGCACACTCTATCTGCAACCAGTTGATCTACAGAACTATTACACATAACTACGTTCTTAATTTGAGCGGAAAGCTGAGAAATTCATATACCTGCAGAGTGCTAGAAACAGACTTGTGGAGGGAAAAAAGATACTTCATGACTCTTCCAGTGTTTGTTGAAACCGTAAGACACTGGGACAGGGAGAAATACAAGTGATATGACTGCAGCAACAGCACACAGCTGTTTAAGTCAGGAGAGATCGTGTATATTCAGCAGTTATTTCCTTGGGCGCCTGAGTGTCCTTTCTCTCCTGCGCTCCTTGTCAGGGAATTGCCAGACATGGGTTTTCTGGAGGGTTCAGATCCTGCCAATTGTGCTGTGTACATGTGTACAGTGTTTAGGGGATGTGTGTAACACTGCCCCGGCACGTGTTGCTGGGCTCGTCGCAGACAAGGTGCTTTCCGACAGCCCAGGCTCCTTGCACACACTGACTGCAGCAGTACTGGCTGCTGGAAACCGAGATGATCATGGAGACTGAGTTCCCACGTGGAATGTGTTGGGGATGATGACGGGAAAGGTCTGGTGGTTTCACTTTCTCTGCTCAGTAACACAAAGTTCCTGGAATAAATAACAGAACCATGGAAGTAACACCTGTCAGTCACAGGACTGGTAAAACTGACCTCTCTGGGAACATCTCTCTAGGACATAGACCAAGCCACTGCATACTCCAAGATGAGCCAAGGTAGTACTTTAGAAAAGGAGGAATTTCAGAATTTCACCTCTGGAACCAAAGATTAAATCTGTCTTTGGTCCTATGCCACCCACAGTTTGTCTTTGAGATCCTTCTGAGTCAGCCTGGATCTGCGTCACATTTCCGTACAATAGCTACACGGTTATTTCTACACTCACAACTTCATGCAACAAAGTGCACTTAAAAAAATATTTTCCTGGCATTCGATTTTTTTTTTTTTTTTAATCTTTTGAGTGTGCATTTCCAAGGTTTTTCCCTCTGCCCCAAACCATGAAGATGTGACACTCACTACGGGGGACAAGGGGTGGGGAAGAGAAAGGAGCACACAGATCCTGGGAAAATAATACAATTCCAGGAACAAGAGCTTTTAATGAGAAAAACTGCTCAGGCGATGCAGATGAGAACCCAGTATTACGAATCCCAGTTCAGCAGGCTGGTCTCAAGTGACAGAAATGTAGCTGGGAACAGTGGAGTGCTCTCAGGAAACAGGAGAGAAGTAGTATACATCCCCCTAGCTTTGGGCAGAACAGTTCCAACCCCAACTCTCAAAAAGGCACAAATGCATTATACTCAACCAAAAATATACCCATAAGCAGTGCACTTGTGTAAATATAAAGGTAACTGATTAGGTGCTTTATGGGGTGAGCGTGTTCGTGCCCTGGCTTTATTGCCTGTTAGCAGTTCGGCGGGGTTAGGATCCTGCATTCTTCTGATTATGCAGATACAATCTATCATATTGTTCCGGAAACTTGCTTAGAGCTGTGCTTGGAGAGATGGCTGCAGCTGCAGCACGCTCCGAGACACACATCATTGCTTTCTTTTATGAGAAGGAAAATTGGCCGTTGCTGCTCCTGCAAAAAGCAGCTGTTATTTGTTGTTTTCGGGGTGGTTGTTGGTTTTGGGTTTCTTATTTTGAGCTATTATGATGAGTTTGCCTTCTCTTTTACTTAACCGAATTACACAGTGTTTACGTTGCCAATCCTCTTGTGGAGATGTACTAAGCTGGCACGCCTGCTGAAGGCCAAACAGGGGTGATGCTTTCCTCTCCTGAAGCAGAAGCACACCTTTGGCAGGAAGGATGACTGTGTGGCTAAGACTGGGAGCTGCAGCCAACCACCTCAACTGCACCAACCACCTGCTGTGCATCTTTCTCCTCCTGTGCAATAGCAAGGATAGCAAATTTCTGTGCCTGAATTGAAAGCATCTGGCCTCATGGCTCTTGCAGGCAGAATGCAGTGCTGGCTTCATTGCCAGGTGACTATCAGCAATGATATCGACTTGCGTGGCTCAGGGTCTGGGCCACCAGAGGCTGCTTCCCCCTTCAGGGCTGATACAAACTCCTTTGCTACCAGAACGCTGGTAATGACCCCAGCAATGGTGACACAGAGCGGTTCCCAGAGAGAGGTGGTGGCTATGTATTTGACATTTGATTGCTCTCCTCCTTACCCTGGAGTCCTGGGTACTTGCTGTCACAGCAATTTCTGCACAGCAGAGCAGAAGGGGAAGACTTTACAATTATCCTAAATGCAAACTTTGCATAAGCACAGTTTTCCACAAGGTCGGTCTACATTTGGGCCAAAAAACACCTTCCCTTTGTCAGCAGCTACTGTCCTGCTGTTCATGTAAAACGGCAGAGCACCTGTGTGTGCAGCCAGAGCCCAAACTCGCTCCACAGAAAAGCCAAATGATCACCACATAATCAGACCCTAGCCCCTGCTTTTCAAAAAAAGGGGTGGGGGGAAAACGCAGATTTGCCTTACACTGTAGGACAGAAATACAGCCCCAGTTTTCCCTCCCAAATGGTCTTTTTTAATAAAAGCACTCCATCCATTTCATAAAAGCAACTCACTTTACAATAGCACTACTTTTGCATTAAAAATGTTTCCCCTTCATAAAACACCACTGCTACATTTTTTAATATAATAGCAGTTCATACTGTCTAGAAATATGCTGTAGCTTATATTTAAAGGGATCTTAAAATTGTTTCCAAGACACAGTTGCTATTCAAAGGCATTCTTTCCCCTTTTTCTCCCCACATATGGGATAAAAAAACTTTTAAAAAACCCACAAAAGCTAACAAAGGAGGTGTTATTTTAAAGTCACAACTGCTACCCACTTTTCAAACAGGATTACACAAGTCATCTGTGTCCAACCCACAGAAGATGGAGGTGTGCAGTCCAAGCTATAGAAAGTTTGATTTCCTCTCCGTGCGTTCTTAGCTCAGCTCCTGGCATGCCCACCCAGATTACTGACGGTAATCAACACTTTCACACATCTTGATAAAAAGCCAAGAAGTAAGCCCCAAATTCGAATTCCAGCTCACACACACAGAAGGCTAGTCAAGTGAAGAGTCTCAGGTACTGATCCTGCAATCAGCTGCCTGTGCCCAGATCCATGCACAAACTTTAATGGGATATTTTGCTGACAGGCACTGGCAAACACATACACATTTGGCTGGAAATCATGGTCTATTCTTTTCTTTCCTTAGCAGCAAGATGTTTCATTAACTAAAAGCAAGTCATTAAGGAAAAAAAAAAAAAAAGATAAGGAATGGGAAATCCAAAATAATTTTGTTCATTTTCAAATAGTGCTGCAATCACTCAGATGCACTGCAAAACACTGGCACAAAATAAATGTTAAAATAGAGACTTACCCTCTGCTGCCAGCTGGCTGCAAAATCCAAGTCTACTGACAGCAATGTCAGAAGCTGGTTGTGTCTTTGCACTTGGTGATGGTCAACCCACGTGTCTAAGACAATTTTAGCTATTGTCGCAGAACTGTTGTTCCCTATGAGCCTCAGGCTTCTTAATATAATATTTCTTATTTGCATATTATATGTTTCAGCTCCTCTGGCCTTCCAAGCAATAGTCCCTATGCATTCATCTTGCCTGTATGTACCTTCTGCTTGTGAAACCTCCTTTTCCTGGAACTCAATCCTCTGTTATTGTCCCCAGCCCACACACCTCTACAGGCATTCTTTGACTCACATTTCTGCACAACCTGCACCAAACCTGGAACTCCATTTCTATTAATAGCATTTTAGCCATCCCCCAGCATTTTAGCTCAGATTTTTCCTTATCCAAATCATGGAACACTTTTTTGAAGCTGCTGCGGAACTGAGTGCTCAAGGCCCAGAGAACGGTTGATGTCTGTACAAAAATCTGGGACACTAGGAAAGGGAAGCAGCATGTGTTACCAGCAGAGCCAACTTGCTGCACGTCCGTAGACAGAAGTGTTGTAAACACATAGCAGCAAGGTAAATCTAGCCAATTTGCACCTGCAATAGTAGCAAGACATATAATGGGGAAAAAATCACACTGTCAGCAAACTGGCACCTCTTTCCACCTCTTGTCCTCCTTTCCACCATAAATCCTTTTGCCCGGAAGCTCACTAGCCTTGCTCACATCCCTCTTCCTCTCCGGGGAGTTCGCACAACTGAGTCTCACCTCGTGGCTCACTCGTTGGGGTGTCTCTCTGCAAAAATGAGAGTTAGGCTTTCCTTCATCCTGCCATGGACAAGAAGGCAGATAAAGATCACCGCCACACAGCTATGCCTAGATGTTTCTTTCCAGATCTTTTCTTCTTTTCTGTTTTTAAAAGGAGTGGGGCAAAGCTGGATATGCTGCTATTTATTTCCCCTATGGGTAGAACATGAAGCAGAAAGAGGTGAAGTGATTTGCCTAAGGCACCAGATCAAGTCAGCAGCAAAATGAAAAACTGAGTGTGTGACCCTTGACGGTCTGATGATTAGCCCACCTGACTGCACCACCTCTTGTCTGATGTGCAGCACGTTTATATCCCAGCATCATTATAATGTTTGTTGGTTTTACACAGGCTGAATTTAGACAGCAGTGAAAAAAAAGAAAATATTTTGAGAAGGGGATATAGCATTTGCTGTGTGGGGATTCTGTATTAACTAGGCAGGGATATGGAATTTATCAGACACAGATAAGCATTCAAGGAACTAGGGAACTAGCATTCATTAGCTGGCAATATGTATTCCCATACAGCAGAAATATTTTCCTTCCGATCAGCAAATCACACCTTTTGCAGCAGGATTAGTTGATGCCTTCAACGATAATGTAAGAAGATTATATTTTCCCTTTCTCTTCACAATTCAAAGCTCTTAAATACAGAGAACCAGCTTTCTTGAAATAACACTATGGAATTACCACTCTCCTCACATCAAAAGATAGAGAGTCCATCAGAGTGGAGCATGGGTATTTGCCTTAAACATATTCGCACAACAGCTCAGCAAGAGAAAATAGCAGCAGCAGATGAACGCTTCGGATGGCATCTCCGCTGAGGGGCTGTCAATTGCCATATGTCCTGATCCAATGACAGTGCTGAAGAGATTAACAGATGCTCTTGGCTTTCTGATGGAGACCTAAGATACGACTCCATCCAAATACTGAGCAACATCGCCCTTTCAGATGCGTCTGGGGCCATCTGAGCTGTAGCCAAGGCTGAGAAAGATGGCCATTGGTCATGGGAATTGGCAAGCAGGAGAAAACTACTCTGCATTTACACAAGCTCTGTCCCTAGCAGCTTCTTGTGAAAGGGTTGGTAGCTTTAAGCTCTGGTATCCAGGGAATATTTATATCGGAAGATGCAAATTAAGGAACATTTCTCCAACACAGAAAACTCTAATTAGCAAATAGTCCATCCAGGCCCAGTTAACTATTTAGACTGATTGACAGAGCTGAGCAGGTCTGGGAAAGTGAGCTGCAGCATTTTGGAATAGGAGGAGGCCTACCTTTTCAAAGTTTAGGTACAGGGGAGTTGAAAGTAAACCAAAGTAAGGAAAGACAAAACCAAAGGTATAACAGAAAATTGGCAGGGCATGGGAGGAGGGAGCTTTCTATGAATTCAGTGATTCAACTCAGTCACGCTGGTCCTGTTAAACTTCTCCTGGGTTCTAATCCTGTTACTGAGTGACAGGAAAGCATTGCACTTTGATTAGTTTGGGCACCCACACTTCGGGACTCCTAATCCATCCCCATTCCCAATTTGTCACCTGCTTTGCCAGGGAAAGAAAGGCTGGATGCAACAAAGGGCGAGCGTTCTCTTTAGGTAGGCATCTTTAGTGAAAACCTTTCCTGAGCTTTCACAGGACTTCTGTGTTAGGATGAGCCTCAGACACAAAGTGGTGGTGGAACTGTTTATAGCTCATGAAACATCCAGTCCTTTCCATCACAGGGTAATAAGTACATCAAAAATACCAAGAAGACAGCTGCTTATAGGAAATGAGAGACATAGAGAGAGAGGATATTTTTCTCTACATTTTGAACCTACTTTTATAGTCCCTTATATGAAACATTATTCTCTGTTAAAGTCTAGTGGATGATTTAGTGGTATACAAAGGACCTGATGTCTATAGAACTACATAGGTTTTGAGTTATTGCTAAAGAAGCCTTTTTAATTCTAAAGAATTCTTTTGGTTTCAGCCTTCTGAAATTGCACAGGCCTCTATCAAGACCTAAGTACAGACTTGTGAGGCCGACAGCATTTATTTAAAAGGAGGGAGACATAAAGAGAGCTGAGTACCGGCACAGGGATTGTGGTCGTTTCCCTACTGAGCAGCAGTGCTGCTGTTTGCACGCCAGCCCCTGAGCCTGGGAGAGGCTGATGAGCGAGCAGTGCTGCTGCTTTCATACCTGTACCACTGCACAATTCAGGGCGATCCAGTCAAGGGAAATGGAGAAAAGATTTTCCTGGACAGAATGTACACCCACAAACTGGAAAGCAAAAGGAAGGCTGAATATGTTTTGATGCTTACTGTTTGCACAGTGCCCACGGTGTTCAAAGTACTTTGCAGACATGCACAAAGACAATGCTGCAGTCCTAAAAGACTGTGGCAAATCAGGATGTAAAGAAACAAAGGGCTGTGTTTCTTCTTTCATGCACACTTGTGTCAGTCTAAGGGCTTTGATTTCACTGCCTCCCTGGACACTGGGATTTCAGAGATGTGACTGTTTCCACTGATGAATGTAAGAAACTGAGCAGCCTCAGAGTTTTCTTGGAGCACAGGCTAGCTGAGCAAACTGACAGTGGGTGGTGTAGAAATTGAAGAGGGAGCTACAGGTAAAAAAAAAATAATAAAAGTGTTTTTACCAGAGCACTTGGAATAAACCCAAGCTCAACAAAGAGATATTATTTCTGGGAAGCCAGACTGGTTTATATTTGCCTTTGTATCATTCATCTTCCTTGTTGCTGTACCTCCACCCATGTGTTTCTGCTGCTCCCTGAGCCAACGGAATGAATAAAAATCCCAGGTTGAGCCTTTATTAGCGTGTGTAATGCAAGTCAAGCTGCTTTGAACATCCTCTTGTTGGGTATTAATGCAGCATGCCATTCGTTACACAAGTATTTTGCTGTGGCAGACAGAAAGTGACATTTATGGGTTTATCATGAGAATGAATTTCACCATCCATTAAAATGATGTACAGGTAAACACTCCATTCATTTTAAATCTATGAGCTTTGGTTCTTTCTCTGCTCTGGTAGATGGGTCCATCAATACAGCTACTATTAGGCAAACTATTTGCTGGGAAGCGAGAACTACTGAAAAATGTTACAGGCCTGTAATTAAAAGGATTGTAGCTTGAAGGGAGAGTACAGGAATTAAAGTTATTAGTGAACTCTTCTCTTATAGATCTGCATGTGTGCAGCAGCTTGATGCATCTCTAGAGCTCTGCTGCTGGAAAGGCGCTGTCTCATTCAGTCACAAGGAAACACCGCTCCTGGCTCAATAATCTACTAGAACCAAATCCAGGACCAGGAAATCTATAAAATACGTATTTGCCATTCAAAGTTAAAAAAATAAAAATAAAAAGGACAATGTCTGGAAACGCTGTAACTGTAGCGGCACAGTGGATTTATAAACCTCTCTGTGGGGTACAGCCACTAAAAGAAGACAAGAGAGCGTAAAGTACTGACATTGGTTCTTCAGCTGCTAGCTGAAGTTGGTGCCTAGTAGGGCAGGTTGGTGTTAATCAGGCACCATGTCCCACCCAGGAGGTGGCCACAGTGAAGGGGGAGTGCTTAACACAATGTGTTAAAATGCTCCATAATCCTCTGCTAGGGAGAATTTACATTATGTAAGTTTTGTGGAGAATTGCTATGAGAAATGCACAAGGTAGAAAGAAAACATGCTATAAATGTAAACCACATCACTTGGAAAATGAAGTGCCGTTGTTTATCCACTGTAATTGTAGAAATTAAGGTAATAACAATTACAATTAAGTGACTCATATGTACTACTGTGCAATTAATTTAGGCTTAGAGGCAATGTTATTGTGTATTAAATAAAAGCCAAATGATGATATATCAAGTTGTCTCTGTTACTCAGTCGGTTGCACCACTCATCTAGACCCAGAACCAGGCCATCTGCAGTGCAACGTGACATTCAAGAAACCTGTACTTATGGAAGAGGTCACGCTTCCTTTGATACAACATTAAACTGTGTCTCTGATGACCTTTGATGCTTTTTGCAAAGTCAAGTTGTTCATCTAGCTTTTTCTCGAGCAAGTGCCAGCATAAAAGAGCTGTATTTGATCTATTGGTCATACTCGTTTGTCACTCCTGTTCTTTTGGAGTGTGTTCCTAATCTCAGTTCTAATAGTTTCAAGCAAAATGTTGGGGCTATGTTGGACTTCCAACGTATGAGTCAGATCTGGATGGCCTTGGTAGGGTATATCACACAGTACTATTTAGACAGACTCCTTAGGGTTGGGCTGTGCAAGGATCTCGCATACTGGTCCAGCATGAGCAGCGCCACTAGTTCAGCACAACACGAAGCCAGGAGCCCTCTATAAGATCAGCCATGCAAAGACTCCCTCTCTACCCACAGACAGACAGAAATTATGCAGAAGCTTTAAAAGAAGAGCTAGTTATCTCAGCTGTTTACTGACAGTGAAGCATCACAGTGGCAATCATAGGAGTTATATTCTCAGGATAAATTGCCAGAATTCTACACACACTCGTTGCATTTATGTGAATGCTTTTCCTACAGGGAAGCCACAAGGAGGTTTTGCAAATCTTTTGAGCCACGTATCTCTAATCCTCTCTGTCAGCTTTTAACTCTTAACCTGCTGGCACTCACAATAAAAATACAGTTTTTCATAGCAAAATGTGTGTCTAGCCCCACAAATCAGAAGATCAGAAAATGTTCATGGTTCTCTTTTTACATTGCAATTGCTAGATTTCCACAGTCTGAATATTTCTAACTGTGGCCTCCTACTCATCCACAAAGAAGCAGAGAATTTAGAAGTTATGTCAGGAAAACTTCTAAGAATGAACTATCTTTCTTTTCATGATAATATTCTTAAAATAAGTGAAAAAAGAGTACAGAAAATCAATGCAAAAAATATTATTTCCAAGTAGGATGTGTTATAAAATACACCTAGAGGCATCAGCAGGTCTCATATCACCATAAATATGTTTTCCATAATCAGGCAGTATTTAATTAACACCCAGAAACTGCCTGACAGAATATAAATGGAATCTTTAAGACACTTAATTTAAAAAGTGTGGCTGAAATGTATTGGAGGTGGTTCTCCTGGCCACAGATGCAAAAGCTTTATCTCATGGGCAGCTTGTACAAGTTTGGGAAACCTGAAAAGCTACAATTCACTTTCAAAGTGGATCTATTTAATTCATTCTCCTCTTTCTTTCAATTACAGCCCCTTCCCTGAGGAAAGGAAACCAAAGAGAACCTGTTAGCTGTGGCTGAAACAAGGAATCAGAAAGCAAGTAGGTACAAAAGGGTGTTTCCTAAAAACCGCTTTAGGAATAATTACTAAAACTGCACAGCTCTTGTTTTATCAGGCATATGAATTATTTTCAGAGTAGTCCTTGCTCTCCTTGCTAATTTCTGTACATATTCATTTTTACATGTGTGTCTTCAACTGCCTTTGTATCAGCTAAGCTTTTTCTTTGATCTCTTTAGTAGCAGGGGTCCTCAGAAATGTATTTTTATTAAAAAACATGCCCTGGAAAATGTTCTATTGTAAAATCAGTCCTGGTGTGGCAATCACTGCCTCAGTTTTCTGAGCAAGGGTTAAAGCGTGATACTTCTGTTGAAGACTGTGAGAGATTTGCTAGCATTTCTAGTGGAAGAAGAAGGGTTCAATCTGTCCACAGACCCTTACCAAATACCACTAAAAATCAACTTTGCCAAAGATACTTTCTCTCAAGAGTGGGTAAAACAAAACATGAAGGAAAAAGTATAGCCAGAGGGCAAGCATACCTCTCACCAACACAATCTCACAGCAACCAGAGCCAGGCATTTAAAAGATTTTTTGAATCACAGGTGGCATCTTTGTCTTTCATAAGCCACAAAAGTTTTTTTCCTTTTTTTACCCATTAATTTGTGCAGGTATACCTGTGTGGTTTGTCATTTTCAAGTAGGTACAAATGACCTACAAAAATCTTGCATGTCTTCCTGGATTCTCACTGTCTCTCCCAAGTCTTGACCTGAGTGAGACACTTGAGGCAAATCAGACTCTTTTCCAGTACTTTATGATTCCAGCTGCTGTGGAAAGCCCTTGTTTTAGATGGGTAGGGAAGGGAGGAGGGAGTAGATTTTGCAGAAATTATGAACAGCTCCTGTTTTCATGTGGAGGGCCTCTGCAGCACAGTTAGCAAAGGGAACAGAAATGCCAGCTGACGTGCATGCAGAACAGTCCCTAAAAAGAAGGCTTTTCAGAGCCCCCCCCCCAAGGCTGCAATACCTCTTTACTAAAATGCACTGCAGAAATGTCGTGAACCGAGGAGTCCCTGTACGCCAGAACAGTGGGCTTGGTTCCCTGACACACTAATGCTGTGTGGCTGGAGTCATCCTTCCCAGAGCAATACGTGTACTCCAGCACAGGGGTTGATGCAAGTCGGAAAAGAATCAGGGCCAGCCTCTTCCAAGTGCCATTTCTCTCATTATTTTACCCCCATGTAAGCACACACTCCTGGCACTAGAAAAAATCCTGCTCTGGTGGGCATTTGAAATTCCGGGTGCTTTTCATATGGAAACTTTGGCTGTTTGGCTGATTTCCCATCTCATCTTCAATTTCCATTGCACGCAACCTGTGTATTGAAGTGCCTCTGCGGCTCCAAAACAGATGAGCTACCAAGATCATGCAAGACAGAACAACATGGCCTCAACAGATCTCCAGAACACGTTTAACTTTTTGGTAAAGGTCCAGAGCAGCTCCTAAAGGTGCCTGGGCTTTTCTGCATCATTTCGATGTAGAGGGTATTCTCCTCACATAAAACTGCCTGGATGCCCTGCCACAGTACCTTCACAGATGTCATCTCTCAGAAAAGCAGGCATCGCAAAAGCTGCAGCTGTTCACTGGTGGCTGAGCTGTTTCCAGGCAGCTGTGCTCAGCCTATTGTTTCAGTTGCAGACAAGGGATGTTTGCAAATGTGTTCAAATTTCCCCAGCCACAGTGGATATATCTATGCTAGATTTTTAACTGATTGTAATGGACACAAGATAATTTACACATTACAAAGCTTGGTCTACAATGAAGAATGATTGATTCTAGCCTTTGGAGTAAGGGTTTGAGAAACAGCCATTTCTTTTTCGTGAAACAGAGGCATTCGATCCCATTCGCAAAATGGCCACAAATAAGAAGAAGCCAGAGTCAGCTGAAGGAAAATTATCTCAGGGAAATTCATACTGACCACATGTGCTTTTCCACTTTTTTTGGCAGCAGGATACGAGACGCTGCTCCCAGCTCAGAGCACCTCTCTCTCACTAGAAGCAAAGTCAAGCCTAACCTCAACCTGTGGGCTCAGTTTGTTAGCAGATCTTGTTCACATACTTAGCAAAGCGTAACAACACGGGCCAAAGGGCCCAAGCAAACTGTTCACAAGGCATCTTTCATAATTAGGGACAGAAGGGGAAAGTACTCGCATGGCAGCATTCAGACCAAGGATACAGAGCTGATATGGCACTTCTGAGTACTGGGCATTTACTATTACTTTGGGAGCTAGGACTTCAACTGTTTCCAGTCCGCTTCCTCAGCAGTCTTGCATCACTGCAACAGGTAGGGTTAGCAGAAACCATACCCTCACAGTGGTCTAGCTATTCACAAAAAGAAGACATTTCTGGGTAGCGAAAGAACTTAGAAAAATGGCTCAGAAAGCGTCCCTAGAAAGATTCTGCATGATAAGGGTCAGTACACTTACGCTGAGATGAAAACATGCTGTGTCCAAGGCCATGAAACAGTCAGCAAGCTCCTGCGTCATTCAGTGATGAAGGTACCCAGCATCTGCCTGGAGTGGGTCCACACACCCTGTTTAAAGGACAAACAAAAAGCTGTAGTCCCAAAGGTGCCAAGATCACACTTGTATGATAGAAAATGCAACTTCATCATTAATTAATTCAGTTCTGCAGAGCACTCCAAGATTCCTACATAAAAGATACCAAATAAATCCAAAGCATTAACAAAATGTTCAGTCTTTTTACAAATTAATTTGTGATATTTCCTTAATGAGAAATAATATCTAATGAAACTAGCACACTACATCAAACAGACTCATATTATTCAACAGCTAATCCAACAAGAAAGAGTGATAGGAAAATGTCTTTAGGGTTTAACAGGGGAATAACAAACAAACAGGCAATCACATATGTTTCATTTCATTTAATATCTGGTATCTTTGTGCGAATAAACATTTCATGTCACACCTTTTGATGGCTGCCACAACAATATTTCAAAGAGATAGCTCCTTCTTCACAAGAAAGTGGAAGTTACTCTTCGTGAGAAGAGATAGATGAAAGACAGCTTTGCAATATGGTTCCAGCACAGCCCCAGACCTTTTGAACTGTTAGGATTTATATGTCATTAAATAATTAACTCAATGATGCATGACAGAAAGTAATGTGACTCTCTGTAAAAGGCCTCAATTAATTGCTTTCATTTCAGCAGATACCAAGTCTTCATGAGGAGATGTGAGGTGAACTTTATTTCACAGATTGTCTGATAAACGCAATCATAAAAAAAGTGAAAAATTACTTGTTCAGATAAGACTTTTGTTTTCTGGAATGTTTTCTGTGTTGCAGTGTCTTTGGCTTAAATTAACTGACATAATCAGATGCCAGGCTAGTAGCCTTGCCCTTGTGCTACTCCATTTGCTTTGCACAGTTCTCTCTCCTTATGAATTCCAGGGACAGTAACAGGCATATCAAGGCATGTCTGAATTATGGATTTTTAATTAATTTACCTGCTGCCTTTTATCTTTCGGTATTCACAAGCTTGTATAAGCAATTTGGTTTAGACTGTCTGCTGCATTCTGCCACCTCTCTTGGGATTATCCTGTAGTCTAATAGGATATAATTTCTGATAGTGTAAACCTCTCTGTGCTTTATTCAATCCCACTAATTTTATTCAGACTTTACTGCATCATCCTTAAGTCCCTTCCTATCTTGGTAGCCACAGCCTTTCACAGGCTGGTCCTGCAGAGGCTGGAAGGAGGAACTGGAAGGCTCAAGTCTTAGACTCAAATCCCCAGGGCATCCCACTATATGAAATTAAGTAGCTGGACAAGCTGCTGAGTAGAAACAGAGAACAGTCCACAACCTGCTCTCTGAGCCGACCTCTTGCAAGCCTAGGACCAGCTTCAAGGATGGGCAAATGTGATTTCAAATAAATTTAGAGTAAGGGTCTTTCTTGTTCTTTCAGCCTGTTGCAGACATGTTGAGTGGGGACAGAACTGTTAACGGTAAAAAACAGGCAGCAGTGGAATATCCACTAGTTTAGGTTTCTGGTCAAAGGTCTTTGGCTAGAAGGGAGCACTTCTAACCCCGGATTTAACATGGGTGGAAATGAAGTCACTTAACAGAATTGATTTCCAGCCATGCGATTTGTGTGCTAGGGACCATGCCCTTACCTCAGCCCATGGTGAGATAACCTGCACTTAACCCTGCGGAAGATTAGGATTATGTGATCCAGATGGGGCTATTTTAGCCAGGTTGCTGCTTCATTATTTAAAAGGTTAAAAAAAAAAAAAAAAAGAAAAAAAAAAAGCTAATCTGGTGCCATCTGCTCAGAATGAGGTGAGAAGAATTCTGCCAGCATCTTATGTTCACCCCTGTCCGCTGGGTTCACACGGGTATCCATTCCCAGTTAATTACATGCTGTCACATTTACTGCTGTTGCCTTTGAACTGGCACCCGAAGGCTGGAGAGTGGCTGGAGAGAAATGCTCTTCTCTCTTCAGCAGATGGCACAGCCTTGGCCAGCAGGAGACAAGTTGTGGTGAGTGCGGAACGGCTGCTCTCTGTCCTGTTTCCAGTAGTTCCCTGCTGAGGGGATCAGGCATTGCAGGCTGTCTGCGATACTGGAGCTCTCGCCGCTGGGAAGACTGTTCTCCAGTACCATCTCAAACCAAATAGCTTCCCGATTTGCGTGAGGAAGCACAGCGGGCCACTACCAGGTCTGTACTGTTTCTGCTGGGGATGGTGCAGCAGGAAGAGAGGTGGAGGAAAGCTTATCCTGCAAGAGTTTTGCACAAACAGCAAGGGGACGCCAGTGTTGGCCTTCTGCTCCTGGACTGGAGGTGGCTGTCTTCAAGCCACAGTCAGATCAGAAGGACAATTTCAGAGCTGGATGTCACCGTGTGGCATAGCATTACCTGAGGCAGGAGGATACACACAGTAGCACAAAAAGACAAATGCTGTTTGTTCTTCAGAGCTCCGATTTTTCAGCTGTCCCCAGCTCTGCAAACGGTGGCAGGTCCTGACCTTCTAGGAAGAGCGTGTTGCCAAGCATAGTTAATTCTCTCACCTTGGCCACTTTACTACTGGCTCTGCCAGTAGGCAGCACTGTCAGGTCAGGAATAATAAAGTCATACTGTGACTACTAGTCATTGCTCACTTCCCACTGTCTGTTTCTGCGGTAAAGCTACTAGCCACTTGCAAAGGCAAAAATCACCTTGATCATGACAGTGAAGGAAAAGGGTGCATCTAATGGGCTTTTAATTGGGTGGGACTGACAGGCAGTTGAGGTACTCCCTGCTTGAGGCTTTGGAAACCAAAAGGAACGGACTCTCCATGCAGCCGGTGACATCAGCTGTGGTCTTCATGTGGGCTGCCCAGAATGAGCTTCATTAATGTTTTCCTTGGTATAATCCATCATCCCTTCAACAATGCATTTCTGACAGTTAATTAGACTCCACAGAGTGGAATAAGTAGTGTCGTGTTTGGAATTATAATCCATTACTGAAAAACAGATCGTATGAGGCATATCACCAGCCGGAGCTCTTGGACATCTTAAGTAGTTTATATTCCAAAAGCTTGGTAGACTGTGTTTAGAAAACAATTCTGCAGCACATTTGCAAATGGCTTCGTTACAAAGAGGAGTCAGGAACCAGAGGCCACCTGTTCATTAGCAAAACCCCAAATAAATAAACAGATACGTAAACAAATTCATCCCCTCTGAACGAAGATGAAACCTAAGTGTCGTTAACTACCCTGGATCACACTCAGTACATTAGAGATTAAATCCTTGTCCAGTTGATGCCTGTGCCAAAGTTCCTGCTCATTTCAGTGGGGCCAGGGCTTGGCATGAGACTCCGTCAGTTAGATGGACTAGACTACTAGAAAGATGCAAAATGCTGCAGCGGTGACCTGCTTTATCTGGATTACCTGAGATATTTGTAGTTTGGAAAGGTGTTTCTATTTCCTGGGTATGCAGAACACAACCAGGAATTTGGAAGTGGCTTCTAAACACAACCATGACAAAAATGACCACATCAAATCACACAAATAATGAGACTGGATTCATAAAATTAGTGACTTGTCTTGATTAGGAAATCCCAAGCCAGGAGAGCTTCAATGGATGCATAGCAAGGAAAATAATGTTAAAAGGGAGGACAGAACTGGCTCTGTGATGAATGGTATGAGGCAGGAGAGAAGCTTTTTGAGAAGTGCTTTGCCTGCAAGTGCTGAGGTGTCCACTTGCTTCAGACATGCAACAGTGCTGCTACCTTGAGGCCCCCGAGCACAAGCACACTGTTTTTACAGCCGGCAATCAGATGAAGTGTGACAGGCAGAGTATCAAGTTTAAACAGATCAAGACCACTGCTCCACTGCTTTCCACACCTGGCATAATTTCCCTCTGTCTTCTCATTCTTAACTGTTTTTTAATTTACTGCTTATCTGGGCAGCATTTGAAAGATGTCCCAGACCTCTCTGGATGCAAATAATCAGTTGAACATGACCATGAATCTTCCATTTGGAAAGCTCATACAGCTATCTGGAAGTACCCCCATCTCCAGATGTTAAAAGGAGAGCCGGTGCCTTCACCTTCTTACCCAGCCGATCTTTTACATCTCTGCCCACGTATCACTCGTGCTGAACAGAAAACACAGGAGAGGCTGCCTCAGGAGCACAGTGCCAGGGATACTGCTTAGCATCCCTGGTTTTATCAAACCACAGGCATGGCTCTGCCTCGTAGTTACAGCAGCTGCCAAGGACACATAACTCCTACTTCCAGTGTTGAATAGAAGTTGTTGCGAGACTTTGGGCAAGTCACTTAGAAGAACAAGGGCTCCTAGAGATCAGTGCATGAAAATCAGATGAGTGATCCCTACGTCTTTTTGTGGGCCAAGCCTAAAATGATTTTAAACTACGGTTGTTTTCTTCTTCAAAGATACCCGTTCCCTGAGGCAGAGATGCTCCACCTGTGAATGCAGGCCATATATCACAGAGAGACAATTTTCTGGGCAAAAAGCCTGCTTCTGATGTCCCTCTTTCTAAATGGTCCCTCAGGTGTCAGAGTAAATGAACTGTCATGGTGAACCACAATCTTCCCTCCTGCTGCATAATGAGCCTGTGTTTGTTTAGACGAGCAAGGAGCAGCAGCCACCCCTAGCAGCCTTCTTTTGCAAAGTGCTCCTTGAATCCAAACAGGGAACAGGATGAAGGCTTTTCGACTGCACATGGATAGTTTAGCTGATCTGCGCGCACAGAGAGGATCTGGCACCGCTGGGATACATCAAATCTTCTCTGTGTGCACAGATCATGTATATTGCTTATGCAGCCATGGAGAGCTTTGGTGTACATTCCTCTCCTGCCGTTAAAAGACGATCCGAGAGCTGACCAGCCAGTTGCCCACTGAGCAATTCGCTGAGAAACTGTGGAGTGTTGGCAGAAGGCTAAAAAACACAGCTTGTTAAAGCAAAGCTAACAAAGCAAAAAAGGGCACGTTTTAGTAATATAATTTGTTTGCTGCAACAGATTCAGTGGCTAATTCTCATTTCTCCTTAATCTGAATTGTTATCACCAGAAAGTCACAAAGAACCTGGGTTCTGCATTTCTACTTATCTTAATTTTTATGTATTTAAAAATTTATTACAAAGTATTTTTATAATAACAGCATAAGCCACAGAAGATGACACCAAGTGTCTGTATAAGCTGAGCTATTCTGGAAACCTTAAATGAGACTGCATCTTAAACTCTGAATCTGATTTTTTCTTCCATTTTATTATGCTTGACTTCTAGAAATTTTTATAACAGTGCAAGCTGTAGCACAAATAGTAGAGAAAAATGTGAACAGAATTGGAGCAGAAGATTAGATACACAACTCTCCTGACAGTTGTTCATTGATTATTTTGTGCATAAATTGTATTGATTATGGTAATGAAAAAGCCCAGTGACAAGTGACAGCCCAGTGATAAGCAAGCTTCCCAGGGCAGCGCCTGTATGCCTGAATGCTATTTGCAAAGCACTGCTAGACTTCACACAATTACTATCTGATGCAGTTTCCATCCCTGAATATCCCAGTACATCTGGACCACTAATGAGAGTGCTTAATCAGACAGAGCTGGGCATTTCACAAGGAAAAACCGATGCAGAGGAAGACTGCTTTGTCCAAGAACATACACTAAGGAAGTCTCTAGCAGAGCCAAAACTGAACTCAGATTTATAATAGATTTTACAAACTGAACTCAGATTTTTACAAACTGAACTCAGATTTTACAACTCCCTAGCCAAGGCCTGTTACAAAAAGAGCATCCTTCATCAATAGTGAATGCCTCCAGTTGCATTGGTTTTGTGCTGGGGGAAACCAATTTTCCAGTTTAACTTTTGTGAACAGCGAATTGATAAGGGGCTGATATTGGAAAAGTTACAAACTACTTCTTTTGCCAATCACTACCATGAATCCTGGGAAAATAGGTCAGCAATTTTTCATAGGGATGTTCTGAGGACAGATACATGAAAGGATATAAGATGCTCAGATACAACCGTGTAAGATAGCAAATGAAAGCCAAAGTGTAATTGAAATTCCACAGCAAATATTATTACCGGTATTGTGTTTCTTCTGTATTTTTCTGCTGCAACCAAGGGTACCTGATATTTCTCTTGAAGCCCTAGCTCTTGCTTTCATGTAAGTGTGAATTCAACTTTCAACCTCTAACCACCAACATGTTAGAAAGAAAGGGTTTTTAGCATCTGCTATCATATTTTAAGCAGAAGAGAAGACCTGTAGCTTTGCCTTTACAATGGTGGTAAATACTTTGTGCTTGTTTTACTTACCAGAAGGTTACACAACATTAGTGCAGAATGAAAATGTCATGCCAGGCAGTGAGACAACTGTGGCTTCTGTACAAATTCTTTCCAGACTATAAATATAGATCTTCCTCCATAATTGCAACACAATCTCGATCTGCCTGTGGTGATAAAGGGAAAAAAAAAAAAAAAAAAAGCTCTTTAATTTAATTACAGTCCATTTGAAAACCTAGTAGCATGAAATAATTTGATATACAGAAATAACCCTTACCAGCTACATTTCATTGTGTCTTATCTTGGGATAACAGTAACTGTTATATTTCAGACCTTTAAACTGTATAAACAGTGTGACTAGAGATAGCCCTAAGAATATTTAAAATGACGTCAGAATATTACCACTTATTCAGCTTTGTTCTCTGTCAGGCAAGGATGCTAAAAATGCTGCTAGAATAACATTCACCCTTGAGGAAATTTATAGTTAATTCATGTCCAGCCACTCAGCAGCAGTTATCTTCCCTCCTGATGCAAGTAGCTCCCACTAAAGGCTCCTTTTCTTGTGGATAAGACTGCTGCTAGTATAAGGGGGAAATGACATACGAACACCCTACAATTATTTGTGAGATATAACTTTAAAATTGTTGTGATTCTACCACGGCAGGTCATTACTAGAGGTCCAAAAATGTAGGACTAAATCAACAGTCTATGGATAAGCTGGCAAAAAAAGAGTCTTTTTTTTTTGACAAATACTTTGAAGGGAAAATATGTTCCCCCTCAGATTTCCTTTGAATACTTTTCTCACTTGTTTGCTTACAGTTTTGCTAATTCTGGTGTAATGAAAATTGAACCCCCTGAAGAGAACAAAGCTGCTGCAAAGCAAAATGTCATCTACTATTAAAAAATGAACTTTTCTTTGTTCTTGTTAACATTTGGCTTCTAGTACCATTTTCTAGTTTTGGAAAGCAGAGAAACAAATACTATAACCATACATTCTTCTATTGCTTTGGCATTTTTTCTTCCAGAATAAGCAGTAAAAAAGAAAAGGCAATGTTTCTTTGAAGGTAAGAGGGAGCCAGCTGATTATCTAGGATGATCTCCTGTATATCACAAACGTTACATTTACAACGATACACATGACATTTACCTCTATTTTGTCCAGCAAGTTCAGCTAAATTAAAGCATTTCCATCTGCTAGGGCTAAACTGTGGTTTGCTGCGGCAAAGAGTTGCGCAGGCCTTTTAATTTGATTTCTAGTAATGTAAAGCTAGGCAACCTCCCCCCACACTTCCTACTTTTCAAAAGGAGCAAAACGTGCTTCTGCGTGACAGCAGAACTAAAGATATAAAGCATGCTTTCATGTACATGTGTATGTGAGAGACTATTTATATATGTGTAAACTAAAGCTATAGGAACCTTCTCAACTATAAGGTTAAATCTATAAAAGCAGCTTGTGTGCGCATTTCTGTATATGGGTATTTGTATGTGCGAGAAAGATACAGGACCTAAACCTATAAACCACTGCCTCTGTGTCTGAGGAAAAGACATGGGGAGGGCGGGTTAAATCTATTAAAAATACCTTGTGTGAATGAAGGAGGGCTAGAGAGATTCAGAAGTACAAACACGGAACCTTTCTTCCGTATGTCGTAAGAGAGACAGGAAATTAGCAGCCTCTAGGAGAGGTGAATTGTCGCTCCTCCTTAGTTTCCAGTCCCATCATTTTGGTGCGTAGATCGCTTCAGTGAAATCTAAGATGTTTTTTCTCTTAGGGGTATTTTCCTCTCATATATTGTTAGAAATTCACTGATTTCCAAACATGTTCTAATCTGCAGGGATGTTGGGAGCGTGCAGTTTCGAGCCCTGCATGGCAGACATGCATTGATGAGCACACTGGAAGGGCCTGAGACTCTCCATTTGCAAAGGTTCCACGTAACACTCAGGATCTAAGGTCTGTTCTCACTCTTGCCCATAACTGCCTTCCTAAACGTGCCCTGAACAACAAGGAACCCCTTCCCCCAAACAGCCAGCCTCTCCCCGTGTATTAGCCAACAGTGAACAAAACAGGGCACAAACATGGCTGAACCGAACATCTGTACCAAGTCTGAACAAAAGCGTGCAAATGCTGTTTATGAAATACCGAGCCATCTCCTGCCACTGCCTGCCAATGTGGATGGCACTGAGCAAGGGAGAGTTTCAGATAGCTACTCATACATTATTATTAATTATTATTATTTACACTGTGATTAGCATCCAGCAATCTTAGCCAGGGAGCACAGATTCCACTATGCCATCTCCTGCTACAGGTGTTTTTATACCAGTCACAACATACCTGGGGTAAGGCTCTGAAATGCTAAAGTGGGTCCACTGCCTTGCTGGATATTGTTGATTCCTAGTTTAAAAATCAAGACCTGGGGGGAGCATAAATGCTCTGCAGCAGTGATGTGGCACAGCTGGCATCAGGTGTGGCACAAGGGCTGAAAGTGGACACCACATCCAGCTAACCGACAGTGCTTATCCCACCTCATCCCTCCCCTTTCCCAGGCTTCTCCACCAGCTTCCCAGACCCTTCAGACCACAGGCTCCAGTTGCAATGGAGTTCACAGTCTGCGAACGTGACTTACCCCTCCCCACCTCCTGTCAAGTTGCATCTACATAAATCTGCATTTGTCTCTGATGATAGCCCAGTTTTCTCTCTTTATTTATCTACCTGTCGACTCATTTTACAATATCTCTCTGGATAGCCACAGAGCAAGAGACAGAACCAGATGCTATGGCATGCACTGAATGCCAACTAGCTTGGTAGAGTGTACAAGTGTCCTTATGCAGTGGAAAGGTCCTTTTGTAAACATGCCTTGTGATCAAAGGGCTGGTGCTTGTTGATATTTTCAATATTAATAATCTCCCAGCTGCCTCACTCCATTCTCTGGCTCCCTATTTACCTATCCTTCATAGTTCACAGAGAGGCAGAGCTTAAAACAGTAAGCTGATTGAAGGAAAGCAAGGTTGTTTAAAACAGGAATTCACATGAAGAACAAGCCATATTGACATTGCACAGAAATGCATCAAATATGTAGAAAATCATTGTCTTGTCATATACTGCACCTGGCACAGACTGAGAGAGGCATCTAAAGATATGTGCAGGCATGCATACAAAAATAATGTATATTGACATCTACACTTCTTCAAAATCCAGGTTCTGTGTATGTTCACGGGCCACACTACCTTTCGCAGCCACTATGCAGATACACATGGAATCAGAGAACAGTTTCATCAGTCAAACGGAAAAATCACTGCCGAAACTAAATGCACATGCAAGGTACTCCCAGAGGAAGACTTGTAGTTGGCTATTTTTTGTGATGGTTCGTATGTTTGCAAAGGAGTAGCAAGAAGGCTAAGGAAGCCAAGAGGGAAGCTATGCACAGGCAGAAACAGCAGCAGCAGGGCTCTGAAAGACAGTGAAAAGAGAGTATTGGGCCAAGTGCTGGCTGAGAGAGACCTGAAGATGCAAGGGCTTTTGCCTCCTGCTGTGCTCTGTGGAGCAGGGTGTGGTATGTTCTTAGTCAATCAACAGGACGGCATCAAAGACCCCTGATTCCATTGCCAGTCTCTCCTCCTAATACACGTCCTTTTGCTCAAGGAGAAAGCTTTAATAAAAGCTGGTTATAAACTATGCATACACTAGGAAAATGTCATCTGTCACTGAAATACAGCCAGTACTGGCATGGCAAGCAGCAGCCCGCTGCCAGACAACCAAGCACTTCAGCTGAGACTGTAAAATATGCCACATCTGTCTGGAACTGCAGGATTGATTTAAAAGTGAGTGGAAAGAATCCATCCAGACCACAGCAAACTCACTGAGGTGACCCATGCCACCTGGCCAAGCCAGGTCTTTAACTCACATGCAGGACACTTTCAGCAGGCACAGCACCTGCTAGTGGAAAAGCATGGGTGCGACTTAGGGTGTCCTTCCACGCAAGACTCGCCTGCTGAGTCACTGGGTTTTCTGTGTCCAAGTGCCCACGCTTAGGCTGTCCCAGCTGCCACTTTGTAGAGCTGCATAACTGGGAGCTGTTTAAACAAACAACATCTCTACACCACCGACCACTCAAGCCAGACCAGCAGCAAGGCTCTCCAAATGCCATACTGCCTATTCACACATACTCTAGTTTAGGATCCTGCTGGCAATTTGGTGCAGGTTTGCAGAAGTACCATATTTTGTGTCTGTCATTTTTTTTTTTCCCCTTTGAAATGTATAAAATAAAGCACATAAACAAAACACGGAATATCTATAAAATTTTATATAATTTTATTACATTCTGGAGACAAAATATGGCCTACTGCACAGGTACCTGCTTGGGGAGTCGAAGCTATTGGAAAGAAGGTTCATTTTTAATCCATTAGAGGCCTCACAATGTCACAAAAATAGAGGTAATAGTGACTTGCCAGCAAGGGTGAAAATTTATCACTACAAATATTTTGCTTTCCTTCTTTCTGGTACTTAAGGGCTTTCCAAACTCAAAGGTCAGAAAGAAACTGCTGAGAGGAATCACAATCAGAGAAAATGTTTCCAAAGGGGGAGAATCTTTCTGTGGGAAGAAACACATGCCCAGACTGACAAGAAATCATGCCCATGGCTTTAGATCATCCCAGGTCTGCGCTATGTACTAGCTGGAAAAATGCACTCCATTTTCAGATCCCATTTTAGTAGCTGCATTTCCTAGCATAATCCACTGAGAATTTCAGGCTATCTAAATGCCTGGTTTATCACCACATCCCTAATATATGCAAAGCACAGTGATTTTATCTATTGCTAGAATATTGCGTTGTATTGCTAGAATTGCACTTTAGAAGCCTGCTTATGTAGGTTAGGATTTCACTTCCTTCCTTCCTTGCGCAAATACATATCAGCATTTAAATGCAATAAGTGTCATGTCAGGACATTAGGCCCAGGATTTTAATTCCTGCTAGGTGAGGACGTGGGCATTTCAGAAAGGAAACAAAAAGCTTCTTCCTCTCGTCCTCTTAGAAGACCACAGACAATCAGGCACCAGGACTGTGATTCACACCACCAATCCTTCAACACTGGAGGCCACAGACTGACAGTCGTGTTAAGTTTCACAGAACTGGCAAAGCTCTGGTCGGTGGTCCTTGATCTACCCGCTCTGCTAAGGACAAGGCTGGAAGAACTCAGAATTGGTTTGCCCAGCAAGAAATGCCTGCAGCTCCCCGGCATCCTGCCCTCAACACCAGCACACATCCATCAGCTTCCCCTGCTAGTCACAGGGTATTTTGTATAGCTTAGCAGAGGCTGTTCATTAAGAATCCCCATTGCAGTTATTGGTGAAAAATCTTCTTCCAGGACTAGCAGATGGGGAGGGAAGAGAGGTGCCGTATGAAATCCAAACATCTGCTCGCTCTTCTTCACCCGTGCTGTGCTCACAAGACAGACCTCATGGAAGGAGAGGATGCTGTTGATAGCAGTTTACTCAAAGATGTTGAAAGCACAGAAAAGCAGGAGAGTTTGCTTGGGAATGAATGTAGAGGGGCTTTTATTCTTCAGATTAGTTTAGTCCTGGTGAAAGGCCTCAGCCAGCCAGCCTAAGGACCAAAACGTGATAAATCTGCAGAATTGCACAGAAAAGGCAGAGCTAGCATCTCCCTGGCCCTCACGGGACTCCCTCTGCAGGCAAAAGAGAAGCCAAGCTCCTTTGGAGTTGCATTTTTCATACGTGGGAAACAATGCATAAATCCCCAGTGACCAAGTGCACAGAGACACATCTACCAGGAGGAAAAAAGGAAGCTGCAGCCCTGTGCATACTCGTCTCTCACTGTGGCACGTGCGCGCTGCGCCATACACAGTAGGCACCAAAGAAAACCCTCTTATCACATCCACCGTGCAACAGCATCTTGCAAAGACGTGCAAACTTGTGGCTACATAAAATAGAGTCGTGGGGGAGGGGAGCAAGGAAAGGGCATCACATTTATGATGAATACAGGTAAATCGCTACATTTTTCAAATGCATAATTAAGCTGTAGAATATCACCAGATAAAATAGAGACCAAGAGGATTTTGAAAAGAACTAATATAAATACTGAGCTTGGCCTCAGCTACTATAAAAGATAAAGAAAAGCATTACAGGAAAGATCCCTCTTGGCAGCTGAGTGCATGCCAGCTATTTAGACAGGACAGGATTAGCCAGACCCTTCCAATAGATTCGGGTAGCGCTCCTTATGCTCCTTTTTACTACTATTCCCCCTCCTTCCCCAGCATCTTTGCTGGGTGATGCTAATAAGGAACCTGATTAATATTTAAGGCCCAGCCATGCCAATTAGGCCCCGGCACGCACTGGGGCTGGGTCCAAGCACTCATGCTGCTTCTCCGGCTGCCAAGTGCCTTGTGGTCATGCTATGGAGCACAGCCACAGTGATACCTTCCATTAAGAGGGAGCAGAGCACATGCTCCTGCAGCCAGCTAGGGCAGCAAGCTGATGCAGAAGGGCTGGGGGGCACAGCTCTCTGCCCCATTTGATAGAGACTGGATCCCTGGCAAGCTATCAGGGTTTGACCCTGCATCAGTGCACGACTGGCCTCTGATGAGGCACTGTGTGAGTCTCCACAGACCAAAAGAGGTGCCGGTAGATGTGTCTGTGCTATTTTGTGGGCTTCTAGGGCATTGCTGGATGCCACCAAGTCCTGGTCAGACTCCGAGAGGCATAGCCCTGCGGAAGACGGAATCCAGTTGCAGTTCACAGAGCAGGAGCATAGCAGGAGTTAGAAAGGCAGCCTGGTAACCATATTTTCTGGCCGGCCAGGCTGCTCGTGGCAGAAGCGTAGACGACTCCTGACAATGAGGCTGCCACCGTCTGCTTAGGACCTGGACAGAACTGCGGTCCTTGCAGCCAGCCAGAGATGGAAGTCTTACCGGCTTGCCAGATAGTACTGGCAGGACCAGGGCATGAAAGGAGGGACGGAAGATAGAGAGTTCTCTAAATCGGCTATAACTATAGCAGACACAAATCTTTGGTGATAAGGAACAGAATTTACCATTTCCAAAGGAACAAAAAGGAGACCCCATCCTTCCCAAATGACTGGAGGGTGGATGAGGAGGGGCAATGCCCTTATCTTCTCTGTCCTGGCACTCCGCAGTCATGGGGATGTGTCAGGGAGTAGAAAAGGAGAAGTGCAGCCTTCAAGGGGCAGGTGAGGATATCTTCATATGGGTCAAGGCCAGTAGTAGGCCTCGCTGGGTGGAAACACATCTATTTCCTCACTCTTGACTATCAGATGGAGTGACAGTCAGACAGAGCGGTCATACCACAAAGCAACAGAGAAGGTCTGTGATGGAGCAGAGAAATAGGATAAAACCCAGGTATATTTCCTTGATAATTCATTTTGATTGCAGAAAAGGAGTAGAAAAAAAAAATGTGCACTATGATCATCAGATTATTTTTCTTTCCGAATCTTCTTTCAGACAGCAAGCAAACAATTAGGCCTTTGCATAGAACTAGTATCAGAAAATGATACATCCCTGCCCTGCTTGGGTGAATAAAATATGTCCTGAAATAGCTACAGTTTCATAGCTATGGCTCATAGCTATCAGAAATGCCAGTCAGGGTTAAATCTGTCTTTCTTTTCAGTTATTTTTTCATAAATTAAAACCCAAATGACAATAAATCATGCTATAAAAATTAAAATGTCATTTGCTTTTATCAGAACTAAAATTAAGCCATACACACACTGAAGGTACAATAAAGAAGAAGAGGGAGAGAACAAGAAAAGGACAATAACTGATTCTTCTTGTATTTTGGTGCAGTTGAGATGAGTCACAAGGTCTGAACCTGGAACTGGGTCACAGGACTTTTTCAGAATTAATGTTCTGGTCTAGACAATTAAAAGCAGCCCAAACTGAGACTCCTTAGCAGAGACTGCGTCTGACTGAGAACAGTTCTCAAGGCTTCCTCTGAATCACCTTACCACCCTGGAAGAAAAGTGCTACAAAGCTGCCTTTAAAGTATCCAGTTCTGTAAGGCTCTGGGAACTTTGCATTTAGGTTTTCAGAATCTGCTTGCATTTAGGCAATTGATAAAATGTAGCACAACAATAAAAACTGAATGAAAAAGGCTGATTTTTTTACTCCTTCCTTCCTCTCTTCAAATTGAAGTGTGCCTTTTTCACACCATTTCCATTCTGTCTTTAAGCAAAGCTGAAGCTGACTGCATGCATTTGGGTACACGTGTATGTGAAACGTTGACGACCAAATCACACATCTTCTATATAAAACTTAGATGAGTCAGACCATAAAGACTATGAACTTCTGGGCTCAGTTCAGGACTAAACTGTACTCATGACAGTGATATCAAACCTAAAAGAAAGTCCAGGGTTTAGTCCACAGCTACAGCACTGCAACAGCAGCAAGCTTGACACAGTAGATTTTCTCCTTGCAGTGTAAATATCAAATGATGTTCCTCTCCAAGAGCACAAAAGATCACAATGCCTGACCATGTCAAGCAAGCTTTAGGCTGGTCAGTGCTCCTCTTCAATTGTTTTATTCAATAATCTTCCCTCCTCCCACATTCTTAAGTCTACAGAAGACAAGAGTTATTTCAACTTTAAAGTTGAAATACGAAATAGTATTTACATTTTCAGAAAGCATTAATCTTGAAGCACAGGACATCCCATTGCCTGAAAGAGGTGGTGTATTTAGTGAGAGGAAAGAGGGAAAACAAATTGCACCTGCTTGCTCAAAGGCCAAAAGTGGCCAGAGATATGGCTGCTCATTAACTCCAACAAGAGCTCAGGCATTGAAATAGATCTGAGCTGCTTTAATTCTCTGCCCAGCTCGGCTCTGTATGGTAATAGTGGGAGAAAGAATTATGAAAACATAATGGGAAAGCAATGAAATATGACCGAAGTCTTGTAACGATGAAATATAATGACTCGTAATGAAGAAGAGGCAGAAGAAAAAAAAAAAGAAGACCAATTCTTGTGGAACAAAAATAAGAGACAGGAAGAGTAAGAGAAGTAAGGGGGGAGTGAAGGGGAAGAGAAAGGAAGCAGCAGCTGGAACTGACTTTTAACTTTCTCACTTAGCGTTTTAAAACCAAAAAGCAATTACTGCCAGGCTGGCGTTGCCTTTCTGCACATTAATTCCTTATTATGAATAAAATTAATGAGTTTAACAATCTCCTCATCCTCGTAGAGTTGTGCTCTTCATTATTGGTGTTAATAATCCACCAGGGACTCTTGACTCCAAAACTCAGTACCATGTCCTGATTTTTTGAAGTTTAAAAAAAAAAGAAATCAGAGATAAGGTGGGGAAGAAGATTTCAAGAAATGGAAAATTATAACGGGACTTGACCCAGGCTGATGCACTGCAGAGTGAATGTCATTCTTTAGTTAACGGCCTATGTGGTAAAATGGCAGTCTGACCCAACGAGGTGGATGCTGCTGCTTTTGACCCAGTGGGAACCATGCAAGAACCAAGCTCGAACCACTTCAGATGTTTCATGGCAGATTCAGAGTGCTTGAAAGGCAGGCAGATCAGCAATACCTTGCTGTCTCATCTCTGCCTTCCATTCGGAAACAAAGATATCAGGGAGAGGTCACACACATAATTTAAATGGCATACAGGTGGCAGTGGAGAGAAACCTCCTCCAGCTATAGAAAAGCCTACAAGGCTTTGCACAGTGGCAGATGGTGCTGATTGCTCACTATCGCCATGCGGGATCTCTGGCAATAAGAGTTCAGAGCTGCTTGATTCTACAGCCTGAGACCTGAGGCTCAGGCAGAGTGCAGCATCCCATCTCCCAGCACTGGGGCTGTGAGAAGCCACAGAGTAAAGAATACTGGTTACTGAGGATGCTGAACTAGGGCTATGCCACTGCAAAGCTGTGGAATTTCTTCCCAAAAGCCCAGATGGTTGCAATATGGAAAATTCTGCAATGGCAAGTGAAAAACCCTCACCTATCTACCTGAATTCACTGGGGAAACCTGTCTGAGATAGCAGAAATTCACAAAATAAGACCTGGAAAACTTGCTATGGGATTTATACTGATACCACGCTGGGAGGCCCTGCATCTGCAGAGGAACTTCAGCTAGCAGGCTGGCATCCATGCCAGAATGCCTTTTCCAAAAGATGGCCCTTTTACAGACCAGTTGGAGAAGTTTAAGATGATGTCTCCCTACCTCATGGCACTGTTATTGCCCTGCTGTCAGAAGGTACCATTCCTGCAGCTCAGCAGCCAGATTGCTTCCTGAGAGCATTTCTTGATCCACTTCAGTCATAATCGGTCAGCTTAGCTCAAATAGCATAAATGATATGTTTGCACTAACCTGGCTGAGGCTGATGGAAGCAGCTTACAGAGCACTCATGTGAAACGTTGCTCCCACAGACAGGCAGACAGTAATCTTTGGTAGAGTTACGGGTTACAAACAGCTGGGGCAGGGCTGCAGCATTCAAACCTGCAGAGCTCTGCAAAATAAACAAGCCATAGGCTTACCAGCATAAAGCCCTTTGCATCAGACATTTGAGGAACAACTATTAACTGTAGGGTCCCACCATACGTATATGCTTTACTTTACAGCCTCCCATCCAAAACTTAGGAAGGATGCAGATCTGAACAGTCCAACTGGTATAACTGTGTACACTGGAATATGGACTGGGTTTTCTAAACAGCCTGAGCAAAATTCAGAAGTGTTTTAAATTAACGACATGGCATTGTCCTTATATTTTCTGTCCTCAACACACAGGTGTTTACTTTGGTGAAGTGAACAAACATAGCACAGATCCTTCATGGATCACAGCACCAAAACATATTTTCTTTTCAAAGCCTTCTGGGCAGAGGACTCCCTATATAAAGAGCCAGAGCTCACCAGGCAGTGGCAGGTTTAAGTCACCTACTTTGTCCTCTCTGCCCATTAGAATTTAAAACCTACAATAAAAAGGCTGAAAGGTGAACTTCAATAAAAGCATTTTTTTTAATCTGTTTGAGATTTCGATTGATTCAGCCTCCTGCACTGCAGCTAATGTTTATACTGCACTTTCTACACAGATTTAAGCACCACTGTTGCCCTCAAACAGTTTTTTTTTTTTCTGTTAGACAAATTGTCTTGTTTCTTCAGCTCTGTTATTTCCTAATGGTATGAAAATTTCATAGCCTGTCTTCCTAAACGACCAGGGCAGAACTCAGATCTCCTGAAGCCAATGATCTTTGCCAGAGGGTAAGTGTAAAAGAGATTAACGTTAAATTCACATGCCAGCATCCCAGCTGTCATTGCTCCAAGCTAGAGATAACCAGGTCCCAATCCTGTACCAATCCAGACTGGCACTGACTGGTGGCGGCTGGGTAATGGCATGAATTGTGTTTGGTGAGGCTCACTTCCAGCGTGAACAGGCATGTCCCCATACCAAGAAATCCCCCCTTCAGGTCGCACTAACTCCATCCCACTGGCTTCTGCTGACCAGAAATGGGAGCCGTTTCTCAGATGCAGAGACCAGAGGGGGCAGTTTGAGGCATTGTGATGGTACAAGGTGTGGAGTGAGGATTTGCTCACTTTGTTCCCCTCCGGCTGAGGATTCCAACCACTACAACCACTGCACCAGCACCTTTCTATTTATGAAAGTGGTTAAAACACATAAAGGCTAGATTTCCATTCAGTGCAGACATCTCTGTTGGAAAATGTCTTTTCTTTCTCTCTTGCGTAAGGAGAGAGCTCAAGTAGCCATCAAACAAGAAACAAGATGAGAGCTGGGTCTCACCCACTGAAAATCACGACTCAGAATGCAGTGACCAGGAATGCACTACTATACCCAGGCAAACATCCTCAGGGCAAAAGGGGACACGTGTCAGCTGCTGCAGATGGTGACTTATGCCAGTGCTTAGAGCACCCTGTTGTATTGCTTGTTCTCATTTATAGCCCCTCTCTACAAGTAACTAAGAGACAGCAAGTATTATTGATCAAAATGCACCAGATACCAAAGTATCCATTTATAGGTTTGGCTGCACAGGAAAGGAAATGTAAATGTGTTGTAATCCCACAAGCAAAGCACGCAGGGAGAGGAGTAAGGAAGCCTCACATAAGCAGTGCGCTCGTGTTCTTTTCCATTTCCAGAAGTTAAATGCTGCTTTTTATTCTAGAAAAAGTCATAAACCACCAACCATTAGGACACAATGAGCTTTTAGTAAATCCTGAGTTTCAGACAGTACACCAAGGCTTTTTCTACTACATAGAGATCACCCATCCTAAAATTAAAAGATCCTATCAGACTGAGAAAGAGAAGTAAACCCAAACCTTAAATACTACCTTTAATGGTCAAGTTCTAAGCTCCTGCATGCAAACATTAGACAATTTCAGAACCAAGCTTACCCAGCCATGTTTAGTTTAGCTCTCTTTGCAGATGCACTATGATCAGTTTGTCACTAGTGTCCCGCTATATCTTTGTGACCCCATCCTCCTCATCCAAAGCTAATTCTGTCCTTGTCCAGCAGACGTGGTGCCCCTCAACTGAGCAGCTACTCAGGGTTTTGTTTTACCTCTAAAGCTCTTTTTGTGGCCCTAAGGCTTATTTGCAGCTTGTTTTTCAAGCTCTGCTATGCACACAGAACAGTTCAGTTCCTCCCAATCTCTTCTGAAGTGCTTATCTATACACATCTACACAAAGATGAGTGGATTTATATTTATAAAACTGAGGTGGGAGTTCATCTGGAAGGTTACTATCTCTGTTTCCATTGTGTCCAGAGAGGGAGGGATGGAGGGCAAAGTTGAAATACAAATGATCCAGTGTTTAAATGCTCCTTTAATTTTGTAGTCTGCTTTGAGACACTATGCAGCAAAGGCTTGCCCTAAATACGCTTGTGACCTGTGATTCTGAAATGAAGCTAATGGGAATAAGAAATTCAATGAAATTTATGTGGTTTTCTTCCTTAGGTTCAACACAAAATCTCTAATGATGATAAACAAATACATGCTGTTCTGCTGCGCTCATCAGGAGAGTTTTGAAACATTGCAAACCAAAGCAAAATGTAACTCAATCCCCTCAAAATAATTTCCACCCTTGGTAGCTCTCATTTCACCCAATCTAAACCAGTGAAAGTTTAGAGAATAAAAATCCTGTGCTTCTGAAAAGAACCTGAGTTTGGAAAATGGGGACTTCAATTAAAATGAAAATGTTGAAGGAGGTGGAGTCCACAGGTGCTGCCCCTGTGAACAGTCCTAGTGCCTTGTCCTGTCTATTTTTTGGTAATATGGTCAACCCATCGATGGGGGATGTTAGAGCTGCCAGTGCGTGGCTCCGTGCGGTGCCCAGGGAGCTGGGTACAGCAGGACAAACTCTTGCACAGCGTCTAACCTGGCATCAGAGCGGCATGAACATGGAGCTCGATGGGAAAGTACACGGTGATGCCTGGCATCTTTCACTGACTGGATTTCAAACTTGCCATAAAGAACTGTAACCTACATTGCTTTCTCTAAAATTTCTTTGGAGGCCTGACACTCTTTTGCCCTGTAGCATCTCTACACTTAAGGGGGCTGAGATTTGGCCTAACTGTCATTTTCTGCAATTTTAAACCCTATTACCCCCTCAGCATGGTGCTGTATAAATGCAGTGCAGGGCCTTTAATTTTCTAGACAAAGGTATTATTTGAGTTCCTTTCATAGCCTAATTATTACTTAGCAAATATCATGTTGTGATGAGTATTTATGGATAATTCTCAGATAATACCTAATTATAGGGTTAATACTTACAATGCTGGGAAAGCCTCAAATACTTAGAGTCCAGATTTTTTAGACTATCCCAGATATTTCCAAGCACTTGCAAATTGAGCTAGGATTTATGAGTTTTTTACTATTTCGAGCATGTAGAACAGCTCTTGCTACAGTATTTCAGACTGCTCACTAGAATTTGGACTCACATGTAGGTATGGACTGCTTTGAACTTCTGAGTGACCTGACATGGCTCTGAACGTGATTAACTCACCAGATAGTCTGAGTCGGTGGATAATTTATATGACTGAACAGGCAGAACTTTGAGGGAATGTACTCTTAGGGGAAAATGGTCTGTGCTAAATGGAGAAAAAGGTTTGACTCAATTGAAATTTCTAATTTTCAAAAACATACGATGGGACAGATAGGGCATGGAGAAGAGAAAGGGTTGTGGAGGAGCGGTTAGTTCTGTTTCTCTCAACCCTTATGAATTCATAATCGCTCTTTGCTGTAAGCGCTTCCTTGCGCTGCTGCGATGTGCAGCACGCCAAATTGCTGCACACAGCACAGGACCGATCAGACGCACAGACTGTGTTTCCTGTGCACTGGCGCAGAGCTAAGCTCCGACCTTCATAGTTCATGAAGTTAGTTCATTAAACCACCCGTGACATCTTGGGCAGCCCCAAATGAAGTTTAGTCTTATCAGGTAACAAACAAGCTCTTGGCCTCCTGGACTTGAATCTATGAGTCAATACCTCTCCCAGCCGAGACTGTAGACATAATGATTAATTCACTGCTGGCTGCCTGGGTAAATGGCTACATAAATACAGAAGAAATGGTGCTTCAACAATCAGATACTGCAATGTGGAAAGACACAGAAACGCGGAGATACATGGAAAAAGGGAGACAGACAGGCATGAGATTGTAAAAACGGTTTTGAATGGGTCAGAGCAAAAGCCTTGCTGGATCACAGCCCTGACAAAGACCAGTAGCAAGTGTTTAAGGATGAGCAGAGTATGTTCAGAGTCGTCTCGTACCTCCCTTCAAATTCTGGCAATCTGACTGCAGTTAGATCATCGTATTTCATCGCTATTAATGAACCTGTATTTTGCGAACCATCTCATGAAGACAAAGAAATGGACAAGGCCAAAGCTCTGGTGACTGTCATTATCATCTGATGATAAAAACCCCAAACCTGCCACTGTCTATCTGGGGCATTGCAGGGGAGTGGGAGAGCTTGAGAACCTCGCTTGTGGGGTGGTTGCAACACATTATTTGTAGCTGGGAAGACTGGGTTCGACTGGCAGCATCATCTTCAACGCAAAGCAAGTCACTTCATATCTCTTGGCCTTGATTTACCCCTGTAAAATGAGTTTAACAGACTACTTCATGAAGTAGTCTCAATTAATTAGCATTTGTAAAACTGCTCTGAGATTCCCAGATGAAAGGCTGGCCTGGAATGGCAAATTGCTAATGATAATTAATAGTTGTTCATGATCTCTTTACAGAATTCCAAATCATTTTCTGAAGGGAAAAAAGTAGGGATAGGTGCTCTCAAGACAGAGATCACTAAAAATCCCCATGACAGCTATACCTCCCTGCCTGCCCCACCTCCTTCCCCAGCATTAATAGGAAGAACTGACACTTCTTACGGGCAGAGGAAATGGAAGGTAATAAAGGCCCCAGGTGCTCCTGTATTCACTACACGTTCTTCCTCTGGCACGCAACGTAGCTGGGGAAGGGTAGGAAGGGGGAGTGAGACAGCAGGAGTGGATGAACAGGGGTGTTACATTTCTCTCTCAAATGGATGCAAAGGCAGCCCTAATTAAACAGATGTTCTTAATAATACTCTGACAACTGTCCCTGCTTTAATTTGCTTCAGAGTAAAGATTAATATAACAATACAACAATACTTTACAAGGGGAGAAAAGGGAGCTGAGCTAATAAAAGGCAGTAGCTTACATGGTATATTATTGCTTTTCTTTCTGCTTTTCTAGCGAATATTTACCTCCTCTGGGAGCAGTTTTCATATTTATTTGATCGCTCCTCCAAGCTAAAGCAGACTTTGTGGTACATTGCAAAAGGATTAATGCTAGGGCCAAGAGGTGTGCTGGGTGCACAGTCACATCAGGGGTCTCCATGGTGATTCTCCAGCTGGAGGAAAGATCCCAGTGGTGCTGAAGTTAGCAGCACTATTATCCACAGGCTGTGGTAGCAGAGAATGAATTCCAAGCTCGTGTATCAGGGAATGTCTGAAGCAGTAGCAGGTGAGCCACAGATGACAGGAGATTGCTTTCAGGCTGATCCTTGGACCAAAGAAGTAGCTCCTCCATGCTGCATAGTCTCAGTGTCACAGGCTGACACGACAAGAGCAGAAGCAGAGAGCCCAGGCAAGCAGGCCACAGAGAAGACCATTCCTGCACCCTAGGGAAGGAGTCAGGCCTTCTGTGCAGCTACTCTCATCTCACATATCTGTGCTGGATTAATTTAAAAGGAGAACAGCTGGACTTCTGCACCTACTTTCCTTTATGCAGAAGGCCAACAGCCACAAGCTAAGACTGTCACTTTGTCTCTTCTGATCACCCAGAGTATGAACTCCTACCCCAGTGGATATGGAGTAACCAAACCTCCATCTTAGCCTTAGACAGTGTGACATAATCCTGGAGCATGATATTAAACATACACTCCTAAGTTGCTCTTCACTTTGATTATAACTTTGGGTAGGCTTGTTAAATAATAAAACCATCCTTGGCTGAGCAATATTAACTTTTGCCCAGTTTGAATTTCACAGAATTTAGCAGTAAGAAAGAAACCAAGCTCTCTCAAGTGGGAGAGTGGTCTCTAGTACCCATAGGTGAGTCTCTTACCTTTTTTTGGTTTGGGTCATTCAAAAAGGGACTTGCCCACAAAGAGGAACAGACTACAGATCTTCACTTTTAGAAATAAATTCATGTCTGGATATGATGCTTCATATCTAACAATACAGCGTATTCTAATACTACATGTGGGCCAACAGACTTGCCCTAAGAAAAGAGAGGGAGAGCACCCCTGCATGAATTGTCATCTGTATCTGGGTGCTGGATGGCTTATTATGAGGCAGTGTGGTTTTGCTACATTTACCCTGAATCGAAATAGCCTGCAGAAACGATTTGGCACTTCTGCAAGTAAGGTCTGTCACTGCTGCCTGTGCTCTTCGATGTCAGCTGCTTTCTCAAGCTGCTTTCCTCTGCCTGAAAGGCACCCTGCCCACGGATCTCTTCCTGGGCAGCTTCATGCTGGGCATAGCCTGGGGTGGAGCTTAGCCTGAGTTTAGCTGGGACCCTGGGCTGCAGCACTGCATCTCCCAAATCCTGCAGGAGCAAAAGCACATGAAAGCCTGAGCGTGTCACAAGAGCTTCACTCTGACACTTTGTCCCTCAGTATGCTGAGTAAACGTACAAATTAGCTCATTCCAGCAAGAAACAAATACAAATGGGAAACAACTGGCTTATGGATCACCTCATTATTTTTTCTAGCCCAAATCTCTTCCTTCCCAACAGCTAGGAGAAAAACTGTGCTAAACACTGGAACCACTAGGAACACATGCATGCTATCTGGCAAAACGAGCAGCTGAGAGAGAAGGAGACAGAGAGAGGAGCAGAAGCAGACAGCAAGAGATCAAGGGAGCAGAAACACAAAGTGAAGTGGGAGAAAGAGAAAAGGAGGGATCTATGGTGATAGAAAGAAGGAAAGAAGAAAAAGACTCACTCTGTGGAATATGACCTAGCATTTGACTATTCTTTAAATATTTTAAGGCTCTATTTGTTATGCAATTTGTGAAGCTGTTTACACTAATGAAGCCCTTTAACAATAAGGGGGAAAGCTAAAGAGAAAAGCAGAAGCTGGCAGCTATGTACATTGCCCTTTCTTGGAATTAATGAGGCTTGTTTACTTTCTGGCTTTTTACAGCTTTCTGAAATGTCAGATGCCACCCAGACTATCTTGGCAAAAGCGCATCATCAGCCTTCCCCCACATACATCCTCTATACCTGGGTGTCTTCATCCCTCTCCCGACATTTCACTCCAACCCCCTATCCACTGATGGACCTATGAATGTGGTCTCAAAACATTTTTCACACTGGGGACTGTAGTTCTCACAAATGGACTCATTACTGGGGGTAGCATACTATTACAGCTGTAGCATTCCTGGAGTTGCTACACTTTGTGGAGTTAGTGGCACGCAATCACCACAGATGAAATGACTGTGTATAGGAGAAAGCTCTTAAGACCTTTGCAGCTAAGAGGTTCCCTCGGACTTCGCTTTCAAGCAGGGACAAAGTTATGCATGTCTGCTGCAATTACCATGGCTAAAATGATGGATGCTCCAGGCTTGGACTGACCTGGTCTCGCTCTTGGCAACTATCTTGCATTACTCTGGGCTTCCCATTCATCCAAGAACTATTTTCAACACTCCCCACCAGCAGCACCTTTCGGCTGCTACTCCAGTTGACCCTTTCTTTTGTACCCTTCCGTCTTGGCTCAGCTCTAGTGTCCCGGGTACAGTGAGGAAGAGGAGCTTGTCAAGCAACCATCCTAAACCCATATGTCCCAGGCCCACCTCAGTCCTGGTGACAGAACAAGAATTAATACAGCATTGCAGGGGGAGGCTGAATTACTTAGTTGCCCCATAAATCAGTTGGCTGGATTGGTCTCTGCCCAGCCACTGGCCATTGCTCATTATTCTCCTTCTTGCTTGGGCTGCCAAAGAGGGTCTCAAAGATTAATGACAGAAAGTCAATGACCCTTCCCATACCCAGATGCTTTGTTTTCTGCTTCCAGTCATCCCTCTCCATTGTTGCAGCTTAGGCTGATTCAAAGCTTGCAGAAACACACTCCCTGGAGGGGCTGAATCACAGCCTCCCACACTCACTGCTAGCCCAGACCTCCCAGTCCACACCAGGAGCAGATCTCTTCCCTCCACACTGGGCCCAGCCTTTCAGCTCTGTGTGCTTGCTACAGCCTCAATGGGCAGGGAGGTCTGACCTAGCACCTCATCCCCTTTTTTTAGCAGCCGCTTTGACACTCTGACTCCTATTTCCCTCCAGATATTTGTCATGTTTCTCTAGATGGGCTGACTCATTTAATACATCTTCTCCAGCTTGTGTCCTGTCAGAGGTATGGTGGCCCTCAGTATAAATGCGATCAGCTCCACAGGGACCTCACCCTACCAGCCTTCCCTGCCCCTGCGAGCACTGACGATGCTCAGAGTGCCCCTGCAACACCTCCAGCCTGGGCAGCGCTGTGGCACATTACATATATGTCACAGCACTCTCCAAACTATCAAGCTGCAACAAGGTCTTTTACCATCTCATACCAACATACTCTTCATGCCGGTCCCTCTGCTGCCTTCTCCTTGTCCCTCCTCACCCAAGGCACGTGCGCACTCTCTTTCTTCTCTCTGCTTCTTCCTCCTCTCTCTTCCTTGGCTGCCCAATGTCTTAACTTAACCAGCCACACCTGCACCACATCTACATCAACCAACCCACCACCCCTGAAGCCAGCCCACAGTTGTATATTATCAATGCTAATTAACCCAGCTTCATTCTACTACACATATAAAATGAGGTTTCACATTGACAATCTGGGTTAGTATTCCAGCAGAGAAAAATCAGGCACAAACTTGCTGTATGGCCTTCCCGTTACAGGGCACAGGTAAGCCTCACAACCTAACAGAAAGCCCTAAAAAATGTGCAGCCACGGTGTTGTAACTCTGCTGAGGGATAGGGCAGATCTGTCCCTGACTATGACTTGACTGGCAATGAATAGATGTGTCTCTAGGTTATTCAAGGGCCTCAAAGAGTTTTATGGGGATACATAAATCCAGTTCTTTCAATTCCAGAAAGATCTCCCCAGATACACACTGCCGCACTGGGCTGTTTCTCTTCTTTTGTCTGTGCTGTCCATATGCAAGTCCCCTCCAGCATTTCCAGGTGTGGGATCACAATGGAGAATGTGAAATTCACTAAAGATCTTTAATTTATATTGAGTTACTGCAGGGTCTAACAGAGATCTGCAAAGCACTGGTTCTAACTCAACATTATTCAATTAGTCCATTTTGCTGATTACCACCTGGGTCACGGTTGTCAGGGTTACAACTGGCTCCATATTCACCCATAGATGGTATTTGAACATACACCTGGGGAGATCGCGATATTAAAAAATAACAGACCTTCAGTGTAACATGATTTCAAAACATTCCCACAGATGCTTTACTGATCCTGGAGTGAAGTTCAGTTCGTTAATTCCGTCAATCTTAAGCAAAGTAAAAATAAAAACATGTTTTCATGTGATCTCTGCACTGACAGTGTGATGTGTGATGCAGAGGAGGGTGGCCTGGGTAACGCTACCTGTCATACAGCGTGCGTATTGTGCACTGGTGTTCACATAAATCTATTGATTTCAAGGGACTGTCTCTGCTTCTGCGAGACAATGTCTGAGGGCTTGTGAGACTTTGTGGAAATTGGAGATGCAGAGTGCATATGGATGAATGTGACTGTGTTTGGGCTATATAAGTGTGTGTAAACATGCACAAGAAAGGAAAGTATGAATATTTGTATTTTGAATGTTAACTGCTTGTAAACTTGGGATTGTGTGTCTGGCTGCATCTACAAGCAGGAAGGCATGTGCCCACAACAGCCTGTGTGTTGGAGAGATTTTAACCCGCATGCTTCTGTTTGTAAGATTTTAAAAATGCATATAAGTCTAACAAGAAAGAATGAATTGGCTCATATGAATTTTGGATTGTGTGACTGCATGCCCAGGTGTCACGGGGTGTGTGTGACTGCAGCTAAAGGAGGTCGGCTTGGGACGAGCCAGTCGCAAAAATAGGATCATCAGGAGGCCAGAGCTTCAAGTGACAAGAGCAGTGACATCACTTGCAGTTCAAGCCCAAGTAAGCCCATGTCACTGAAGTACAAAGGGTTTGCAGCTGAGCCTTGGCTTGCCTTACTCTCCAGCCTGTGGTCACAGGGAATGCGTGCAGCAGTCTCTTCCAGACATTTGTTTTCTAAAAAGGCTAAATCCTCATTTCTGCTAAGATGTACCGCTGGCCTGAAGTTCCCAAGGTCTAAACAAAGCCATCAGTCACGGTCAGCTGGGCCTGGACTGCAGGAAAGAGGCAGTCCATATCTTTTAGAGACAAGTAGGTACATAGGGATGAACTGCTGACCTGCAGAAAGGCAACTGCTCTAAACAAATTCATAATGGAAAGATGAAAACTGGCCCCTATTTCACTTCCAAGGAGAGGACAAGCCAGCTACTTACTGCCCTAAGAGAGAACCTCCTTCTTCACTGTCTGTAGATGCATGAGCCAAAGACCATAATTGGAGGTAGAGCAGGAATAATAAATGCAAAGTAGGTGGCATTTCCCCGGGCATTCGGTGCTGCCTGACTGTGTTTTGGAACTGATTTACCAAACAACAGAAATGGACAAACACTGAGAATGTGTGAACTATCTCATCAGTTAACTGCTCTTGTATCCTTCTTCCCTGGCTGTTCAGGGAAGCTTATGCCCCAGATGAAATTGGTCCTGTGCATTTAATGTAAATGATAATATTCCAACTGATGTAAAAATCCAATCTTTGCATTGTGATGGCTGCAACCAGATACCAGCCCATGGCATGAGTGACAATGACCCAGAGGCACTCCAGTAGTCAGGAATGCTTTGAGGACGAATCTCAAGCATGTGCCCTTGCAGGGCCATGGGGTGTTACAAATAGCTATGCCAGCTGCATGTGCTTCTGGGAGCCTGTCTGCGGATGGATAATCCAATTTCCCAACTGCTTTGTGCCACAGAAGTAGCATAAATTGCTAGTGCATGGCCCAGAACTTAGCCCAGTTTCCATGTGATCTCTCTCCTACAGGAAAACTGAAAGCACTTTATCCACCACTGAAATGCAGCAAATTCCACCTTGGATGGAATATGACAGCTATTTAAGGATGATGCTAAACAGTGGGATAGGAAGTGAAAGGAGCTGTAACTCGTGCAAATCCAAGGGGAATACAGAAAGGAACAATATTAGTCTGCAAATGGCAAGGCGTCCCAGATCACTAGTACTCAGACATTCAGTTTTATATCCAACCAAATGGCAGTGACTGATACCACCCTCCGTGACCATACTCCTTTGCCAAGGACCTGATTAGAGGTACATAATACACTGATGTTCTTGTTGAACGACATCTTTCTAGCAGTACAGTAGCAATTTTTTGGAGAAGTCCCACCCTAAATACTGATCAACCTCAACCTGCTTAGCTAAATAATAGCAGCTCCATTAAAAATCTTTCATGCACTGATTTTGCCTTTTCTATCCCCCACCACGAGCTCATCAGTAAACAGCTAAGCAGAAACTTGATTAAAAATGTGAAAAAAGATTTTCTCCTCTACAGGAAGATTTAATGCAGAGCTGTTTTAAGCGCCTTCCCACAACAGGTTTTCACAACTTGTTGCTTGAAATCACTCACACGAAAAGCTGTCAATCTAAATGCAAGCTGTGCTGCCCAGTTCAATTTCTGTTCCTCCCACTAATACATCAACCTTTCTCAGCATTCCAGCATCTTTTCAATGGTTTTAACACCTGGCAAAGATTTATGCAGAGGTGACTCATGGTCAAATATCAACAAGCAATTTACAAGCAACATTTCAAAAAGATTCTTGGAGGAGGCAGAGATCTTAGGTTATGGCATGAGCGTTTGATTACTACCCTCTCAACATAGCCCCTTCAGACCAGAAGACAATTACCAGATGTAGAACTAAAAGTGGAATAGCTCAAGAGTGGTTGGAATCAGCAAAAATTTACTGATCACAAAAATCTGTGCTAACATGGAGTTAGAGAACTAATCCTTCTCTCTGTGTGCACAAACATCCTCTGAGGAGGGCACCTAATCCATTTATTTTGTTTTTTTCACTACTGCTGCCAAAGACTTTTCACTCACTTGCTGTTCTGACCATGCATGACTAAGGTACAGCATGTCTGGGAGCCTTCAGGACTCTTTATCAGATCTCTGTACCACACAGGCTCTATCTGACCACTGAATTCAATGATACTTGCTGGAATGAAATATTTTTGAGACTGGCATTCTAAGGGTTGACATGTCTTGACAGTGATAAAAGAGATCATGTACATATTGGGTTTTCTCTTTGAAACGTAATCCTGAGGCTGTGTGTAAAGAAGTAATTGTATTTGAAAAAGAGAAATGGGACTGTGTAAAGTCAAGTTTTGAGAAGCTCTAGGCCCAGGCAGAGAAGATTTGAATTGGAGTCTGAGGCACAGAAAAAGATTAACAGAGAGAGACAGAAGACAAAGGTGAACTGGAGGAAGAGTCACACAGGTTACTGGAATAGCATCCTAGAAAGTGGGATGAAAGAACAGAATAAGAGAAAAAAACAGATCAGGGAGAAGTATGCATTCATCCATGTACACATATTTAAGTCCCCATACTTTATCTTGTCTTTATACGCTCATCTCTCTCTATGACCAAACTGCTTCCCTATTCCTTCTCTTCTAGCCTCCTGCTTCTGTCTCTCCACACTTTCCTCTCTTTCTAAACTTGCTCTTCCAGTGCATCTCTGCTTCCACTGAAAAGTGTTTCTCCCTCCTCTCATCCATTCAACCCATCACAAGCCACATTTATGGCTATCTGGACACAACAACTCCAGTTTCCTGGTACATAAATAATCACTTCTTTTCATGTAATCCCAGGATTATTAATTTTAAAGGTAGGGAAGTAAAAAATAATTACTTTTTATAAATGCTGGTATTTTTAAAATAAGTGAATGGGGTGCAACAGGACTTTATTAAAATACAAAGAGATTAGTAAGGTCTCATTCCCTTCAATAATTAACAATGTACTTGTTCTCCAGAAAAGCACCCATGAAAATTTAAAACAGATGAAAACGGTTGTTCACGTAAAACTGCTCAGTTAATCTGTGAGAAATGTTTTATTCAAAGGCATTAAATGAATACTGCAAGGTTTGATATGCGATAATCCATCATTCATGTGGCACAAACATGGAGATCGATAGAATGTTGTGTCAAGAGGAGAGGTGAACATGGCATCTTTGGAGGATTTCTGCACAGAAGGCTTGTTTCAATTCATGGGATGTCCAAAATCAATATCAAGTCATAGATTTTACAAACTGGATGCCTTTTTGTTTTTTCATTTATAACTCTGCAGTCTCAGCTCACATTTGGAGGCTGAAATGGCATGACTTGAAAGGAGAAGACTGTGTCTCAAAAGCTTTGCTATAAATTTTCACCAAAGGCAAAAGACAGTTTTTGGCATTGACTTTGGGAATGGCCAAATCACCGGGGTTTTAGGATAACCACTACAAAGTCAGCCCAGAAGGAAATTTGAATGTGGATTACAGATCATATTGGATTTCTGTCCAAAAAACAAGCTCAAAGGAAGATTAAGAGGTCTGGCCTAGGCCACGGTAAGAAGGGAAACTCATCTAGGAAACATCCACCCAGATCTGTCTGCTGCAGCTGAATGCAGACCTTTGGGTCACACGTTTCTGCGCAAGCTACAAGTAGCATTAGCGGGACTGTGCACCTGCTTGAACCTGGTTGGTTTAGCGCTTGAACTCCATCTTGAACAACCCTGGGTTTATTGCGTTCATTGTTTGCATTAGACTAGGGTCAAAGACAGCTGTTTGACACGAAGGCCATCAGAGCATCTGGATGTTGTTTTTGTTCTGAGAAAAAAAAAAAACCAACAACAAACGAAGGCCAAAACAGGGGAAAGAGAGGAAATCTAGTATGAAAGCGAAGTGTTTTGCACATGGTGCCCATTGTACCAGTTAAGGTTTGAGTACAAGGGGTTCTTTTACCCAGCGTGATTATTCTTGGGGGCATGCATGAGGTTTACTTCTGTTTTTATTTGAACAAAAGAATTCTTGTAAAGACTGTTTCCTTATGATGCATGGTGTAAATGCACAAATACTGAGAAAAGATGTGGCTAGGAACAAGTGCAAGCCCACAGGCTCAGAGGGTAGAATTAGATGGATATATTCACTGCATTTCTCACCCCCTTACTCCTTACTTCTTTTCTATGTTTCTGCAATTACTGTGCTTCCCAAGGTGAGATTAGGCAAGAACAAGGCTGCTGATCTAAGCACATAGATTAGTTTTATCTCTTAAGGATAAGGCTACTCAGCTTATGATAGTCTGTTATCTGTATTCATAATGAGCAGAGATGTAATGGAGAATCACCAGACTGCAGTGAGTAGCCAAAGTGAATTGTAAGCAGCTTCTGTGTCTCTTTGTTTAGCTTGCTCCACGGTCTGATAATACCAGGCTGGGCAAAGAGGCACCAAGTAACTCCCATTGTGGCAACGACACAAAGCCACACGTCTGAGCCACTGCAGCCGGGGACGGATGCAGTTGGCCTCTAGTCTAAGCCTAGGAAAAGAAGAATGAAATGGCAAGGAGACAGACATTCTTTATTTAAAGAACAAGACTGGTTAACAAAAGAGTACTGAAATATGGACAAGCTAGCACCAGGTAAGATGCAAGAAAAGACCATGTCTGTTCAAATCTTTATGGAGTTAATGATGGAAACAGTAACTGGCATGTCAAACTGGCTTGAAGGCAGAGGGAACCAAGAAAGAAGATGATAATAAAGATTGTTTTGTTTCTTTCTGGGTCAGCCTGCACACACCTGCATTGTAGTGGCTTCCTGGGTGAAACAGGGGTCTTGGTAATCTGACCTTCCACATCCTGCTTAATAATTCTTTCCTGGTGCCCAACAACCCAGATACATGGTTTAAGTGCAAAAGCCAGGGAATTACTTGGAGGGAAGAGGCAGATTCTTTTGCAGTTTCTCAGATCCAGTATTGAAAGTGCTATACTACCACGGCTCAAAATCGCTCTATGCTGGCGTGTAGAGACTGTGAACTGCCTGCTGTCCTACAAATCTGGGCACAGCAGCAATATGGAGAAAAGAACAGCTAAAAGTGCACAGGGCTTTTAAGTGTCTGTAACAGCATCTTTGGTTGATTAAAGAAGTATTCATGTTAATCATGTCTTGTGCTTAATGAACTAACACAAATTGCATCAAGCAGTGACTCTTTTATGTAATATGCTTGCCCACAATACAAACCTCTGCAAGAAAAATAAAGTGAAACGACCATCTAAGGCATCTCCTTCCTTCACTTGAATGACAGATCTTGAAAGGTTAAAATTAATGCAGTGTTTCAAAGCTATCAGCGAAATACTTATTACAGAGTGCTACATACCTTGTGATGAGAGGAAAAGATACAAATATATAGACTAGGAAATTAGAGAAAAATACAGACAAAAACAGTGTAAGCAATGTAAGAATACCCATTTTATCAGCTTTTCTTCATGCACACAGAGAACCCCAGCTCTAGCAAGTGTCCTGCCTTGCAAAGAGGCAGCTTCATCTAACTAGTGAGTCCTGGGTTTTGTCCTGACCTTTCATCATTTCTGGAATGTTCATTGCCAGTCTATTCCTGGCTCTGCTTCTGACTCACAGCATGACTTTGGATACATTTATTTCATTTTCTCCATGCCTCATCTTCCTTTTCGGTAACATTTAACAAGCTGCAATCACTGATATGTGTGGAGCACTTTGAAATTCCTGGATAAAAGTAAGGGACTAGCTTCTGCTATAAAAGATGACCAAATTTGTGAATGAATAAACCTGGGGTCAGGTAAAATATTGGAAGGATATTTGTAAGAGATAATGGAGCATTTACTTATAGAGGCATCAGAAGGCCAGACCTGGTCTTCTTGTAAATGGAAGCAACAGTCCGTTTCTTTGGGCTCTAGGCCAGTTCATACAAAGGCTGGCACATTATTAAAAACAGAATAGGTCTATTTTCCATTTCTTAAGGCAGGCTTTTTCATTGCCATATGTTTCTGCTTCTCTGTCTAGCTTTTCCCCCAGTGATCTGCTAGGGTTCTACAATCTATTACTGTGTTCTTCAGGTAAAGACTCTGATCCCAAATGGATCAGTGAGAATTTCTCCTGCTTCTTGTTGCCTTTACTCAGGCTTTTCTTGTCAGTTTTCACCCTAGCACTTTGGACACTGGTGGCAGACCAGTTTTTTGCTTGTTTGTTTTTCCTGTGGCAAAGAACCATCTAATTTTCTGAGACCTGAACAACTGGTACCCTTTTAAAGCCAGTTTAGTGAAACGCCAGGATCTGCAAGGTCTCACCAGCTGACCTCATTATCCTAAATGAACAGCCTGTGTTTAGAGTAGCTAAGAATCCTTATCCCTCAGTAGCTGCTGTAGATCTGCCTACAAGCAAATGCCTAAGGACATTCTGGCTCTCGTGTTTGCCTCAGGATAAAACATATCCAGTGGGCAAGGATTATCAATAACCACCAAGCTGCGGTGCTCTGTTCACTATCTCTTTATCAATTTTTGCCTACTTTTGATGATGAAATTGCATTGGTAAGTAGTAATAAGGTCATTGGAAAAACATGACACTCCATTATCCCCCATCTCTCTTTTGCCTGGGATGCGAGAAGTGGCAAGATGTTATGAGATTTTTCTGTTTTCCCTGGGCTAAATCACTAGCCTTTTGGAAGCAACTGGATTGCTTGGAGGGAGAAGGGGGAGCGCACTGCCTTGTAAAGCACTTTCCTTGCATACCACCGGTTTGCATTTGCTTAGGGATGGAGTGCCATCCCTAACTCATGGGTGTACAACAGCCCCACTGCATCAGTTTGGAGACATCAGTGACATGAAAATGCATAAAGCTGTTAATTTTATCTAGGGTCCCATGGAGAACATTTCCTGAGAACCTAAGCATCCAGCCTCAACGGTCAAAAGACCTCAACTGCCAAGTAAAAGTGGACAAGGGGAAGGAAGACGAGTGTTTCTATACTGCATAGTTGCAGCGTGAAGCTGAAAGCACAGCCAGGGTTGAGCTCCAAAGAAGGAAGGTGCCTGAATACTTTTGGATGGGAGTGGAGCAGGCACTCACAAGCAACTTGCTCCTATAGCTTTTGTGGTTTTGCTGAAGTCCTCATAATTTTTCCAGGCACTTCTGCTGCAGTGCAGCTATTTCAACCCGGTCAATGGCTAAAAAACAGCCTGATGGCAATGTATTGTGGTCCTTTTGTTTCAGGGAAGATTTTTTCCTCATTATATTCTTATTGAAAAAGAATGATACTGCACAGTATTCCTAGATTTAGGGAATCTGTCTGCCAATTCAGTTCAGCCTAAGCCAATCCAATCTACCCATCTATATGCAGAGATATTCAGGAATGCACTTGAGAGCTGGAAAGTGAGAAAGTAATAATTTTCTGACCTGCAAAGATGTTGCTGTGAACAAGGTTAACTGAAAGAATTCATCTTCACTGAGCAATGTTTTACTCATGGGGTTTTCAAGGTTGGGGACTGGGTTGCCTGGACACTGTATCATTTTTATCATGGCAGTTCTTCATTTTTCGTTTTACTGTTAGCACTTGCCTCTTTCCCCTCCCTCTCTTTTAATTTTCAACCTTTTTGTAAATGGTGCTGATTTATTTGGCCTCTCCACACCTCTCTCCCTCCCTTCCTCTCCATTTAACTCTCCATAGGAAGAATGAATTTAGAGTAGTGGAACTGCTTCTACCCTGGACAGGAGGGTTGTGCAGTCAAAATTGGTTAGCAATTCGGAAGAGCTCAGATGCTATGGTAACAGAGGCCACAAAGGTATTCCGAGAGATAGGATAGCTGTCGTTTTCTTTTCACTCCCCATTCCATACACCTCCTTTGGCAAGGGCTGCCTTTGAATTCTGATTTCAGGAACCCCCAATTTTAAGTGCACAGGGTTTCATGTTACAGGGGGGTGCGGGTGTGCATGAGTGTATGTTACTGTAGGATTGTATGTCCAAATTGCTAGGCATTGCAAACATCATAAGGTTTAATTTTCTTCTGAACAAGCAAAACTGACAATCTGATAAATTTCAGTGATTTACATATGAACGAGTGTTCTTCAAAATATAATCTAATGGGTAAATTCCACGTAGCCTGAGATTCCACTGGGAGCTCACTGCACAGCTACTGTATGCATGAACACCTTTCATCTTGTATAAAAAACACTCACAGACCTTAAATGCTTTTGCTGCTTTTTATGTGCACAGGAAGATTATAAGAATGACTCTAAAGAAACTAATACTTGACTAAAAAAGAAGAGCAGATCATACATCAAACTATTGGTTCTAAACCCTTGGCTGATTAGAAAGTTTGAACATTTAACTCCTTCCAGCTTCATTACTTTCTCAACCGAAAGAGATTCTCTGCTGAGGGATGTAATGACTTACAGTATTGCCAATACTATTTTCTATTCCTAGTCCTTATGTCTCATAGAAGCGTTGGCTGGCTGGCTGCTCCAAGTGCTCAAAGAACATTTTGTTGAGCTATCTAACAACAAACTGAGTTTTTAAAGCTCAGTTAAATTTCCAAGAGGTTTGCAAGTAGAACAATAACTTTTTTAACTTACCTTGAATTTCTCAATGGAGAGATTGATCTGCCCACTCACCCAACTTTGTTGGGGACCTTCCCCCAGTTTCCCTCAACCTTTAGCTTTGTAAAACCTTTTCGTATCAGCTGTAAAAATGTTCACATCCTAGCTGTAACCCGAATCCCTCTGGAAGTTGAACAGCTTTAGAAGCTCAATAGCACCTGTGTTCAAGTCAAATCCCAGTCTCAAAATTCTTCCCAGCCTCTGCAATGGATTAACCAAGCTCACTATAAATCCTCACCTCGACCCAAGGATGGTGCACCACCATCCTTTCTTCTATGTATTTTGGAGAAGAGTGAGTTAAAAAAATACCGCTGAAATTCCAGTCCTGCATGTCTGCCATTAGAGCAGATTCACTGCTTGGGATAATTCCTCTGAATTGAACAGCAGTAACCCAGGGATGAACCTAGCCTACAAGCCATATGATGCTATGCACTGTAAATCCCCCTTCTCATTTCTTGCTCTCGCTCCACAATATTTATTGTCCAGGCTAGTGAAGCAAGGAGCAGTGTCACATGTTCAAGACACAAATATGCTGTCAGGAAGCCTTATGTCTGATGGCCTGGTTGACTAGAATGAGGACTCAAATATTAGCAGCTTTTATCTAAAAGGGGAGGGAAGGCTCCATTTCCAGGACAGAAGGCATAATATTGAAATGATCCATCACAGCTGATGTACCCAGATGGCTTTATGAATGAGAGAGACAGGGAATGGATTGCCCAGTTCACCACATTTAAAGTGACAAAGCTGAGAAGTAAATCCTCATGTCACTGGATCCTTTTTCCTGAACAGGAGATACACGTATCGACTGCTTGGAAATAAAGAAGTAAAATAAAAACAAAAATTGAGGGTTGTACAAAACGCTTCCTCATGTTACTTTAAACATAGTACGGTACACCTCCAATAAACAAAACAAAGACCCAGCAGATAGATGAACAAAGGAAGAAAGAGTTAATCTTCAACGCCTGAAGTAAAACACAAACTGAACTGACCTCAGCAGAGAGTAAGCACTGGTCAAGCACACTGGTATCCAGGTTACATTTTCATGCATTCTCATTTTCGTGAAGTGAATCTAGGCAGCTGACAAAATGCTTTGAGATCCCTCCAGATGAAAGCTGCTATGGAACCCTGAAAAATTGTCATTACTGCCTTGTCACGCTTTACGTGTGCTTTAAGGTAATTTCCTGCTAAAACTTTAGTATTAAACAAAATTATACTAAGCACCGTTGCAAGGTCACTTTATACATTTAATTCTTCACATTAAAATTCTCATCTGCCATGTCTGTTGATTGGTTTGTCTGTTTAATTAGTTACAATGGCTGTATGAGTTGGGATTCTGTTGTCTGTCAGCATAACAAATTAGCATATCCATAATGCAAATGACAACCTCTTGTCTTTTAGGACACCCATCACGTAAATGTTAAGTGACAGACCCCATAATTCCATGGCAATTGCTGTCTCCCTACTCCTGGGTTCCTGCTCTACATCCTTCTGTCTTTGAACCATGTCAAAGACATGTCTACACACACTGATTTCAGATTTAAATCTACTCTGGCTGATACAACTACAGAAGATTTTCAACTACCTATCAGACTTCATTAAAGTTCAGTGTGTCATGGGTCACAACCCGGTTATGAACGCGGGCACTGCCGTACTAACTGGAGCACGCCTAGCTCAAATCTCCTGGCTGGCAGTGGCCAGGATTCAGAAGCAAATACAAGAGAATAATAACAGGAAATCAGTGAATAATCAGACCAAGGATAAGCATCTTCCTCAACACTGTCATTTGGATGCTGGCTGATAACCTGAGGCGCAATACCGATACAGTGACAATAACTCTGAAAGAAGTCCTATTCTTTCCAGAGGGAGCAAAGAAGTGTCTGCCGGGACTCTAGTGTGATATGGCTGGGACTGTAGGCTTTGTCAATAATATCTGAAATCGCTATTGGCTAACTCTCAGAAAGAGATGCTCTCTAGCGTAACTGGGAATTGTTAAGCTCGGTATTATTGTCATCATTTATCTAGCAAGGGAAAAGAATTCCTCAGTTGTATAAGGGAGGCCTACCAGAGTGTTCCCTTCTGGCTGTAGATCACACACATGGAATAGCTATGCCTCCTTTTGGTTCGGCACCTCACGGTTAGGGCTTCAGATGGTGAGTTGAGAATTGTAAGATCTATTAAAGGAACCATGCTTTACCTCTGCACGTGTCTGTGTAAAAATGAGGGCAATGCTTATCTTGGTCAAAGCATGTTGATGAGGATCCTTTGTTTAGTTAAATGATTACGACTAAGACTTTCTTGTAGCACGGAGTTACACAGACAGGTAAGTCTTAGGTTATTATTTTCATCACTTGACATCATAAGCACCCTGGGACACAACCTCTTGTACTAATTGCAGTAAGATCAGTGGAGTTATGATGCCGACGGTCTGGCCCTGCATGCAGCCCTGATGCTGAGCAGTCCCAGGTCTCTGCGTGCCCTGCCCCCAAACCACCCCACTCCATATGTGGTGAGGTCCTGTACAAAGCACCGGTTCCCCAAGCATTTGCATCCAGTGCCCCGCTATTTCTGCTCACTTGAGACACCCTCTTGGCTCCTGCTCCCCGAGCCCTTGCAACTTTACCACAAAGCAAACATTAAAGGAAAGAAAGAGATATTTGCGCATCTTCCGTGTTTTCTGAGTTGCCTGAATTCCCCCAGCACTAAGGTGTATGTGTGCAGATGACTATGTTTCCCCAGAGTTCCCTTCAGTGACTATGCTCAGCGCTTTTCTAGCACAGAGCCAAGGATTATTCTAGTGGAATTACAAGAGACGAGGCAACTCCGTCTCTGCAGAGAAAACAATTTCACAGAAGACTACACTAGGTTAGGACGGGAAGCAGGGACACAAAGGCAGTGAAAAAGAAGCTGATCTCTCTTTGGCTTGCCAGAATGAAGAGCCAATTAGGGTAAACTGGCACCCAGAGTATTTTTTTTTTTTTAAGGACAGAAAGGCACAGAAGCATGGGGTGATTTGATTCCCCGTAACTTTCTTTGCCAGCTTAATTACCATTGCATCTCCATCCATCCCCTTCCTGGGCACTTTCTTCTTAACATTGCTTTTCACTGGTCCCACAGAAAGCTTATTCTGCTTAGATGATGAAGGAATGGGATGTCATTCAAAGAGCATCATACACAGGTACCTGAGGAAGCAGGAACTGGGAAGTCTGCACATCTTAGCTACTAATTCCACAGCTGATTTTGGACAAAATACACATTCTTTGTAATTAAGAAGCCTAATGACAGAAGGAATGGGCTTTGCTGGGGTTTTGCAGAATTGAGATCAGCAGGAAACCAGACCAACACAGGTGGAAACAAACAGATGGATAAGAAGTGTCAAATATTTGACCAATGCAAAAAACAAGCCTTGTGAAATACCTTGCACGTAGTACTGCTCAAAGCACACGTTTGGAAAAGGCTGATAAATCCCTTTTCAGTGGATTTCCAGCACAAGACACATGTGATACATGTAACTTAGATATAGAGGTATGCATGCAAGCAATTTCTTTTGACCTAATGTAACATCTGTGATTCAGAGGGACAAAGACAGAAGCCTGTAGCTCTATATCATCATCCAAAGCCTGTACTCCAGCTCTGAGTTGTCTGTCATTTATGCTTTGCAAACACAGGTAGCCAGTTAGCAGCAGGCATCATTCATTCTCCAGAAAGTTCCTGAAGCAAAACTCAAATGCTAGTACAACATCCAGTACAGCTCCATGCAACCAGGTTGCATTAGTCTGGTCAGGGACAGTTGCAGACCCACAGCATGGTGATGTTGCAGATGGTAAATGCATGCTTCACAATTCTCAGTCTCCTTCAACCTGAGAAGGAGCAGTATTTCAACTGGTTGTGTAGCCTCAGCCTGACTTCCTCAAGCAGTTAATGCAGACAACTAGAAACACTTGGAGATTAAATTCTCAGCATCTAAGAATGGCGTAAAGAAACCTCAAGTGAATAAGCTCCCTCAGTGCTGGAAAGGGAATCAACAGTGTTACAGGGCACAGGAAAGACAGAAACACACCCTGTTCTCTGTCTCCCTTGCAGAGATTACAGGCATGATTTACAGACATACAGTTTGGATGAATGGACCCAGGGGACCAAGCTTTACCTTTCCATGTAAATTAAGAACAACTCAAGTAAAATCAATGAAGTGTGAAACATACACACAAAATAAATCAGTATTTTTGTATTATTTTTCTTCTTTCCCTCACCTTAGGAAATTAATTACATTTGAAGCAGTACATCAGTTCTCTGGGGTTCCCACTGGTTCCCACTGCAATGATGTACAGCTGGAATACATTTCTTGAGTGTGTGTACACAAAGCACAAAACAAAGATTTGAGATGGAAAACCACATGATGACTAATGACCTATGACAGAGAGAGCTCATGAAACTGGAAGAAGGCAGGGACCTTCAAGAAATCTGTATTTCTTGTACTGTACTCTGCCCAGTGGGGCCTTGATCCCAGCTTCACTCGCTTCTGTAAAGGGAAGGCAATGCAACCTGGGGGACAGAGTGCTATTCTACATCTTGAGAAAGCTCAGTTCTTTTCTCACCTTTGTCTGGGGCCTGCTTGCCTTGTATGAGTTAAATCTCCCTCAGTTTCTCCATTTGGAAAACAAAGATAATGATCCTGACCTTTGTAAAGATGTTTACAGTAGGTGGACAGAACGTGCAATCTAGAAGCTTGGTAGTACTGCTGTAATACAAATAATGGTAGTAACAAGACGTTTCATTTTCCTCCCTTTCTGACCTTCCTCCCACACACCATTCATGCCAGTCTCTCTCTGTGCTCTCAGCTCCCGCAGCTTATCAGTTTCTAGCCAGAGGCACTGACAACAAAAATAAAACATTTTAACACATGCGATATCTCTCTTTTCTCCCCTCCCACCATCCTTTCACTGCAGGAGAGAATGATCGATATTTGAAACGTAGAGCTCCACCTCTTCCTCCGAGCTGTGATGCTTGCTAGCAAGGGAAAGGTTGTGATGAGGCTCTAGCACCATTGCTCACGGATGTGATTGATGGTGACTGTGCTGGAGACTGGGAGAAGATTGGTTTCTGGGCTGATTGATAAAGTCTATCATGCAGCATGAAACAGTTGGGAAGAAAAATAATGTGCCATCTGATTCTTTCTAACAGTGAATATTTAGTGAGAAAAGCTTTCTGAGTTTTTTTCCTGATGAATTTGCGATTATGGAATCTTAGTTTTAGATATGAGTATCACCAGGCCCTCTCTTTGTTAAGCAAGATTGTCTGACCAGTTAATTAAGGCAAAGGTATACTTATGGGATATCACAGGAAGCCACAAACAGTCCTTCTGCCAGAGTGAGGAGCTGAACTGTTGGGGCAGTCTGGCTTAGCCAAGGGAAGACCTAGTCAAAGAACCCATTTAAAGAGTTCACCTCCCCTGGTAGCAAAGAAACATGAATTAATGATTGGATGGGAGACAAATAATGCTGGGATTGAAGTTTTAGTGTGTTTTCATGTATATTTCATAGACCTGTTTGCTTTTTGATGTTTAAAGCTCTTTGATTATTCTCCTTAATCCTTTTTTTCTAGACTTTTTTAAGTGTCAGTTACAGCCCTAATTTCAACTTGTCAGCTGAAGCAGGTGAACTGTTCTTCCACAGCTAACAAAGACACACTATGCAGAGGACAACGGATGATCTTTAGATGTTGTTTAAACTTGTGACAGTAGGACATAAGGTTCTTTGATCTGACAGTGGAGTCACCTCAACTGTCTGCTGGAAAGGACTGGTCACTTCATGTAGCTGAGAAATGCAAACCATCACAGAGGAAAACTCCAAATGTTGTTGTCCCTTTCGGATTTACTTTCATAATGCAAAATTCTGCAGAAAGATCCTAACTGTACACACAAACATACAATTAATATTCCCTGTGTAGTGGTACAAGTGACTGCTCACCAGCAATGCCACCTAAAAGGTCTCCAATCGCTTTGCTAATACCCAGTTTCCCAGAGCTGTTTACCTCTCAGACATGAACGTGGCAATTACAAATGGAAACAAAATTTCCATTTTGCCCCTGGATAGGGCCAACTCTGAGCAAGTAGGAACTCAGTAGCAGAGTTGCGCTCAGCCTCAGAGGTGCAAAAGCAGGAGGAATTACCAAAATCAACAAGAAACTAATCTCTTTAATCCTGGAATTTTTTTAAACAACTTTAAATAATTGATACACTGTCAGAAGCAGCCTGAATCCATGGAGGGAAGATTAATATTAAATGTGAATGCTTCTCCCTCTCTGTATGGTAAAGGATGGCAAAGTCATAAAACAAGTCCTTTGCACACTACAGTTGGCATAAGGTAGGTAAAATGCTGGTGAAATTGCTTTGGTTGCTTCTTCACTCCAGATTTCAGACACAATCTGATCAGTGGTGTGGTGAGAAGACAGGTTTCCCAGCTCTGCCAACCTTTTTCTTGCAGGAGACAGGGAATAGGAAATACTTGAAACAAAAGGAAGGAAAGAGGAAAGAAACTATCTGAAAAATCTATATTAATAGTCTCCCTCTGTCACTCTGAGCTTGATGGGTATTAAGGTTTGGCAGCATCCCACTTGCCCTGTCTCCTGCACTGCCCTGCTTCCAGCTCACAATTTTTGGCTTCCCTGCTCTGTTCAGCCTTTTGCCATGTGTTGGGCTGAGAAGCGACTGAGACACCCACCACACTGGCATCACCACGTTGCAAATCTGTTGATCATGGCATTTGGCCAGCCACTGAGAGACAATCAAAGCCGATGGCTCCAGATTGCCTTGCGATAGTTTCCCAGTGATGATCCTTCAACAAGAGATGGTGCGGCTCTCTGAAGCCAGGCAAATCACAGGAAACTGCAACTCATTAACCTTGCCTGAGGCAAGGCTTGCAACATGTGCAACCCGTAATACAGAATGGCAGTTACAGTGGAAAGTGGAGACACAACCACAGACCGAGCATGTTTCCCCGTGCTAAGGTTCCACTTTTCCAGTCATTAATGCAGATTAAATAAGACATATATGTCCATATCTACAAAGGTATTTAGGTGCTCAAATGCGGCTGAAATGAGCCTCACTTTGTCACCGTTGTGAGTCTGGGTCTTCAGCCACATTCCTGCAACATGATGCACTATGCCTTATGTTGATAAGGTCGCTGTTCATATCAAAGTTGCCACATTGCTCACTCTCTTACCAGTCATGACACCGCCCTGTCTTCATATATGGTCCTCATTGCAGTAGTATCGGAAGCTTTTCATGCAAGTTAAAAGCCAGCAGCTCTGTCTTTGTCTCACTCTTATCTCCCATTTCAGAAGCAGGATCATTATCTTCAATATAGCTATAAAAATAAGTACTGTGAAATTACCCAGGAAAAAAGCAGCCTCTCTCTATGATAGGTAGCAATGCCAGGTCAGACTAGCAGTTACAAAATACAGCAGAAGAAAAAGAAAGGAAACATCCATCACTGCAGAATCCCTGTCTGACGCTCAGGAGATGTGCTGGAATGGTGCCTTGGAGCCTTGTGCCAAATGGATGGGTTTTGCTAGGACAGTGAGTGGGACCGTACTAAGGGTAATGTTTCCTTTAGTATTTAATGTAAATAGACAGTTTTATTAACCTGCCCCCTGAGGTACCTAATAAGCATCATGTCAGAGAAGAGAAGCAATAAGGAAATGAATAATAACTAATATATATGCATGATGATAATCAATACTACTTTGCACTAAAATGGCAGTTGACATCCAAAAATCTCAAAAAAAAAAAAAAAGCAGTAAGAATTCATTCATCAATGACCTGGACGTCAGGGACACTTCAGGTGTATTACATGCTATGTTCAGCTGGGGAACGTTTTGGGCCACAGGGAAAAGACATGCCCAAAGACACATGGCTCACACTTGACAGGGTTGCAAAAAATAGCCCAAGGTCCTGTGTTCGAAGCCTCATAGTGATTAATACCTAATGGAGGCTGTTAGGTTCATACCACTTAAAAAGGCCATCAGCTTTAAGTCTGCAATTCTTAGATCAAGTCCAGTAATTGTGCTTTCTTTAGTGCCAATCTCTTGAAGAACAGAAGATGAATTATATGGCAGAACAAGCCATGTGTTAGGTCTAATGGTTGTGACCAATCACTCTGAAAAGTGTCCCTCAGAACAGGCTTTCTCTTGGGTTGGGAGACAATATCATACATTGCTTTAGATCCACAAGAGGCATGCAGCACGGACGATGCAATAACAGCAGCGTGGAGCAAGGCTGTTAGAGAGTGATCTGGCAAACTGTAATTGATACCCAGTGGCAATTTACAAGCATAGGCAGCCACTCTGGTATATTTGATTTAGCATAACACTGATATTGCTGACTGCTGATTGACAGCCTCCTCCATCATGCATGGCAATTGCCTGGAGAGTCTGCAACCATGTGGTTCTTGCTGCCTGCCATCAATCTCTACCGTAGGAGGCTCACAGCACATGCACAAGATCCTTGTGCCAACGGAGAAATCAGGTCCCAGATCAGACGGGAAACAACACAGAACTTGCTGCAGGTAACAGAGACTCACGTCACCGGGAAAGTCACCAAACCAGCACTGAAAAACTGAAGGAGTCTCAAATTCTCCAGCAAAAGCTGAACAACTGTGCTTTCGGTGCAGCTCTGCGCTTCCCTGAGGGTTCCTAAGAGACCATCTCGCACACATCCATTATACAGGCTGTTATTACAGATGGCAGGGAGACGGAGGACACTTGGCCCTGGGTTGAGAACATTATTATTTCCTGATCATTAATACATTGAGTGGCTTCTTACAAGCTGAAATATTGCAGAAAAATTTGAAATGCATAAGGAACAGGGCACAAGTTCATAGTAAAAAATTTTTCACCCAGGGACTGATTCCAGGCCATGTGGTTTATGGGATGTCTTAAAGATACAAGGGCCTGTTCTGTAGACACGTTATCTGCCCAAGCATCTCTCCTATACGCTGACTTCAGTGCACACGTCATACTGGAGATCAGCTTAAGTGCTGAAATAGCTCTTCTGGGACATATTTTTTGACTGCACTTTCCAGTGCTTACAGATGTAGTGTCTCTGGTGATATTTGGTGCTTTTTCTAAAAAGCCTTATCTCCCAGAGTCATTAGGTTGCCTGAGAAATTTCAGGCAGAAGAGCTTACAGACACAAACTCCAGAGATTTAAACTTCTGCAGGTAAATACCAAAGCCCTGGCTGCTTCTTCACTTTTTTTTTTTTTTTTTTTTTTTTTTATTTAGGAATAATGGGATCAGATAAAAAGCCTGACTCGTGATTTTTCAACACTTCAGGTTAGCAGCTGCAAACGTCTTTCTCACATAGACTTTCATGTGCATCTTAAATGCGTCAGTTAATTGCAGCTCATGGGTGTCATGCAGGGAAAGACATGGGCTTTGAAGAAACCATGGCCACTACTCATTTTGAGCCAAAAATGGATGCCCAGCTGTCCTGAAGTAGCACTGAAGTCATACACACTGAAAATCCTGCAACTCTGATAGGAGAATAATTGCCTGCTCTCTCAGTACTAATATATTTTTGGTTTCTGGTTGGCTGCATTTGCATCTGGCTCTGCAGACTGCTTTCCCCTGAAGCATCTTTATCGGATTTGCTTGGTCTCATGACTTACTGCATTTTTTTAAACTAGGTTCTAAATAACTAAAATAAGCCCCACGATGGCTCAGTTTGCTGGAGCAAAGCAAGGTACAGACAGGAGTGTGGGGTAGATCTGGGCAGCCCAGGTGTGATATGAAGAACCTGGAATACACTCCAGGCTGAAACATATGGCACTGGAAGTGTTAGAGCTGCTCTTCCCTTCCTTGCAGACCAGCAACAGAGCCTTGAGCACAACCAAAGCCCACGGCACAAACACTATAAATAACATTAACAGGGCTACCGCTGGTGACATCAGAGTAGAAATTAGTGAGACTGGCAAGTGCAGCAGCAAACTGAATTATTTTCACCCCGAGTCCTTTCTGGAAATGGTCTTTTTATCTCAGAGGCTGACTCAGAAGCAAGTAAGGGGGCAGATGACTCGCTCCCATTCAGCCTGCTATTGTGGAACTGTCACTTCTGTCTCACTGCAGCACAGAAGGAATTTCTGGGAGCCACCTCAGACTACAGCAATTTTCAATTTAGGACAATGCACATGTTCAGACAGCACAGGAACAGTAATTTCTGTGGGTATTTTTCACTACTCCGTGGGTCACACTGTGGGGTGTGTGGGAAGGAAACGGTTCCAGGTCTTTAACAAGCGCAGCATCATGACAATCCCTGCATTGGCTTCTCCTCAACACGGTAGGCACTGCAATACTGCCAACAGGGTTCCATTTCTCTGTTTCTCACTGCATCTTCTGGGAAGGGACTAGCTTCGTTGCTCTGCGCTGCTCCAAAATTAGGACACCCTATCCTTCATCTTCTTGTGTCAAGTGGAGCTGGAGTAGCCTGTTCAGGACTTCTCTCCCTTTCTCAGCAAACACCTCCAACAAAATCTTAGTAGCAAAATGGTTTTACTGCCAAGGTGTCATTCTGCTGGGATTAAAACTGCTCCTAGGCTTTGGATGGGTCCTCCTGAATAATAAAGCTTATGTAATAAAACAGTCTGTTAATTTTACAGCTAGAGTATAAGTATGAATTGTGTTAGAAAGCTCTTGGAAGCAAACCAGACTTCGCTGAAGTGGCCATGAGTGCCTTCAGCATAGCCATGGAATAGCCAGAGTGCAAAGAAAGAACAGATTGGGCAAGGAATGCCACAGTGTAGGGTGTGCTTCATCACTGCCACAAGAAGACAGTGACATAGGTTTGCTTCATCTAGGTAGACTGAAGTGCAGGGGAGCTAAGGACAATAGCAGCTAATTTTCCAGGCTCTCAGACAGTGCTGATGGTACTGAGGGCTGTGCTCCTGCAGTTTTGATTTTTTGGTGCCTAAGCTCTCTAGTATAAAGATAGCTTGAGCATATCCAGATGTGCTCCATACACAGACCGCAGCTGCAATATCAGCGTAGCTTTTCATAGCCCTTTGTGGAAGACAGAAGTGCTGACATGTAACTCCCTCAATCATCTGAGCTCCTCTAGGTGAGGGTGACTTGTATCTCCAGAGCCTGACACCGGTTCCTAGGTCAGGCTACCAACACAGTCCAAGAAGTGCTACTCACAGTCATGCCACACTAGGGTCAACCATGCACATGCATGCTGCTTCTACACTGGCACAGCAAAAGCAGACAGTGAAACTCCTTATTGCCAGTCATACACTGGATACCCCAAAAGGAGAGAGTGCCTGGCCTGAGGAGATGGAAATCAAGCTCCCAAGAAGATGGCACAAGCCTCATTCATGTCCTGTGTTCCCCAGGCAAAGCTGTTCTGTAATGCTTTCAAACGAAGCAGGAAAAGAAGTGGGAAGCCCACAGAGCACTGGTTGTAACAGCCAAATGAATCCCAAGGCACTTTGTAAAAATAAATGACAAAGGGATGATCAGTGACCTGGTCGTTCATTGAAACGGCCATCAAACCTTCCTCTGGAAAGTCTTCATTGTTTTGAGAGACAGCCTCAGCCTTTCGCAAAGGCTGGCCACAGTTCCAAAATCCAAATTCTCTTCTTTGTTGGGCAAACTGACATTATTTGTGTTGCTTGTTTCTGACTCTTCTCTCCCCTGGCCTTTTCTGCTGCAGTTCACGTTGCTTGGCCAAACCTTGAAGTGCAGGAGAGGAAACATTCATCAGTGGCAGAGGAGGGCTGGCTCTGACCTTTCCTCTTGGCTGTTTACAACAGCTGTCAAGCTGTTTGTTGAAGTCCCTGACAAGCCGTCTTGCCCTTTTCTACAGTCTGAGATTGGGTCATCAGGGATGAAGCTCCTGTCTGCGGACGAAAGCTTGTTATATTATGTTCAGAGACAGAAGGCGACAGCATGCAGTGCAACAGATAGCATCAGCAGAATCTGATACACTCCCCAGTGAAGGGCTGTAAGGTGTCAGGGTATGCCTGATGGCAAAGACACTGAGGTCCAAGACTTGATATCACTGAGACATCAGAAAAAGATGACAAGGAGGGAGAACTGTGAGGTTAGTGTGTTAGCAGTAATAAATTAGAAAGCACCAATTAAAAGTTATCGATTTGCCACCTTATGCTTTTAATATTCTGTCTGGTTTAATACTTACACTATGACAGGGACTCTGAGAGTTGTTCCAGCCTACCTTTGTAAGTGTAATCCCTGCCTTGGAGAAGATCCCGTTGTATAAAACTAGGTAGGTAACGTTGGGAAAGGAGAGAGGCACACAGGAAAGGAAATGATTTTCCATCAGGTCAAGAATAAAAACTTGCTTGCCTGTCCCCTAGGTCACAGCTGTCTTCATACTGCTTTGACCAGCGACACAGGGCACCAAGAAGAACAATGGGTTATTCTTCTTTCAGATGGATTCTTTTTTTTTTTTTTTTTTCCCAGTTTAAAGTAGAAGTAGAACACAGAAATATATTCTGATTTCCAAGCAAGTTCAGACATGGGTTTGGATCCAAATGTTACCTTACAAATTCATGTGGTCCTATGCACACCTTGCATTTCTCAGGCTAGATTACATAGGTTCTGCAATAACTACAAGGTCTCTGTTCACAAGTTAAACAGTCTTTCCTTTTTTTTTTTTTTCATAGTTTTATCTTCCTGCTGCTGTCCTTAATGCAGGATTAATGGGTGCAATGCTTTGTGGCCAGTTTATGTAAATTGCTAGCAGCAAACAACAGTCATAATACACTTTGTTGCAATGAAATGCAGTTTGTAGTGAAATCTATTATAGTTCAATTATAAATTAATTATAATCCCTTCTGCTGTAATGAACCTTCATGTATAATTTACATTTCCTGTAGGAGGAAAAGGAAAGGAAAAATCCCCATCTGAATGTTTCAATGTCAGTAATAATTTCCACTTCCCTAATGTCTCTCATAGGAAGGTGTATTACAGTTTACCTGTCCCCCCACAGAAAGCGAGTCACAGCAGTCTTCAGCTGCAGCCAAAAGATGCTACTGCAGCATGAAGAAAACATGAGCAATTTTAGATCACAATGTGTTTTCGTCTCCAGAAAATATGGACAGCAGCTCTTTCTTTGTCTGCTATATCCAGCACAGGACTTAGGAGAAAAGAGTGGTGAGAAAAGGCAGCCTTGCAGGTATCAGCAGTTGTAGCACTTGTGGCAAAGATGTTAGACTCGGGAATGAGTTTCAAGACCCAAGCTGCTGGAGTCCACGTGGCGTATAAAGGCTGACCTTGCCTATGTCCCAAGGCACAATCAGACACCCACGGCCCAACCCATTGGCCCAGCAAGGAGCTCTGCACACTCACGTCCTTGAACTGAGTATTTCTACTGGAGCTGAGTTTGCTCAACATGGCAGATTTCACTGCTCAAACACTCTAACGACAGCACTGCAATTTACAGGCGCTTCTTCAGCCCAGATCGTGTGCTTCAAACAGAACCGGTTACTGACTGCTGAAGGACTTCTAAAACCAGAGTCAAGGAAGGTGAGAACAGCTCTTGTGAGAACAGGAAAGAAATGTTGATGGCTCAAGTGTCTGAATTTGTTCATGGTAGGGGTCAGCATAAAAGCCGGGAAACTAAGGATGATAAATGAAAATTTAGAGGATCCTCCCCCCTTACGACAAAGTCTCCTGCTCCCAATCTCTAATGAGAGTCAATTGCCGCTGATAAATTTTACATAATAGCTTTTTGCTTGTTCTGCAAATTAAGCAGAAAAATTGCCTATTAAAAGGAAAACTGGGGCGATTCTTAAAACTTAGTGTAACCTATTTAGCTGCTTAGGTCAGATGCAGGGTGGAATTCAAAGTCTCCTTATTAATTTTCTGCAGGGAACAGCAGTTTGCACGGCTCAAGCAGTGTCTTGTTTCGGAGACCCGGCAAGAGCTGATTTCAGAACCACATCAAAGCCAGTTGGTACCAGAGGAGCTTAGGTAACTGTCCTTCAGCGTCGCACACCGCTCTCTTCTAACCATTTTCCAGCTGGCTCACTGGTCACCCACGGAAGATGCATTTGTTTAAACCAGCAACAAAGACGGGAAATGCCAGGCTTGAGTTTTAGAGCCTTTTTTAAGCCAGGACCTGTCACAGCAGCCCTTTGCCTTCCAGTGCCTTTCTGACCCAACCCTGCCCTTCAGCAGCCATCTCCATAGTGAAATAGACTGCATCAGGTTTATTTAACCCTGAAGCTGAAACACACAACACCTAGCAGAACTAATCTTTTAGGGAATGTGAGCACCACCTCCTGACTCATTTCAATCTGGGGCACAGGATGGCACCAACTTTTAGTTACTGCTGGGCTTGGCTACGACCTGGAAGTGAAAGAATGCAGGCTCAGCCTGAACACACACAGATATTCAGGCCTTGTTAAAATATCCCCCTGAACCTTTCTTAGAAATCACAGTTGTATATTCACCTTCTGTATCACTTTCTCTCTGAATGTTTATCTTCGTTCTCTGTATGCTGACCCTGTACAACTCCACAGCTGCAATTGCCTCCTTACGTTCATCCCGCTGTCCTATCACTCCCACATAGCGCATATTCATCCTTCCCCCTATCCCTTCGTGTGTGCATAGGCTCCACTCGCTTTCTCACAAAGCAGGGCTCAGAGCTCACTGGAGACCAGCCTGGTGGACCATTAATTCTCTCTGCCAGGACCCATTCCCTCCTTTCCATTATTTTACCTTTGTCATTGCATGCCTTTTTAAAATGGGCTCTGGACTGCAGACATTTATTTGCAGTAATAGTCAGAGAGCTAAAGCTACCAGGAAACCAGAAGCAAGAAGCATAAGCAGTTTGTTGCTCAAGCTGGGCTGGAAAACGTCTGGTTGTAAGTTAGGAACAGCTACAAAGCCGCTGGTCACTCTTTCGTTGCCCTTTTCATCTGCACTTATTAAAGGTTTTACTTTTAAATCATCTGCTTACTTCATCCTCTCCCCTCTCATTAGTCAAGGTAGAAGCAAATTTACAGAAAGCTCCAAAGTGCAAACTTGGCTGTGAGTCCCTCTTTCTTTCTCCTAACCAGCTCATTTTTCTTTTTCTACCCAGAGCATCACAAGACAGCCTCGGGTGCCCACATGTTTAAGAGGCCATAAAACACTAGCACGCCCTGGCAATGCTGCAGGCTCCTCCACCTCAGTGAGGTCAACAGCTGACAGCTCCTTACTCTTCCTCCATTGGTTTTGTCAATAATTAGACTTCATATATCCTGTCTTTCTGCTGGACTTCATGCAGAGCACTGCCAGGCCTAATCATGAACACTCACACTGTTCCACTGTATTCCTATATTTGCATCCATCCTGCCTGCAGTTTGCTGCCTTCACCACCACCACCCATTCCCCTCCCCGCTTCATCTCATCCATATGGATAAGCAAACAGGCAGAGATGCAACTGAACTTCATGCAGTTGATCCCATCTACTCCCCTATTTACTGACTGCAGGACTTAACAGCTCATTTATTTGCTTCTGATGCAGGTCCCTTCTGTTTCATTACCTGCACGGGATCCCCACTTCAACCCAAGATGTGCTTTTCTTCCTGCTCTCTCCCTGGGTGTCTGAGTGCTGCTGAAAACAATTGCAAGTGTCTTAGCTAACCAACGGTATCTCCCAGCCAATCTCATGCTCCTGACATGTGCGGGCCCCTTGTTTATCCTTCCCCAGCTGAGAAACAATTTCCCAGAGATTTTCTCAACCCACAATGTGCCTCCAACACAGAACTAAGGCAAAAAAAAAAAAAAAAAAAGAGAGGAGGAGGTGGCAGGGAAGGGGGCAAAAGAACAGGAAAAAATATCAGTAAAGGTCGCCAGATCTAACCTCGGTCTGCTTCAAAAGCTACTTGTCCTTCAAGAGCAACACCCAGAAAGCACAAAAAATAAGTGGTTTCTGGACCTGCATAACAACGTTAAGAGTCCCCTTCAGCATTAATAACGATACAGCCATTGTCAGCTCCAGCAGCTATCAGGTCTCTCAGGGATAAATGCAGTGGGGACAGATCTTGTTTATATCTTTTGATTCCAGCTGGATCTGTGCCAGTGCTTTGAAACATCGGAGCCTCTTCACTTCGCATACACACAAAAATTAACTGAATAACCTCTGCTGGCACTAAATAACCACTACCCCTTAGAGAAAACATTCTTAATAGACAAGGGGAGGTGGTTCTGCTCAAGACTTTATTGATAGATATACACAGAGGGACTAGCACATGACACATTTATAAATTCTTTCAACAAAAGAAAACAAATCAGAAAAACTGAAACATTTTCAGCATTTTTGTTTTTTAAACTAACATTTTCCTTTTTCCATCACCAGGATCTTCTATTTTTAAAATGTGCCAAATTGTAATAGAATAGATAACCTCCTCCCCCTCCTCCAAAACAAATCAATGTTTCATTCAACCTGAAACACATATTTCCTTCTTTGTTTTCCCCCCACCCCCTGGGAAAGTAACAAATGCTGATTTCCCCCAAAGTGTTTTTTCTGCTTTTCAGCACATTGCCGAATATAAACACTGATTATTTACGCAGCTCCATTTATTACTTTTTTTGCTAGGGAAATCAATGCACAGCAAGGCAAACCTGTTGCAGTCAGAAAAAAAGCTACACAGCAAGCTCCAGCACCCCTCTCTAGTGGCAGCTCTCTGCCTACCAAGCCAGCTGCTGATCCCTGGCCATATCTCTCCCACACACCCCGTATCCACTTGCCACAAACAATGTGCTAGATCTGAAGCTCATTTGAAGCTCATTTGCAGAGCCCTAGGAGCACAGGGAGAAAATGTTCCACGTTCTCAGGGCACCAGCTAGATAAGCTGAGCTTTCACAATTGAAAATGGGTATCTACTGTTTGACAAGGTTAGAGCTAAAACCAGAATATTTTTACTCCTGGCTAAGCAGAGAAGGAAGACTCACTTACGGTCATTCCCTCCTGCCCCATTCCTCAGTTTTTCTACCTACTGAGCTATACCAATTGATTAATGTCCCTCTTGAACCTGTGGCAGGGATCTGGCAAGTCACTTCTAATGCTGTCCTAGCTCCACGCTACCTGAGCATATTCCTGTACAGTCAGGTAATCAAAATCCCACAATTCATGTTATATTTATGACTACCCCACGTTAGCACTAATTGGTGAGAGAAGCAACATAATTCCTGGCAGCCAGTTCTGCTGATTACACAGTATATTACCAGAAGTAGCTTCATATTTGTATCACTCCATGAATTAACTCGATCTGCATCAGATCCACAGACACAAAGCATCGACATGAAGTGAGAAGCAGAGCTTTGGAACCATCTACAAGAATGAGATAACTACTTCACCCTGAGTTTTAATTAAAATGGGCCTAGCCACTTCATTTTATTTATTTTTGACAGCCATCTTCTATTTTCTTCCTAAATACAACCCACTCCTATTTTTCAGTGCCATGGTAGGGTCAGTGACCAAAGTACAGAAATAAAAATCACATGACTGAATTACTGCATTTTCTGAACGCTTAGCATTTTATTGCTAGTAGCTAACTGCCTTCAGAGAACATCTGCTTTCTGTTTGTAGTGCAATCTCCATCACAAACTGTAGCTGTAACTGCTCCTAAGGAGCCCAAAGAGATAGGCCATAGCATTAAAGACTGACCTACTTCCATCAAAGCATTGTTACCACCTCCTTTTCTTTTTCTCTCCTTCCATTCACTTTGCCACTTGCAGCCTTTGCAGCGTCTCCCTTCCCAAACCGGTTTTTGTTTCCTGAAAAAGCTGCCACCGCACGGACCTACACTTACCTGTGACCGGTGAAGGAGGATAACTGGAGGCTGAGGGGAACAGCAGACCTGCGGCAACCTCACACCATGAAGCCACAAGTTCAAAACTACACATACGTAATTTAGCCCTTCTCTCTTCTGAACTTGCTGAAACGCGCAGCCGACCTCCTCGGAGGTTTCAGAGAAGCCCTTAAGAACACAGGGCTAACTCTCGCCCTGTCTTCATGCTGCAGATACGACTCCTGAAATCCTCATGGATTTTACTGCAAAGAAATAAGCTGCCCAACATATCCTAACGTCTTTAGCCAAAAGTGTCCCTGTCATCATTTTCTGAATGGACTGCATAACTGTATGATGAAAGCAAAATACCTCCCAGTGCTGGAAGAGCATTCCAGATATTCCATTTTTTTCATTCTGCATTATAAACTGAAACACTAACTAGCCAACTGGCAGCTACCTTCACAGAGAACAGCAAAGCCTTTTCTTTATTTAAAGATTATGAATGCAGAAAGCAGAATGGTGTATGCAGAAAACAGAACATCATTTCAGTGTAAGATTCCTGACATAATGAGAGAACTGGCAGTAAATAAAAGACAAGACGAGAATCAATAGCTTGTGAAAGAGAAAGGAACATCAAAGGAAATGCAAGCATACAGAGAGGAAAAAGGTAAAACCCCTCCACTTTTTTCTCACAGAAACTAAATTTCTAGGGGTTTGGGCTTAATCCAAGGCTGAAAGAAAACTGTAGCACAGCTGTCAGTGATTTCACCACCCTCTGGATCAGGTCCTCTGTATTTTTACTCAAACTTCCTGCCCATGCTGGTGCATAATACACGTGATACCTTTGGAAAGGAGCAACGGTAAATCCCCACCTCCCCCCCAAGTTATCGGCATAGCAAAACCAGGCTGAACAGGCTCAACTATATCACCGAGACAGTCCCCGAAACAGCAGTTCACACATCTCACTCTGGGTTCTTTCCTGATACTGATACGACCTGTAGCACGAAGCAGGGTCCCTTCTTCGCAGTTCAGTGGTAATTGCAATTAAATGGAAGGTTTGCAATGAAAGCAAACACAGTAATGGAGTTAATTTTAGCAAACCACTAATGAGCAATACACCAGCCTCCTTTTTTACCCTTATGGCCAACCTCCTAATGTGCCTTCTCTTGCTTTATTGAAATCATTAACAACTAACCCGCTGTCCTCCTTTCGGAAAACACATTTCTTCCAGATTCTGCTCCACAGGGATCTGAAAGAGTGTTTCCAATCAACAATTCATTGAATGAAGTCTCGAGAAATCTGCTGTTGTCCTCTCCATCCCGAGCTGACCTTGAGCTATTTAAACCTAGATGGATTTCAACTCCATAGTCCCACCAGCCTACAGATCCTCCTCCCCGCCCTCCACCTGGGATAAGAGAGGCTTTTCAGAACATGTTAGAGGAGGTCTGCTAAATGATGCATTGAAAAGAGCTGGAGGGAAAAACAACTTTATCATCTTGTGGCTTGAGCAGAAGGGGAAGAGGTTCCTCAGTGCTTTAAAAGATAATGAAAAAATAAAAAACCCAGGCAGAGCATAACGCAAAAGAGAGAATTAATACTTTTTGATGGATGAATAAAAATGGGTTCAACAAAAAGCAAGGTCCCAGGAGAGTCCTAGGTACCATGTGTTTAGATTAATGCAAATTCCATTCTAGTATAACTTTTCCTTGGAAGATAAGAGGGTAAAGGGCTTCAGGAGAACAACTCTGGCTGGCTGCTGAGGGGATGTGCTATGAAGGAGCATGGGAGCAAGACACTGGAGAAGCTACTGTTCAAAATTTAAATCCAGAAAGTTAAATAGAAGAAGCTTTTGTGATGGTCAAGGCTGCGGTTCATTCAGTGGTCCCTGAAGTATAGTTTAGCATTTCTGATCCAGATTCCGGTGCAGATGTTTGTAGTAGACACAAGACGAAACAAATGCAAGAGCTCATGAATGCGGTATATTCTCGCAGCTGCTCACGGCCTCCAAGGAGCCACAGGGACTTCAGTGGCGGGTCTGAGTATGCTGGCAGAACTCCAAGGGAAGGGGCTATATACGTCTGCATCATTTGGTCTGAACACCAGTGAGCAACTTTCACAAATGCCTCCGCATTCCTCCAAAACTACTGCCTCTAGCAAAACACTGCTAGAAGAGCCATTTATCCACAAACCATCAACATCATAAAACTTGCCAAATGCCCCCACCCAAGGCCACAATGCCAGCCGGACTCTATTACTGTGAGAAAAGAAGTCACAGAGAGTAGAAGCCAAAAAAGCTTTGCCTAACCCTGTGTGATGGATCACAGGAGGAGACACTATTGAAAGGAATGGAAAGGAGAGAACTGGGCAAAACAGGACAAGCCTTCCCAGCAGCATCCTCCTCTGCTGTTGAGCTGTTACCCCTCCACCCTTGGAAACATGCAGCTACATTACTTAAAAAGAGTTGTGTCAGCATCTCCTGGTAGGGCAAGCCTCCTTAGTTCAGACATATCTCAAGCACGCAATTATCCGGATCTTTGCCCTGCTGAAATAACAACTAGCAGAAGAACAGATTCGCTCCTGTTCTACCCCGTGTCTGGAGCTATTAAGTTGCTTTAGAAATCTCAGGAATTAAATGCAAATATTCAAGGAAATCCCAAAATAATGTGGCACCCTACCCCAGTCCTCCTCCAGGAGATGCTGATTTCCATTGTTCTGGGTTGGTGTGCTTTTTGTATTCGATGAATATTTATATAATAACATATTAAAAGCCAAAGGTAATAACTGTGCAAGAAATGATGAAAGTACAGTGCTGGGTACAGTAAGCCAAGCCAGCAATGCTATTATACACCCGCTTCCTTGTTCCCTTCCTAAAAACATAGGTATTTTAAATCTTTCTTAGTGGGTGTGAAAATTAAGGAACTGACAAATTTCCAGAGCTCACACAGGCAGGAGCAAAATAAACTCCTATCATACAGTCCAACACAATTATAGTTCAGTAGTATGAAAGGTTATAAATCCCTATACAGCTGTGCCAGTGCCTCTGAATCATGTCCTGCCACAACATGGTTATTCCACAAAGCTTTGCCCACGTACTGGAGTTTTTGCCTGTGGGTAGCCTGCTGGCTCTGAAGTCCTTTCAGAGCTCTGCCTGCTCAGTCCACACCTTTGCACCAGCATCATATTTGGCTCGTGCTTGTTGCCACATCCCCTCTCCCCTTGCTGATGAGGTCACTCTCCACTCATCTTTCCCGGCTCCCCCGTGTTTCTGGGGTGCCAAACCTATTCTAGCACAAGGTATCAAAATATCCAGTGAATGCCAAGCAGCATTTTCCAGGTTTCTGCAATGTTTTCTTGTGCTGTGTGCTTATATGTAAGTTCATGAGGCTTCCCTTCTATCATGCACTCTCTAAACACCGTACACCAGCCACTGAGTAAAAGGACAATCCTCGCACAAGTTCACCTTGCACACGAGCTGTTATCTGGTCACTCATGCAGACAACCCTCTTACATATACGCATGTCACATGGCATCAGGCAATTTATCGATGAAACCAACGACTCGAAGACTGGGCTTTTGCTCAGTACGAGTGAGAAACAACAATCTTCACCCAGTCACATTGCTGCAAACACCTCTGAAGCAGAAGGAACAAATTTCTGCCTCAAACCCTTTTGGTCACAGGCTTGTATGGATCAGGCAGTGGCACTGGGCAGCACCTGGCAACTTAATATGCAATATTTCCAGAAGCTGATGGCTGTACCTCCTCTAGCAGCACAGCTGCCTACTCAGACCCCCTCCCCAACGGACCCCATGTCCCCCAAAGTCCCGCGCTCTTACCGGGGTCCTCGACACCTCCTCATGCCGCACTCTGGGCTGTGGGACACTGCTCCTGCCCTCAGGGGTGATGGCTTCTGCCAGGAGATGAAGGCCGGGGGGAGCCGCTCTGTGCTCCATCGCCATGTGGTAGAAACACCCCAAAACTCAAGGGGGTTTTGGGGGGGTCTGTGTGGTTTTTTTCAAAGGTATCGCCCTTCCCAAGCTGGTGCAGCGGGTGCACGGAGGGGCAGCAGCCCCCGGGAGAGCCCCTTGGGGCCAGGCAGCACCGCCGCCTCCTCATGAAGCCCGTGGCTGCCGGCGGCAGCAGCACGCGATACCCGGCAGCCAGCGGGTATCGGCGGTGGAAGGAACACGCGTGGCTTCGTGGGAAGGTGCAGGTATGCTGGCAAGCGTGGGGGTTTTACCTTAGCTGGGTGCTCCCCTCCCCCATGGCCTAGCCCACACCTTTGTCTGCCCCCCCCGCCCCCCCCCCCCCCCCCCGAATGTCTTCTTCAGGCTTGGGGTGTCACTCCTCTGCTGGGCTGCACCTCTGGGGTACCCGGAAAGCACTGTGGAAGTAAGGGTGCTGTGGGGATGCCCCATGGAGGTGGCATGCCAGAAGCGGCGATGGATGGAGCTATCAATCATGGTGCTATTTCTAATCAGCTGCACCCCGGCTGGTGAACAAATGGCATCTCATTTGCAAAGCTTTTGCTCTGTTCTCTCATTAGCATAAGTATTGTTTTCCATTATCCGTGATGATTCACATTAAACTAATGGAAATTCATCTGTCATCTGAATATATCTGAGTAAAGGGCAACTGTGAATTCAATTAGTGACTATTGCCCCTCTCCTACTTAGCGACTGGAGGTGCGCAGCCTGCTGTGGATCTTGCCTCTAGGTGTGGTTTGAGTCCTGGGTGACCTTACTGCGGTGGAAGAGGCTGGTATCTGTTTGTGGCATCAAATTTGGACTTGTAGGTATCAATACTGATAGCATTAGTAATTCTGGCTTCCAAGATAACTTGAGCTTTTACTGAGACTCCTTGGCTTATGATAAATGGTGTCTTTTATCCTTGCCCTGACTCGATCGTTTTAAGATCCACGGTTTGTCTGCTAGCTTGAAATCCATTGCTATTTACGGCTGGCTTGGATGATTAGAAGGGAAGATAGTAGTCCTAGGTCTACGCTGAATACAAGAAAGGAAGTTGCTGCGAGCAGAGCACTCTCTTTCACATGCTGCATGGCCATCCAGTTTCATGTAAGGCATCTGTAGCTGCAGGAATCTAGTTCTGGAAAAAAACCCTTCACTTTCAGTCATGCTATTGCACAAAATTCCCTTCAGTTTTACACTATAATTCTTTGTGCTTTATCCAGGACAGTTACATTTGCTGGTAGGTTGTTATCATGGTTGTCTCAGTCATGTTGGCCTGCCAGTTGTTGTAGAATAGATCCCTTCTTCCTCCAGAAAGAGGAATTTAAATGCTGTACTTTGTTGAATGCTAGGGGATCCTCCCAGACAATAATTGCTGCTGAAGTGCATTATCAGGTCATACTGTGCTGCAGGGAGAAGGTGACGACAGTGAAGTTGCTTGATACTTTCTCATATGGATGCTTAGAATTGGATGGGGTGGGAGCTGTAAGGATAAACAGAGTCCACAAAGTACTTCCCTTTGCCACTACCACCCAGGCTATAATTCTCCAGGGTGCATACTCTATAAATTCCCTTTCACTACTGGCATGTTAATGGCACTTGGGGAGATGTCACTTCAAAACTAAAATGAGCAATGACACACCGAGCAGCAGAAGGTAAATGGCTTTTAACTGGATAAAGTGTCAGTTAAAGGGTAAATTATTTCCCTGCTGTCACTTCCCTTTACTTTGCTGGCTTGTGTTATTGGCTGTTACTGACAATGGTTGAGAGAAGTGATGCCCTTGGCCCTGGGACATGCTGATTACCTTCGTTGCTATCTGTTCATGGTGGGATAACAGGCAGATGGAGCTGAAATCAACTTCCACTCTTTTCTCTAGGATACATAGAAGTGACTTGTACAGTGAGATATTCAGCGCTTGCATGGAGATATCTGTCACTAGCAATGAGGTGCTTGTGGTGTCTCCTAGACAGATTTGCCAGGACATGAACCTTTTCTGAGTGTGCTAAGTGTTTCTGGTCCAGGGTCATTGTTTGGGCCTTCTAGCCCAAGAAGAAACATATAGCTCTAAATACAGGTCTGCACGGGTCTACTGCTCCTGTGGGAGCAGTACTTTGGGGGCAAGATATGTCCTGAGATATTCCAGTAGGACATCAGGGTGGGAAAGGGACCCTTAGCTTCTTGAGACTGGATGTTGAAGCTTAGAGATGATGGTAATCGGAATCCGTTTTGCTAGGCACTGTATTAAGATGTCTGATGCTAAGGGAAGTACTGCTGCTTTGGAATTTTACAGGGAGGTTGAGGGGAAATTTATGTGTGCAAGTCTCAATGAATTATATGGGTGAGTCATTACATGAAGGTAAGTGGTAAAAGCAGCATTAGGTGCTATTAAAACTGATCGAAACCATAATGTTAAAGAAATTCTGAAAATTAATATATTATTTATACAGTGGTCTTAGTATTGAAAAAGCTATACTTTCTCAGCAGACAAACTGTTGTTAAGTAGCAGCAGAGCGGAAGAATTGATTTCTGGGTTACAAAGCAGCAAACCCAGAACGTTCAGCTTTTCCTGTGTGGGTCTGGGTTGAAAGCTGCCCCTGCAGAAATGGCCCTGTGGTTTTGCTTACGTTGTTGACACCACGTGGACACAGTTGGTGGGAGATGATTTTTCTCACTTCCGTATGTTTTGAGGTCTGAAAATGAAACTGGACCTTTTTTATGTCCTATATATTTCTATATTCCTTTTCAGTAGGAAAGGTTCTGCAGGGCAAATTAGGGTTTTATCTACACTTGCCAAGTTTTGTTGATATTTAGGAGATTTCTTACAGCTCTCCTCTATTAGAGCAAACTCGAAAGTCGCAGTAAGTTGAAGGTACTAAAACCAGTTAGTATTTCCTTCAGGCTTTAGTGGATCTTATTTGGAGTTAGACCAGGTAGTGATGACTCTGTTCTTACCCAGTTTAGGATTTCAGTCTTTCATCCTTTCTTTTAAATGCCTTTATGGGAGGTGGGTGAGGAAGAGCTCGGTGAATGGGTATTGTTGTGTGGCAAAGCTACTTAGAATGCTTTGGGTATGTTTCTTGTCCCATTGAGAACCAAAGATCCCTGAGCATCGTAGTCCAGCTTAGGAACCTGAATCAAACAGGAGGTTCTCAGAGATATTTCAGACACATGGAACGTGGCAGAAGTCTTTTAAGTTCACTAGCAAACACATGGAAAAGCAGATGGTTTCTTTGCGACAGAATCCTGAACGTAACAGGGAAATAGAATATGTTCCACTCCCTCTTTTAGCTGGAGAAAAGAATCTTAAAAATGCCTTGCATGTGTGCTAAATAAATAAATTTAAAAATGAACCTTCTGGCCAATCACAGTTTAGCTACCCTGCAATTAAACAAATCCACAAACTGGCAACACATTTACATCTCATTAAGGGGAGGCAAATGCAGCAACTGCATGAAAATTTAGAAATTAGACACAATTACCATGTTGGCTGGAGGCAGGAGGGGGGAGCGTTACTGAGGGAGGTTTTTAAGAGAAGTTTGATGGTTCCTTAATTGGCTGCTGCCTCCCCAGTTCCACCCAGCGCTACCGTTTGAATGAATTTTTCAAAGAAGAATCATTGATGCTCTGCCTATCTCTGCAGTGCAGCAGCCTCCAGGAGTCAATGAAGCAAGACCTGCGGAGGTCTGCCAGGGAGCCGCGGACCCCTGGGGCTCTCCCCTGGCGTGGCACTGGGCAAGGCCTCCCGGGCACCGAGGGACGAGCCCCCGCTGGCACTCCCGTGGGGTTTGCAGAGATGTGGCGCAGACACGCTGACCCTTGTGCTCTTGCTGTTCTCTGCAGCTGCATCCATTCAGACGAGCAGTTGTTTTGAAGGGCTGAAATACTTAGACTTGTAGTGCAGCACTTGCCAAAGGTAGAGGATGCCTTTCCATTCCCTTTGATGGCTGGAGTGTTTGGCTGACACCAGTGGTGATGTCTGCTAGTACAGAGGTATTTATTGTCTTTGTACAGCACCCTTCCCTTGTCTCTAGCAGTTGCCTAGTTCTGCTGTACGTTTCTTAAGAGGTGCCAAGTTCCTTCCTCCCAGCATGGCTGTATTTCTTAGAAACTGATGCTCTGTGTGTGCGTGCTCTTGAATAGATGCAAATGTTAATAACATAAATAACAAATGCTAAGTGATAATTATGCGCAGTAACTGGGGATAAGGACCATCTCAGGCATCACTTCTAGGGGTAGTACTAGCCTTTCCTGGGGAGTGTCCAGACCACTGGATTCAGGAGTCTTTCCACTGTAATACTGATTAGTCATGAGTGGTGGTAGAATTTCCAACCAGAAGGCGGAAAGTTTTAGAAAATAAAACCACAAGGATTTTCAAAATGAATAGTGAGACAGAAGGACCGTTCTTTTGGTTTTGGTGGGGTTTTTTTGTTGGTGTTTTTTTTTACCCTCTTGCACTGAGGCAGAGCTAGGTCTGTCCATAGGCGCTGCTTCACCCTGTGGCTGTATTTCTGCAAAACTCCAAAAGCATCAGTGGTGGTGTTCCAGATCAGCACAAATGAAAGGTTGCTGTAAATAGGTTGAGCCCACTCAAGGGAATCACAAAGAGGTGAGGAACGGATAAAATCCGTTACTGCCAATCACTAAGTCCGCTTTGTCTCTGTGCTTAATAGCCCTATTAAATATAGCAAGAGTAAATCTTACAGATTGCCTTGAAAAGGATTCAGCTGCTTCAAAGATGGAGGCATATTTTGGATATATGACTTGTGCTTCAGATCCATAAATAAAAATATAGTATATCTGGAAGTTACAGGTAAATGCTACTTAGGTGTTTCTTTATATTTTTGGAAGATGTGAGGTTTATACCTTTCCTTTCTGAAACACACAGTCCATTACCACAGTTTTCTACATGGCTTTGGCAGCAAAATCCAGGCTGGCACAACTGAAACAAGGCAAGTGGAGAATGATAAAATCGGAATGGTTTGGGTTGGAAGGGACCTTAGACACCATCTAGTTCCACCCCCCCTGCCACGGGCAGGGACACCTTCCACTAAAGCAGGTTGCTCCAAGCCCCATCTAACCTGGCCTGGAACACTGCCAGGGATGGGGCATCCACAGCTTCTCTGGGCAGCGTGTGCCAGCGCCTTGTCACCCTCATGGCGAGGAATCCCTTCCTTGTATCTCATCTAACTCTACCCTCTTTCAGTTTAATGAACAGAAAGTGCTACAGGCTGGTTCATACCCCACGTACCTGTTGATACAGTTTGGTGCAAGGGAAGAAAGAAATAATGTTTTTCCACATGTCCTTAGCTGATCCCTTGAAAAAACCGGAAGCAGTGCAAATATAAAAATAATAATTAAAAAAACCTTTGTAATTTTGTTTAAACTGGAAGCTTTTAAAAAATGTGGCCTGTGAGGTTCAATTGACTTTAAGCAGCTTAAAGTTTGTGTTATCAACACTAATATGCAACCTGTACTATGCTTGGTTTTTTCCCCTCAGTATTTCTTCGGGCATCTTGTTGGTTTTTTTCCCCCTTGAAAGCATTTTGAAACATGCAGGCACTGCGATAGCTCAGGTATCTCTGATCCGTTAGTTCTGTCGTGTTGCTGGGCTCTATGACACTGAGGAGAAGCCTTGTCATGGACATAAGAATTGATGAATGTGGTGAATTGATAAGGAATTGTGTCGAGGGATTACTGGTGGGGGGTGTGGAGGTCTATGGGGGATTTCTGTGTTCACCTGTAGATGAGAAACTGTTGTCTGTAGTTCAGGGGGCTGTGTGTGCAGCGGTGAACAAGTCCATAGCTGATGATGGTTCCCGTGGCATTAATCACCAAACTGTCATTGAGTTCAGTACTATTTTAGTCCTGCAGTATGCATAGCCTTGATATGAATGAATAATGTAGGTGAGGCGCATGGTTTAAAACTATGCTTCAGCTGAGATGTAGGTGTCACTTAGGGGGCTATAAAAGCTCTTTGAAACCTGCCTTTTACTACCTCTGCCATATTGCTCTATAGCTCTTTTCCACGCAGCACACAGCGGTGTCACACATAGCAGAGGAAAGGCGTACAGCTGACCAGACAACTGCCCTGGCCTGACGCCACTGCGGTCTGTATCCCAGCCAACTGCCCTGGTGCCTCTGTGCCTTGGATGTACAAACAGCACATTGCTTATTCATATGGTAGTTATCTAGGAAGGGTTAATACAGATGGTACTTTAGAATGTGGCTTCCACTTTTGGCTGCTGATGGGGTTTGTTTTATTTTAATTTTTATTATGAAGGTGTCCTGCTTAGGCAATGAGAAGTGGGCTGCAGCTGTTCCTATCTTGCCAATTCATACCCCTCGTCCCTGAGCATGGATCACAAGGTGTCGCAAATGAGTGCCGATTCCTGATCTGGGGAATAATTCATATAAATGTCTCCTAGGTTAGCCAAGAGAAGCAATTTCAGCTGGAACAGAATATAATCCATTTCACTCTGGCATTGAATAAAGGGAAGAGTACCTGCTATTGCCCTGATTCTTATTTTTTTTTTAAATACTCAGACACTACGGTGATGTGTGGAAAGATGAAATCTAAAGATAGATATAAAGTGTATAAATCAAAATCCCAGGTGTAGTCACATGCAGACTCCATGGAAACTGTGCTTGCAGCCGTTTCCTAATGGGGCAAACCAAGAGTTTCAGAAAAGCAGATCTGGGTAACTGTAAGAATGAGATCAGGTGCTAGTCTTCTGTTTCAGATGTCACAGTACAACTACATTATAAACCCTGAGCTCTTGCTTTTGGCAGCAATAGATACTGCTGAAGATGTGTCATATATCTAAATAAGTTGGAATGGGAGCGTTTTCTTGGTCTTTTCAGAACATTCCAGTGCCTTGCTCTTAGAAAGAAAGCAGAAATTGTTTCCTTGTTGCCTTTTTTTTTGTGTGTGTGTAATGAAACAAATGTTATTAAGCAGATCCGTGTAGGTGTAATTCTCTTGTGGATTCCATCTTTTACTTATTTGCAATAATTGCCTGACTATGCCAGCATTAGATCTGGAAGGCCCTGTTTAAGATAAATTCCTGCTGTGCCGGGTGCGGTTTTATGAAGAGTGGGGAAAGAATTGCGAGAGCAAATTAGAACTAATCTCATCTCCTAAAATGTTTGGTTACACAAACTCGATTTATTATGTAGAGCTGTCCCTTTTAAATTCATGCAAGCTGGTAGGGCAAGCAGGGTTGTACAATCTCCTGTTGTAGCAGCTGGGAAGACTGCCCTAACCTTGCTGTGTGCTCAGCACACCTGGGGAAGAGGATTCTTTTCTAAATCAGGGTCCCTGCACTGTGATCTGTGGTGTCTGGTAACCCAGGAATCTCTGAAGTTCCCTCCCATACCTCAGATTAAGTGGCACGCTGCCAAAATGTCTGGACTGGAGTTTAGATACCTTTCTACAGTGAGTAACCAAGAGCTTGTAGTTCTGGAGTAGATGAATTTCTCTTCTGCTTGTTTTGTGAAACTTCATGGCGATGTAAAGAACGTAGCTGGTTTCTGCACGTGGTGTTTATCTGCTGCTTGTTCGCCCAAACTCCTGATTCGTGTGTCTCAGAAGGAAAGAGCTATTTTGAAGTGTTTCGATTGTAGAACTACGCCCTGCTATACACCTTGTTGTTTTAATTGATGTTGGAGCGTTGCTGCCTAGGGTAACCCAAAAGCAAAGATTCACTGAAGACTGATCCCTTTCCCTCTAAAACACTGCTTTATTCTGTGAAGCAGCTAGGTTTCTCCAAAGATGGTTTCAAATGAGTAGAGGTTATTTATGCTTCCTTTTTTCTCCCTCCTGGTTTGAGCAGAGGTGAGAGGTTCTGTTTGGTAAGCAGTTTGGGAGCTGCCGTGGAACAATGGGGAAATAAATTCCATGCTGGAATTCAGCAGCCCCTCCAATCAATGTACTTTCCAATTAATTCCTCCGTATAAGCAGGACTTCTGAAAACAGTGTGGTGCTGCTGTTAGCTCTGGCTTTAATTTATTTTGAAAAATGTGTAATTATCAAGCTGTGAGCAAATTGCCATTCCTTTCACCTGGCTCTTTTCAGAACTCATTCGCATTCAGAGGAGCCATTGAATAATGAACAGAGCAACAGAGGACAAAGATGATCCAGCGCAACCACAGGCTACAAGCTGCATACAGCAGAAGTAATGCTGCAGGAGAAGGCGTACAAAGCCCTGTGTTGCAGCTCACCAGATGAGACAACGCTGCCCCTTGTTGTGCTAAAAGACAATATCAGGTCTTGGGAGACCAACTTCTTTCCCATTCCCACTCTTAGGCAGTGAATGAGCAGAAGTGGGGCCTGATTCTTAGATGCTCCCCATGCCGTGTTTACACGTTAAGCTGTCCTAGTACACTCAAATGCAGATGACAAGCCCATGTTACACTCTTACGAAGGGAGAAAAACATTAAGACTCAACAGTTCTTGTGGGGCAGGACAATCTGTGCTTTGCACAGTGCAGCAATGAATGGGACAGTGGTAGTTTGTCCAGCATTCAAAAGGACCAGAAGTTTCTTCCTCGGGCATGCTTCTGTAGAGCTTTCTGGTGTCCCCTTTTGTCTTTCCTGCTCTTGTGGGACAAAGGAGCTGGCCGGTAGCCTTCTGTGTTGTTAGGCATAATGATGGTCTGTGCCTTTCTAGGGGATATCGGTGTACCTGTGCGGCTCATTCTATATTCCCGCTTCTAGAGGTGCGTATGTAGCTGTTCCTTTATCTCATGAAGTTATATTCAGGGGCAGCTGTGTAAGGGACACTGAGCTGATGAATTTTGTTGCTCTTCGGTCTGAAACTTAACGCATTTTTGGCTTCCACTAAGTTTTTCAGTGACTCTTAATCTCTTCTTCCAGCTTCCATCCCTTGTCTTACTAGAACGACAGTCAGAATGCTGTCGGGTGTCATCTGCACATCAGCTAGTGGATGTGAATTTGCAGGAGTTGAGATCAACAAAAGTGTTTTTTCTGGGGTGCAGGTTAGTGTCACTTAAATATGAATACAAGGTACTGATGGAGTACAAGCAGCAGCTATGTTGTATCCCTTCTGCCTTGTCCTTTTCAACCTTAAACATCTCAGGTGTCACTCACTGTAGGTGTGCACAGGCTTTTCTAGCAAATAGAAGTTTAGGTCTGTGTGTTTGCTGCCGTGTGCCCTTCCCAAAGGAGTGGTAGTTGTGATGGTGATTTGATGTGACGTGAAAACACCTAACTGCTGGCAGATACGGTCCTCCAAATGTTTCTTTTAGAGCTCACTAAACAGCTATCTGTTACTCTAAGTTCAGAGCACTATTAAGCCAGGCTGGACTGAAATTATTTAATGAGGAGTGGGAAATAAAATAATGTGCATCATTGTATAGTCCCCCATGCCATATTTTTCCTTTGATTTGGGTTTATTGGGGTTGTTCATTTGTTTGGGGAGTGGGCAGATGTTTTTTGGTTATGTGTGGGTTTTTTAACTTCTTTGGGCTAAATTGCAGAAGCACTGAGAATGCAAAGCGTTTAGTAAGCTTTTGCCAGAATTAGGAGCTTTGCAGGATTGGACTGTGATCCCTCTTACTTGTTGGAGACTTTATGGCTTCCTGTTTCTGCAAGAGTTAAGAACTGTGTGTTAATATAATCAGGTTCTAGCTTAATAGCCCTCTAGGCTGAGCAAGCTGTAAGCTGATACCATGAGAAGTAGGATATCAGCTCCAAAAAGGGGACGAATACTTTGTTCTATTGAGTTTGCAGTGAAGGAGAAAAAAGAAAAGCCTAGCATTGAGACCAGCAGTTTCTTAGAACCCTGCTACAATCCATTTAACAAATTGTTTCTTTTCTATCTTCACCCTAGTTGTTCTTATTATTATGCCTGTTATCTGATGGTTATTTAATCTATATTTTGTAATTACTTCCCTTCTGTCTTTCGCTTCAACATACATTCATTTTCTTGTTGCACTAACGCAGTGACCTACATTATCCAAGCTGTAAAAGTCAATTATGCTGCCTGTGATTTTTCAAGTGGTGTTTAGCAAATGGGTTTGTGTATTATCCACCCGTTACCTGGTTTCTGTCAGGAGCCAGTTTTTCTCAGGCACCTCTTAAAAGCATCTCTGGAAATAAAACTGCTTTTTCAGATCTGGATGGAATTGCACTGCTGCAGTGCTGAGAAGGAATACAGAATGTCCTGCCCACTCGTATGGACAACGAACTTGCCTTATACTTTTGAAATGAAACCTTGCATCAGACATCTGTTTCTCACTGTGAATTGGAAATATATTGTTCCAACGTACTGTATCATATTGTGTGCAGGTTTCATACTGCATATCTGACATTTAATATCAGACTTTAACTTAAAACCATGTTTGTGATATTTGATAGGTAAGAGGCATCGCTGTTACCAAACACATCACAAAATCATCTGTACCCAACAGACAAATGATTCCCAAGGGGCGGGTGGGTGGGGAGGGTTGTTTGTTTTTTAATCAAGCCTCGCTCATTAATGCCTGAAGCTTCTCTGCATATAGTTCTTCACCCTTCATGCCTTTCCCTGGCTTCCTGTTACAGTATTGAGATGTGAGCACATTACAGATGAAGCTTAGAGCCCATGCTAATAAGCTCTCCAGGCCCACACTAATTTTTTAGTAGAAGAAAAGGAGGTATCAGAGGGAATTTGTTAGATAGAGGTGCAATCATTACGGCTCTTCCCTAGTATGAAGGCTGATTGCTTTATTACTTCAGATCACAAGACAGCTTACAGCAGCGGCCCTGTAGCATCACTTCTCAAAAGACTCACCAGTCGTTTGACACATTCATGCTCACGCATCCCCTGATGGGGGGTGCAGGACAGGTAAGGTGCATGCCTGTCACATATGCACTCAGACATGCACATCTATGCACACGTTCTCACAGGGGCATGCTCTCACAGGGGAGAGACATGCAAAGATAAGCATTTAAACTTGTGCACAAATACTTGCTCAAATGGGAATGCTGTACTTGAAAACAAATGTGCATCAGATGGACGTTGATGTGCATGCTTGCTGACTGACATACTCGGGAGATGTACATAGGTCTTCGTTTGCTGACAGCAGGTATACACATGTATAGTCGTGTGGATGTCCACAAAACACGCAGCATACATACGTACGTACTTTCGGGCAGATGTGAACGCAGGCAAAAGGCTAACATCCTGCTGCCTTGCCTGTACTTACCAGAACAAAACAAGCATTTAACAATTGATTTTGAGGTTAGTTGTGGGAAGGTGGGCAGAGATTGTTGTTATCAGTGCCCTATGATACTAGTGTTTCATCTCAATTCCTGATTGTTGGATTATCATGGTATGAACCTCCTCCAGGACACAGGGCGGTCTGTGCTTGTGTTCTTTCATTAAGACTTCCTTAGACTCTTCATTGTGATGCTGTCAACTCCACTACAGCTGCTATACTTGCCATGATGCCTTTACCATGAGCTGTGTAGATCTGCAGTTTATTCCGCCTCTCAGTAATAAGCTTCAGGCTGCAGAAACTGTAGTTCTTGTGGTGATGTTGATGAGGGATACCTTTTTTATAGTTAGATGTGGAAAATTTATAGGGAGAATTTGTCCTTCCCCTATTGCTTCCCCCCCTTCCCCACCCCATGCATTATCTGTGTATTGTCTATACAAAAAAATTAAAGTTGAAGGAGTGGTTCCCTGAAAGCAGTAACTTCTGCACTGCTCAGCAAGTACTCGTAGTAAAGTTTTCCTGTTTTACATGCAGGAAACGTGTGGCATTTTTTTCCCCAGGCATTTGGGTATGGAGCTAGTTGTCAGTGTGCCACTGTAATTTCCAATACCATGTTTAAGCCCAGCCTAAGTACCAACTGATTTAGCTTCCCTTTTTTCCCTCCTTACAATTCCTTCTGTTAAAAGCAGCTGGTATTCCTTCATTTAAGATAGAGAATTAAGGCAGAAAAAAATGAAATTGCTTGCCTGAGGTCACTAGCAGAACTAGGAACAGAATGGAGGTCTTGCAAGTCTAAGCTCAGTGCTTTAATTGCAAGCTCAGATCTAAAGGTTAATATTTGCATGTGCCTTTCTCTTTCCTTTTTTATTTTTTTTTTCTTCTGGGGGGGATGTGTATATCTGAGATTCTTGAGGGAGTGTTCCAGGTGGTGGATTGCGAGCTAGTTTGCATCTGGTTATGTTTTGATACCTGAGTCTTTCATTATAGTAGTTTCTAGAGTGATTGGGAAACATTATTATTTCTAGGAAGTTGAAGACGAATGTGAGGATAACCAGAAGGCCCCCATGAAATCGTGGGTATAGCTGGAAAGTAAAAATAAATAAGTACACTTTAGCATCATTTTTGAGCTTGTGTTCTCCCTTGTAACCCTGTCAGCGCATGAGTGTGTGCCTGGGGCTGGCTACCTGCAGACAACAAGGAAGAAGGTTTAATACCTCGGCTGTAAACATGAGAGCGTCTTATCACTGGATTTTCACAGATTGGTTTGGATAACTGTAAATGTCTGAATTCTAATATGTGCTCATTCGGAGGTGTTCAGCAATCAGTATCCTCAGTGCTGTAAGCCCAGCTGGGAAGATAGACCTGTACAGAAGCTAATGCTTCAGAAAAAACATCTCTATTTCAAGAACCATAACAGCAAATTTGATTTCCACCAGCCTAGTGTTTATAGACTGGTATTCTCTCCTCTACAGGAAGCCAATCTGAGCTTTCACAGGGCTCCTGCTGGAAGAAATCAAATAGCAAATTCATGCAAGGTTTGCAGTAGCAAAAGGGCAGGTAAGGACGAAACTGGTTGTGCTAGTGGGAGGTGAGAGAAATAAGAGAGATGGGAGAATGGCTCAGCAGGGGGGGAGGAACAAGTTGCTGTCAGCCTCGCTGCACTTTTAGGAACTCTCAGGAAATGCTGTGGTCTACTCTTGAGTCACCTCACCTAAACCAGGTGGTCTTTGATGGAGAACGGGCTTTTTGTCCACCGTCTAGGGAAGATAAGGAAAAGGCGATGTCAGAACACTTATAAGAAATTATGTTCGTGAAATCCTTGTTTCAGCATTCCCTGGTACAGAGATGAGCTAATTCTACTCAAAGCAGAAGTTTTAACCAAAATGGTTTCATGCATGTATTTATTTGTATTTATTGAGAATACGGAAGAGCTGACTTTCAGTGAGAACTGTGGAGACCTCATCTTTTGGTGGTGAGGTTGGCAGTGTGCCCAAAAGCCCTGGTCCCCATGGGCGAGCTCTGGCCACACTTGGCTGCAGAGTTGGTGTCCTCTGCAGCATGCCTCGTGTTCCTTTTCGCCCTGCTCGTTTGGTGGAATTAGCTGCCAAGGGAAACCAGGACGTGCAGAAGGGTGATAGGGAGCCAAGTCTTATCTCAGCAGTGGCAGCCAGGTTGCTTTCAAAGTGTGTTCTGGAAAAGCAGGACATATCTCCATTACCCCTGCTGTGGACAAAGCCAGTATTCCCACCCCTGTGTAGATTCCCAGTACGGTAAGTCGTTGTTATCGAGAGCAAAAGCCTTTGATGCCCTTTAACAGATGCAGGGACTTCTCTTATACCAGGAGCTGAGTGTGGCCAGGAGCATGCATTCAGTGACGAATCTCTTTGCAAATGCTGCAAGCTGATTTTTGAATACTCGTTAAATGGAAGTTTTCAAACCAAACCTGAGGGAAGCATACTTATTGCAAGATATCCGGTGCTTTAGACTAAGACTCTTTCTTTTTACCCAAGATTAATTTTTCAGGGGGGAGATGCCCACTGGCCCAACAGAATAATTACATATTTCCTCCAAATCTTCCTGTATAAAAGGAAGAAAAAATAAGTATGTTGTACGGGGGAAAAGATGCATGCTTATAGCAGATGAGATTGTGTATTACAGAAAATGGCCCTTTGACAGTGTACCTCTGTGAAAATGAAAGCTTTGACGGCAAATCTTTGTCCCTTTTGTTCTCAAATTGCAACCTTGAAAAAATTTAATCAAAACCTGCTTATTGGGTAAAAGCCATTCAGTGAAGGAAAAGAAAGAAAGGAAAGGAAATCAAGGGAAAAATTAAGTACTTTAGTGCTGGGGGAGGACAGAAGGGGGAATGGATTGCTGTTCCTGTAGGAGTTACTGAATAAATAAATCGTTAGGAGTACTAAGACGGTTTCCTCAGAACCACCACAGCCTTTACTGGTGTGTGTCCGTCCTGTTGCTATTACTGATACCAGAGGGAGCACTTTGGCTTGGTGCAAAGCTGTTTGCCTACAGGGTGACTGAGCACTAAGCATTTTCACTCTGCTCTTGCATTTATACTTCTAGGCGTATTGTTAACACCGGTATTATTTATATAATAGTTCATAGTAACTGATGTGTTGTAATAAGCGCTCTACAGAAAGCATAGCAGATGTGGGACTGAGGCCCAGGAAAATTAAACACAATGCCTCTTTTTGTACTCTTACTTGAAAAATCCGATGTTTTACCCATCTGTCCTGAGACTGGGGCAGATGCTTAATTACAAGACCACATTCTTTATCTTGACTTATATTAATACTATATTTTAATTTTGGATTATTCATCTTATTTCTCTGGCGAGCTGTAAATTACATTGGCCATCTTCTCTCCTCTCAGAGACCAGTGTTTTCTGATTTCTCGTGTATTAATCTTATCAATGTGAAAAGCAGCATCCTCGGTTGGCACTTGTGGAGCTGAAAGCTGAAAAGAAACCTCATGGTAGTCTGCAGTATCTGAGTATCCTGATGATACTCATCTTTTGATTGCTCAAAAATGTAACCAGAATTCTTTGTCCAGTTAATATAGCGTTGTTACAATTCTAGCTAGTTTGAAAGCTGGTGAGGTGGCTCAGCAGAGCAGAAGTGTTGCTTTCAGCAAGGTTGTCTTTGGAAGGAGTAATGAGTAAATAAGATCTAGGAATAAGCTGTTACAAGACTTTCAATCTTCTTCCTAACTGCTTCCTCCATCTGTACAAAAAAATAGTGCAAAAAAACCCTTCCAAAATTAGTATTAGTGCCACTTCTAAGTTTTCTGGAGGTGAGGGTTGGCTCCTCCAGGGCATTCTCTCTGCTCCTTCATAAGCAGTCACTCCTCTACAAACTGCCACAAGTCTGGATGGTAAGTAAAGTTGATATAAGATGTGATAGATTTGGCTCTTAATTCATGTAATGTTCTGAAGTACCGCATGGACCTTTGCGCTGGATGGGGAAGGAATTTCAGGTTGCTAAAGGGCATTTGTTCTTGTGTAGCCTGTAATAAAACAGCCTCGCTTCTGATTACTGAGATTGTTTGGCAAGAGTGAGTATATTTATACAAAAGGTGCCATCAAGACATTGTTATATTCAGAATCAATACAGTTTTGGGCTTGTTTTTTAGCAATAATAAAAAAAGAATAAATACTTGGAGCTTTATTTAAAAAAAAAAAAAAAGAAAGGAAAAGCAAAAACCCAAACCACAAAAAACCCCTTCCATTACAAAACCTAAATGAGATAAATAACCACTGACAGAGCAAGAAGGCGATCTCACTAAATTGAATCCAGTCAATTTTAACATTCACAGTGCTAGAGGCAATTTTAGACAGAGTGTAAACGTAATGGAAAAAACATATTCCTGAAGCTGACTTAACAGAGTTCTGTATTTGGGTCCTTAATGATGATAAATCAATGATCTAGAAAATAAAATCCCTTTCCTATTAACCAGATGGGCACACAAATTCTTCTTAGACTTTGAGACGTAAGCACCCAAAATTTTCAATTAGCGTTTCACATCCCGCTACTTTATAATTATAAGTAATTAAATTGGAACATAGTGCAGACACACGTATATAAACTGTCTTTTCCTTGCTTTCTCTCTCTCTAAAATAATGTCTGTCTGCTGATTGATACAATTCTTTAACTCAGTTGAGAGATTCTCTGCTAACATCATAAGAGATGCACTGAAGCAGAACTCTGAAATTGAATTACAACCTTTGTATTGAGTCAGAGAGCAAAGTCGTGATTATGAGGTCCTGCCTCTGCTGTTTCTTCCCTCTGAGCTCAACTTTCCCAGGCTTTTTTTTGGTGCCATGACGAGGATTGTTATCTCCAGTACCATGGGGTGCAAGTGTCCTGTTAGCTGCTGGCTAACCTGGCATGCTCTGCCTTCGTTTGCCTCTGTGGTTGTAGACAGTAACTGCTGTGCCCCAACCAGAGCAGAAAAAGGGGCAGGGAGGATTTGGGGGAGCTTGGGCTGAGCGACTTCACTGCTGTAGCACTGAATGAATTTATAGTAGTCCAAACTGCCTGCCAGCTCTGGAAAAAATAGATTCCTTCTAGTTGTGTAGGCTGGGGACAGGGTAATGGCTGAGAGATGGCAGTAGGATCCTGGTTTTGCTTTATTAGAGTCAAATAGTACTTAAGCATCTTGGTCAAACAGGTGGCAACTGAGCAACTTAGTGCTGCCTAGCTAGATTTGTCCACTGGCCTGTTAGGAGAATTAGTAGTGTTAAATATATTTTGTGTTTTGAGTGCTCTTCAAACTTGAGAAATACAAATCTAAAAAATGCCAACATTTTCCAAAGTTGTGAATGCTGGGTGTACTACACGCATGTAATGTTGACTGTTAATCTGACGGTTACAAAGGACAAGTCTCCTTGTACCTGGAGTGGAAAGTGATAGTGTAACTTGTTAGTCAGTGTAATAGATTTGACCTTGTGCAAATTTGTATATATTCGCAGATTTCAGAGGTGTCCTCCCAGCAGCACCACCTAAGGGATTTTGCTATGCTGAAATAATAGACGTAACTCAATTTCTATGAAAACTTGTGAGTTGCTCAAGTTGCACTTATTCTACACGGCATCGCATGGCAGGTCACCTGAAGTGCAGTGGTTATTCCATGGCTGGTTTAGTACTGCTGTGCTTAATGCAGTGGGCAAGATGTTTGCTCGTGGAGAACATTGTGGTTCTGGGCAATCTGCGTGCGCAGAACCAGACAACAGAGAACATGCAAAGGAGGCACAGTTTCAGAAATTGTGGTTCCACTAAGATGAACTATTGAGGTCTCAGTTTAAACCTATGAGGGGAAAATACCAGGAAAATGGAAACTTGACATGACTGAAAAAAGTTTAAAGTCTCTGGAAATAAGAGCGACAACACTGTCTCATAGACATTCTTCTCTTTTCAGCTTTGTAGTACATTTAACCTTCCACATGTCTGACAACGTGAGTGATTAAAATACGGTATAAATCGCTTTTTGTAATAGTGACTGCCATAACTTCACAGTTTCTCGTGTGTAATGACAGCGGCATTACATTCCAGTTTTGTTTTCAAACATGTAAATAGTGCTTATCCTTAGGACTAGAAGGTTAACTTCATGACAACATAACAGCCTTGGATATTATTCTTAATGAAGTGCTATTAAACTCTAGATATTTAACTACATCATATTTATGTTGTAATTATTCCTACTTGCTTGGTGCATTTCCTGTTACATAAATTAGGGGTAATTTCAAAAAAGCTCAAACAAATGCATTGTGTAGTGTAATTGTTGGGTAATTACAGTGTGATTATGTGGTTATCAAATACGGTCCAGTATAACTTTTCTCTTGTTTTGGCTTTTTTTTTTTTCCCACTGCCCCACAGGGTGCCTGAACAGGCTCCATGCCCTACACCTTAAAGGCAGAGGTCCTTTGAATACCAGAAGTGTTGAATCGTGGATTCCTGCGGTTAATTGACTTCAGCACCCAAGAGTTCCTAGATCTGATAAAAGCTTTTTTGGACCTGGAGCTTTGGTGGCTTTTACATTCTAGCAAAATGCTGTTGTCTTCCTTCTGTAAGGATACTTGCTGCATGACTTTGCTTCCATTTACCTGTTTATGAGAATTCTATGGGGATTTTAGTATCTTTGTCTCCTGCCCCTCTGTCACATTTGACCAAGTTGTCTCAAATTTATTTGGGGATGCAAAGATGCAGACTAAGATATAAAACCACAGTAAAAGCTTAAGTGGGAAACAAGGCTAAAAATCTGTGTCTTTTCAGTAAAGCCGTAGGCAGAAGAGTCCATTTATACTGATTTTTATTACCTGTTCTAAAACTTTTATTTTAATGCAACTTCAGGAAAAAAATGTTCCCATCTGACTCTGTACCAATTAGGGTAATGGAATTACTAATGAAGTCAAAACATTTGCTCTATTCCATGTGCTCAGAGGCATGTTCGTAGATACGTGCTCGTTCCCTTTCTTTAAAGTGGTATCTGTAGCTGCCTGACAGAATTTTGATATGAAATACTTTGTCACCCCCAATTATTTTTTAACATAAACCGATGTCATCTGAAACTTTAGCACAATGCTTCTTTAAGCAGCCCTTCTCTTTCTTCTGTTTATTGTTGGACAGAAAATTCCCTTTTGTGTGCCCCGTCGTGTTCAGAACCTGCTGGAAAACTTTCTGTGCATCTTGCAGCTGCAACTGCTGTGCGTACGGAAGGAACTCCCCGTGTGCCTCCCAGATGTCTTAACTAACCGGACAGGCCTCCCTTTATTCTGAAATCTGGCCGTGGTAGGAGTGGAGGTTATGTTTGTGCTGCTGTTTCAGTCCAGAAGATCAGATAGGGAACATGCAGCATTGGAAGGGCTAAATCCCTAAGATGGTCTGATGAACGTTACTGTGGCTGTAACCATGAAGATAAGCCTGCAGCAAGTTCGTGCTCTAATTGATGCCTTATCTGGTTAATCATGAGAACTTGCTAGTGGAATTAGTTTTTTTCCCGATTTAGCCAGGAATAGCCATAGTTACATTTTTAGAGGCCTGTCAGTCCGAGCTTTGATGTTCTAATTCTGCACATACAGAATCCTGGGGGGAGAAAAATACTATTTTGGAAGCGGTCAGGCATGAAAAGTAAAAAGGTTGTTCTCTCTGAGCTATTAGAAGAGACCTAACGCAGAAAGCTGATAGTTCAGGCTATTAACTTCTGATACCGTACACAGGAACACATCCTGAATTTCTGTTCCCTGATACATTGTCACGTATGGTGGTAATTTACAGGACATTTTTAAAAACACCTCCCACATTGCTTCTTGAGGTTTCTTCAGCTATTTGTTTTACTAGCCCCTGACAGGTGGGCATCGAGACATTTCTTCTGCTCACCAAGCTGCCCGTGGTGCGAGGGAGTGGGAAGCCTGAACCGCAGCCGGGGCGCTCTGGGTGCTGGGCTGCAGGAGCAGAGCCCGTGGGCTGCTCGAGGTTACAAACTTCTTCCCTTCCTGCAGCCGTAAAGCTCTCAAGCAGGAATCTTACCGGCTTTAACAGCAGCTGGAAATTTTCTCATGCCAACCTCTGTACCTTTTTTTTTTTCCTAAAAGTGTTTGAACAACACAAAAATACTTGACTACTAGGAAACACTTCTTCCAGAAATCTCAGCTTTCCTAGATCCAAACCGGGGACGCTAGAGTCATATTTCTCTTTATTATTATTCTTTCTTTTTTTTTTTTTTTTTCATTTCCCTCATACGTTTTCTGTGGATAAAATTGTCTGAGACCTTATTCTCTTGGCTTCTAAACATCAGGTACACTTGGGAATGGGAAGGATAATAACCCTATTCTGCGCTGATTGAGCCACAGTTCCTTCGTCCCTGTCTCTGGAGTGAATGCAGCAGGAACCTTTTCCTCAAAGCCTTATTAATTACTTATCCTCCCTATGTTAGCAGGCACAAATAAATTAATAAATCACACTCTTCCGATGACCAGCTGACTGTGACTTTTCAGTGATGATAATGTGGAGATGTACTTGATTTCCAGTTGTCTACACCCCTAATGTTGTGATTACTGTATCAGTCGGTTATTTCTCAGAGCTGTTGGCCCTGACTGCTTGGCTTTGCTATCTGCTCTGGCTTTTGGAGAACAGGGCTGACTTCAGAGAGATTGTTTTGCTTGAGCGGTGGCTTGAGAAACAAGGAGGTTACACGACAATGACTCGCTGCCGCTGATGCTTGACCTGCTCTGTGCTGAGCATTGAATGAGGCTCCGTAAAGGCTTTTGCCAGTACGTAGTGCCAGGACAGCAGTGGGTCAGTGGGCAAAGGTCTAAGCTTCCTAAAAAGCACTGGCAAGGGCCGATTTCTTAGGTCAGTATATTGACTGATTGTGTGTATGTGCCATAATGTGATGCATCTTCATGCTGCTGTAGCCGGACAAGTGGGTAGAGCTACCTAAGCATGTTTATACCGTAATCCGGGCATCAAGGACAATAGTGAGAGGCATTTGAGCACACAAGGTATGGGGGACACAGCCGGGAAACAAGCCCCAGTATGCTGATGCTCAAGCTAGAGCACTGTCATTAGACAACTACCCCTTTCCTGGTTTTATGTACAAGCCCAGCTGATTTCTTCAACAAAACACCGCCACCCCCCAAACCACAATGCAGTGTAGATTCCTCTTCATGTGAGGAGCTTTTTGTGTATTAAGAAAGGAAATGTCTGTAGCCAGTGCAGTGCAAAGGATTAGCAGTGCTTTAGCCCTCTACAATCTCTAGGCAGTTGCAAATGATGAAATACAAAACAAAAAGCACGAGTACCTTCCCGGGGCAGTTCCTGCAGCAAGGAGGTGGCCTCTTCCAGTGAACAGCTGAAGCATTTGTGGTGCAAATGAAAAAAAAAAAATCTTTCTACTGACACAATTTGATCCTAAATTTCTGTTCTTGCAACTTTGATGAAATAAGAGAAAAGCAGAAGCTTCGAAGCTAATTTCAGCAAAAGCAAGAAAATTTCCACTCCATCTGTAATTCCGAACCTGCCTGCTGAAACAGCGATTAGAGATAGTTTTACAACAAAATTTCCCCATCGTGTGGATGTCCAGATGGGCAGGCTTTTTCTCCTCAAGCTTAATGTAAATTAGAGTAGGGAACTGGTAGGCAAAGCTCCTGGGTTCCATTTCCAGCTTTACCACTTATTCCCTGTGTGACCTATGAGTAACACAGATATTTGAGCTTATGCCTTGATTGTAAAATTGAGATAATTGTATTTTTCCTCAGGGAGGAGCTGTGCTGAGGAATAAATCAGACAGTTGAAAACAGTAGGTGAAATTTCCCAAAATTCTGAATTTTGGTTCCCCAGCTGGTTCCCCCAGCCACTTCTAATGCAGTTACATGACGAACATAGTGTCGCACAGAACTGATAACCCATGCAAGTTTATAATCTAAAGGCTTAATAGTGCAAAGATGTAGGCATTTAATGGGAAAACAGATAGTTAATGTTAAACTTGTTCCTAAGCCTTTGCAGGGTGGAGTGCAAAAACCCACAGAGGGTGAGAATGGTTTGTAAAACAATGAAGTAATCATTTAGGGTAATAATGGACTTGTGTCTGGCTTGTTTCGGGTGGGAAGGTTTGACCATGTGCTGTTTGTTTCTGTTTCCAATATGGTTTGAGAAGATACAGCCGAAAATGCTGGTGTGGGTAGGTAGGAGGCAGGCACGCGCTATTAACAGGTCATGTCGTATTCAGAGACCTGGGCTGCCGTTCCCCTGCTTGTCACGAGCAGAAAATATTGGAGTAAGGTCTTCAGTGGCACGAGGGCAATTAGATGCAATTTGTATCACAAGCCTGTGAGAGCTGAGTGGTATCTAGCCTATCGTCGGGTTTTTGAAAGCCCCCTTTAGACCTTGAATTAGAAACAAAAAACCCCAAACCCTTACAGGTGTGTGCATGCGTGAACACACTCCTTTCACCAGCGTTGAAGGGAATCTTTTCTGTTTCTTAATGAGTCTTTCAAAATGTGCCTGTGCTTCTCGATTTGCTTGGCCTCATAAAAGTAGAGGCCAAGAGAGATATTTCATCATTCATGTGCTGTGAATAAAACAGCCGTGGAAGTGCAATTATTTTTCAAAAAAGCATTTGTTTAATAATATTCTGCATGCAAGCTAAGCTGGACAAACTGTGTAAAACTGGGAGGTTACGAATATAGCAGTAGCACAGGATTGCTGCAAAGGTGTGTAATACAGCCCCCAGCTGCTCTTCACCCCTATCTGACAGATTTTCTCTTCAAAGAAGGTAAAGTTTCAAAAATCCCTTCCTACAAAACTCACCTGCTGTGCTCTAGCTCTGTATGAGCAGCATGACAGATCAGAGGGAGAAGCCTCATGAGCCTTTTCCCACCGCTCAGTGGCACATGGTGGGTCAGATTCTGCCTCCTAAGGAAAAGGGTATTTTCATACACGCTATAGCAGGGCTGCCTTCCCTGAACTTGCCGCTGTCTCTCATGTTTTAAATTTGCTAAGTTCAGCCACAGTGTATTTATACACCAACTGTATAAATATACCTTGACTTCCATACAAACTCTTTTGATCTCCAGAGATCTAGGCCCCTTAAAGAAAATATTCTTTGCAGGTGGCACGTAAGCATCAATTTACAGAATTTTTCACAAATAGAGCCTTCCCGAGGGCTGCATTATTGATTTACTTGTGACCTAGCACAGCACTAGTGTCATGTTCAGAAAAGGCTACTCTCAAATTGGGAAGTTCTAGGTTTCCTTTAACTTCATTATCAAAACATTCACTCTTTCCAAGGTCTGTAATAAAGCAGCCTACCTCTGCCAGAGACAAATTTTGTTTATGATCTGAGTTGTGTCTCTGATAATTGAGACCTGAATGCCAGAAAGTCATAAAAAGTTCCCTGTGGTCATGAGGTTCCCTTCTAGGTTTTTTTTCTTGCACTAATGATCTTCTCTTTCCCACATTTTTCTTCCTGTTAACCACAGCACACTGAATCATCCTGGCCCTGCAAGAAGCTTTAACAGTCCTTCTATACCTTAGGAGTTGTTAGGACTGCATTTCATTAACCGTAATAAACCAACGTGCGGTGTTTACTGGAATAACAACGCACTGTACAGGCGGAGATAAGTGCCCGTCAGGAAGTATCTATAAAGCACAAGCAATTCCAATGCTTGTTCTTTATGTTTCTAACGTTGTTGGTGGAATTTCAATTTTGTATCCTGCAAATGCAAGCGGTGCTTGCACTAGTTACATGCTACTGAGATAGCACCCGGGGGTTTCTGAGTAGAGAAGGATCCTTCTTTGTATTTCCTTGTCAGTGATGGCAGCAGGGAGGGAGAACAGCCCCACAGTGCAAGGCGCTGTACGAAATAAACCACTGCCACGCAGAACTTGGAATTTGAAAGAAGCCACAGCAAGGTGTGAGTGTGGAATAACAAAAAAAAAATAATACACGGGAGTAACTCGGGGAAGCGGCTGTAAGAGCTAAAGTGGTATCAGTGAATGGTGAACAAATCATACCGTGTCTCTGTAGTGAGAGTAATTAATCTTTTTCATCCTGCAACAAATTTGCGATGTGGAAACAGGCAAAACGTTCAGCAGCTCCTAAATCCAGCGTGCAGCATCCTCAGTGACGGGTATTGGAAGGAAATTCCTTAGACTGGACAGAGACTTGCAGGAGTTGCGTTGCGTTCCTGTTTCGGTTCGCATTGGGTGAAGGGGAGCATAATCCTGCTAATTACGGTCTGGTTTCACCTCAGTTGGAATTTCTCATTACTTTTGCTGTTGTTTTTATTGCTTGTTATGGTAATATATAAAGAAGCTTTAGCGCTGAGGAAGGACATACTGGGCCAGCAGCTGGACAAGAAAAGAAGGAGAACACATTTGATGCCTCAGAGCATTTTTATGTCAGTTCTCTTGTAGTCCTCTCTCCAGACCCAGGTATTTAAATCAAGTCATGGGGCCATTTTATCACTTAACACAACTTTTTCAAATCTCAGGAATACCTGTTTTCAGATTAACATACTGGTCCTTCTCCTCAGAATATGTTAGTCTCTCTTGTATCTTTGAGATTATCATATGTTGGGTGGGGAGGATATTAATTTGTTCCTTTATTTGCCACAGAAACAATGGAGCGAGTCTTAGGTTTTTGTTGGAGCCTGGAAGATTTTATGAGGTTTAGGGGTCCTTCAGCAAACGATAGAGCTTTTCAGCTGCTGTTGTGGAACTGATGTTTTCTGGGCACCAGGCCTCTCCTCCTGGTCTGTCTCAAATGTCATACGAATCATTGGAATACTGGAGAATTACTGGTGGAAAGCACATGTTGGGTCAGGACTAGTTGATGCTTTGTGTAAGACACTTCTATCAAGGGGATAAAAATACAAAATTTCTCTGAGGTTTGCTGTTACCCTCTCCTGGCTTGCTAGACATTCTGCCTTTCCCTGTGCCACCGTGGTTGTTCTCAATGGTAATGGTATGTTGAGGACAAAATTCATACCATCTCTTTTTTTTTTTTTTTTTTTTTTTCCTCCCCATATTCCAACCATGTAATCAGCTGGAGTTGTGCTTCAAAGGAGAAAACTATGGAAACTGGTTTCTTTGCTGTCAGCCCTGCTCTATCAGGATATTTTAGGCTGTTTGTCAGCATGGTTTCTACACACCTGTGGCCATAAGCTTTGAAGGAGTCCAGCCTCTCCTAAAATTGCTCATGCTTCTTGTGGTGCAGTTTGCATAATTTGTGCAGTGGGCTTTTCCTTAAGATTTGAGAGTCAGAGGTGATTTAAATGTAAGGGCACATGCAGTTTTAATCTCCCCTCCTCTTCGTCAGCATGCTGTTTATAGAGGCAAAGCATATCTCTATCAATCTTCCTTACAACTCCCCTTTGCTTTGCTCTTTGGACCATACCCTAGGGCATAAAATAGTGTGGAGCATTACATATTTTGTGTGCTAATAAGCAAAGAAAAACAGAAAAAAGCAGCAACAACCTGTGCAATAATTTGTTCCAGCATGCGCTGTAACATTATTAACCGATTCCTTTGGAAAATTACCACCAGTACAGCTTTGCTGACTTGCACATGTATAATGTATAAATGGAGCCATCAAAGTTTAATGCACCCGTAGCAATGTACTTCCTTACACTGCCTGTGACATGAGTTTCATTTTTTTGTCTCAACAGTTTATCACACTCTGTGTGACACAGTGCAATATAATGAAGTGCAACTCGGCTATGCCATCCACAGAGGTAATTTTTTTTCCTCTTGTTCACTTTTCCACCATGACATGCAATACTCATTGATGGCTTTTTTTACAGCCTTATGTAGTCAGGCGGCCTCTATGGATTTATCCTTAGTGCTCCAGGAGTGCCCACAGGCCCTAACCAAGGTCCAGGTTTCTTCTCTCCTAATCTTCATAATTACATACACATACATGCAGTGTAGTCTTTGCCCTAAGGAGGTTGTGATTTAAGCAGACAGAACTAAGGAATGCAAAGGTGAAGTTATTTATACATAACAATGGTAGACGAACAAAAGCAAGCCTAGATATTTTGTTATCGGGGTCTTCTGTGGCCTCTAGATCATACTTTGTCCAAATTTTTCTTAGTATAAAAATAAGAGAGAATGAGTCTGGATTGCTAATACATGGAGAGAAGGAAGAGATTAACGGCAAAATAGAAAGTCACCTAGGTGAGAGAAATACAAGGCTGGACTCTGTAAAAAGAAAATGCTGTTGCTTCCAGTTTAGATTTCTGACAGAGGCATTTGCAGAAGTCTGAATACCGTGATCTAGCATCATGTTTGCCGTACAATTAGAAACCTGTGTGGCAGATTAATTCTCAAAGCCACAGTCTTCACACTTCAGGAATACATCCATCCATCTCTGGAGATTGCACAGGTGCTTCTGTACATGTAACGAGAACATGCAGAGAAAAAGGAGGAGATGCGAAATGTTCAGAGTCTGCAGCTGGGTAGGGGAAAATTATGGTAGGATTTAGACATAGCCTCAGGAGAACTGGGGTTTGCAGCATAACTATGAGAAATGTGTCGTTCTGCACACCTTTTAGCTTCAAGTCAGTAGTTGTATGGTTTTACCTGTGAACAGAAACTCTAGGAGGGTGAAATCTGAGGAGAAGAAAAAATTAAGTGGGTATGTGAAAAGACATGCCTCACCTTTGCAGCATCCAGGAGCCTGGACTGCTGAGCTGTGTTGAATAACCAGGCTGTTTCCAGAGGGAGTTCATCGTTATCTGTTGGCTCTGTCAGTGTCAAAATTATCACTTTCGGCACAAACATCAGGGATCACCAACCAATGACTGCATAAGCTTAGATGTTTGTCCTGTTAAATTAAATGCATTGCATTTAGCATCTTCCTGAATCATGATGTATGTGTTAACTTATACTGTTGGGTCAGTATTTTCTTTTCACGCTAACCTATCCAACAGGAACTCCAGGCAGTGTGATAATTATATGGAGATTTTGAGCCATGTATTTTTTGGACTAAACTAGTCATTGACTTCATAGATTTCCTTACTTTCTTTCCTCTTGCAAAGAATTATGTTCTGCTGCAGCTCAAGAGCTCTTTCTGTAACATCAAGCTCCCTTATAATTTCAACCCCCAGGAGAGTTCACTGCACTACTGATTTTTTTTTTTCTGCAAGCCAGCAGGTTTGCATCTAATAACGAGTAACCTGTTTTCCAATGTGGATTTATTCTAGGATAACCCAGTGGCTTTTCAAAATGGAACCGTGCTATTTCTTTTCTCTGAAGCTTGGATACGGTGGGGCTGCCTGCCTTTCGTCGCTGCCCTCCTGCTGGCTGGAATCCTGCTGCTTTGTGCTGCAGACCTCGGATCATTTGCTGGCTCAGAGTCGGATTTTGGAAGCAAGAAGAACGGAGTTCTCTTCCTGCTGCTGTCATGAAGTTACGAGCACAAGCAGCAGGTAACCTTCATTGCTGAAGGGTACGTTTTGTGTCGCTCTTCTTAAATTTGTGTGAACTATTACATTTTTGGTGGTTCTTCTAGCTGTTCTTTCAGCTTACTCTAATTCCATGTACTTCATTCTGTTTAGCCCACTGGTAAAGTGGTAACAGGAGGAATCTTTGCACAGATTTCTAAATGGTGAAACTGCTGTGGATTCGGGGGTGCTAGTTTGTGGTGCTAGTTTGTTCAGGGGACTTGGTAACTAACCTGCTGGCAGGGAATAGCAGCCTCGGAGGCGGCAGCAGCAAAACAACTTGATCAAGAGGAATTAAGAAAGGAAAAGAGGAGCCCAAAACGATTCCCTTTGCTAACAGACCCATTGGTAGGCCTGAATCTGGTTTGGAGGCCACCACCCAAGGGCACATGGCTCTGCAGGCTGCAAGAGTGCTAGTGGTGCAAGGAAAGAGCAATATCTCTGTGCTGTGTGAGCTGAGAGAAAGGCAAGCAGGAAAAACCTTGCTTTCTCCTCTTCCCCACTACCTATTATTCATTTGAAACATTAACCTTTTAGTGAAGTAGAAAACAATCACATATACTGGAAAGAAAAATTGGTTTTGTCTTTTCTGTAATGGCTTTCTCAGCTCCAAGAGAACATGAAAGTTAATTTTTTTAAACAAAGGCAGAACAAAGAAAGGCTGGGAGTAAGAGAACTGTGAGATGGGTTTTCTTCTTTCCCTCAGCTCTTACTGGGCTACAGAAGGATTAGAAAGATCAGATCAAACTCAGAAGCACAAAGCACTTGATTAACGTGAGGAGAAGAGTAAACTTTTCCCTGTGGGGCAAGAGTAAACTAAACCAGTAAGGTGACAGAAAACAGTTATTTTGCTTTCAGGTTCCTTTTTATTGTGGTAAGTAATGGACATTTTCTTTTCTTTTAGTGTTGTCAGAGCACCTCTCCAGACATCTCTTGCATATTTAGTAGCAGGAAAGAGAAGGAGAAAGGGGTGAAATTTATAGAACATGCCATTAATTACTGCTTACCTTTCTGTTTTGATGCCAGAAAGTGATGTATTTCTAATAGGCGTGCACCACAGGCACGGTAAACAAGGCAACAATCCTGAAACAGTCTCAGCGCTGGAACAAAAATTGTCAGCTGAAAAAAAAAAAAACAACCAACAAACCTGTCAGAAGAAGTTTTATCAGAAGTAAAATAAATTCAGTTTATGACCTTTGTTATGTCTTTGTTCACTTTCACTGATACGGTCACAGATTTTAGTTTAGTCAGGGGAAGCTGTGGTGTTCAGGTCTTGGGAGATGCACAGCACAAGCTGTAGCTGAGTAGTGCCTGGAAGCCTTAAACGCCATTAGAGAAGTGATCACGGAGGGAAAGCAAAATAAAGGCAGTAGAAATCTGGGCCATGCATCTTTCAAGAGCTAGAAGCTTAAATTTAAAATTGGCAGCATGGTTTGAACAGAAATGCCAAGCAATGCTCCTTGAGATTATGGAGGAGAAATCATGGCACTTAGAATTTAACTGCAGTGATTTGGGCTTGGTTTTGAAAGTCTTTTTGACTTTGAGGTGTTACCGGGTGCGGGGGGTAGAGGTTCACACCCTGTCAGAGGAGAGCCAGTGTAAGGGGACAGAGCCAGGTCAGTGCAAAGTAAACATAGAATAAGTGCATTTTCCTCAAAAGCTCTTAAATTACTCAGGTACACTAACACTGCCTAACTAAAGCATTTGAGAGTTAGTCACACGTTTTTGGAATGTTTGAGTGACTTACAAAGCAAATCAGTAAACCTAAAAGCAGTTCCGTACTTTCATATTTTACTCTGCTTCGTCCCTTGTGAATTTGGGCTGATAACATCCAGGTGCTCCCGCAGAGAAAAAGCAGGATGACTTCTTCAGGGATTTTCTCTCTCCTGGAAACCCATGCAGAGCTACCCTAGTGTAATACACTCAAGCCTTTGGAAGGCTTAGAAATTGAATGGGTGGGTATGGGAGGTGAGCTCCATTTCACTCATCAAAACTGATTTATTTACAGTGTTGCTGCTGAGAAGTACCTCCGTTCTTCTGTCGTGGATCTTGTTATGGGTCTGTACGGTGTAGGTACTACTATTTTGTTATCTTGGGAGTCAAGGCACCTAGATTTCCTGCTTTGTTTTGCTGTCAGGATATCTTGCTTTGTATAAGCATTTGTCCTGTACCTTTGAAAGCAATGCAGCTTCGCTTGCTGGAGGCAACTGTAAGGTTTAACTAACTGGGCCTGCACTTAAAGCAAGGTTTACGCTTTACAGATGGAGTCGATGATATTAAGGATCTTTTCCAACTTAAATAATTAGATGATTCTGCAATTGGACTGGATTCAGAAAGCTTGGGGCCACAGACCTGCTCTTTAGCAGACTTTCTGGGTGAGCAGCTCGTACAGAATACCTCTAAATTGGGAGCAGCTTTAGGTTCCTAAGTAGGAGACAGGACTAAACCATCTTCGTACCCATGGCCCTCAGTTCCTTCATCAGCTGCTCCCTGTGCAGTTTATTTAGAAATTTTTCAAAAGCGAGCATCTGTCGTACAAACTTGGCACTTCTGACACCCTCTGTGGATTTCTGAAGCTTTTCCCCACCTTTCCCTGAAGGACACAGTATAAGTATCTGTATACATCATCTCTGGCCCTTATCTCAGTTGGGGCTGGCATGTTCAGCTCAAGCACTTAAAGATCTGTAGGGAGGATAACATGCCGAGTCAAAAAAAAAAAAAAATAAAAAATGGTTGAATTGTATGTAATAGGTGACTGTTGGACTTCCTTAATCTGACTAACGGAATGTGCAGTACAAAAAGGAACTTCCAAGCCCTGCTGGTTTATTATCAGATTATAGAAGCTCACTGGCATGCTATTTTGAGTCTGTGCTTGCTTGCTTTCAGTGAGCCTGCTGCAAAAACAGAGGTCCTTAACCCTACCCAGGGGATAAAGCACACCACAACACCCCAGTCTGCATGTATGGTAATACCAGCCCTCCTTCTCTTATGCATCTCCTTGAAGAAACGCGTTAGGGCAGTAGAGTCAGTAGACTGCAGACTGAAGTATGTACTCTATTGTTGCCATTTCCCTACAAAGAGATGCTTTTTCTGGGCAGAGATATTTCATCTGCTGTTTCATACATAGCCAGACGTTCCTCTGGCATTCTTTTGACATCTCATGGCATGTTTCACAGGTGTTTAGATTTCAGAGAGTGGGTAGGAACATTCTTCTGCCAGGAAAGCTGGGAAAGTGCAAAAAGTCAAGATTTGTACCTTTTCGGTTTTGAAACTTTTCATCAGGCATTTTCTTTTCCAAGGAGGGAAGCAGAGACCACCTTCCATTTAGAGTGAGGAGCAACTTTTTATGATGAAGCTAGTTCAGGTTCCAAAATTAGGCCGTGGGAAGGGAAGAAAAGACTTGTAAGTCACGCATTGAGCCAACAGGATAATTAATCCAGGAAGACTGAAATGAATAAGTAAGTTGATGGGTATGAGTAAGTGTGAGAAGATTTTTTTTGTATCTAGGTGCTAGACATTATTTGTCTCAGCTTTTCAATGCCCTATCCACTGTGAAAGGTGTAACTGGTAATTCTGTCTTTACTTGGAAACTCCAGATGCACAGGAGGATGCTTCGTCGTCGTCTTTTGAAGAAGCGATCCTGACTCACTGTTCTCACAAGTCCGGGAGGATTGTATGAGCTAGGGTTGCTTATGCCAAAAGAGATGATGGCAGCAGTGGCTCGATAGCCTGTGTAACACTGAAGGCACACAGGAGAGAGGGGTAGTTGGCTGAGGCTCAGCAGTGGGCTCTGGGTTAAGCTACAGGTATTACTACCGCAGCAGCAGGTACTCAGCAGGCCAGCTCCCCACAGATTCTCTAAGTGCAGGAGATAAATACATTCTTTACCAAGTGTAACTGACTTAAGATCATCCTATCTATTGTGGCAACACAGTTGGTGCCACTTCTCTGAGGCAGCTAACAGCTATTACAAGCAAATAATAGCAGCGCATCTCCTTTGCAGAGCCTGCTTTCTCTGGGATCTTTGGCAGAAGCAGATAAGCCTGTCGGTGTGTTACTGTTAACTGCGCTCAACTTGTAATTGCCAACTCCCTCATTGTCTAGATGAGCATTTCCACTACCACTTGTTTGTGTTTTATGAATGTTGTTAAGTATTTCGTAGAGATACCGCATCCCTTTACACACATTCTATAATTATATGTTGACTTCAGTTCCGCACCAGGAGGTGGTGCAGTGTCATACTGGCTGGAGTCACAAGAGGAATCGAGAGTAAGGCTTCTTTTAGGTGAGACACTTGATTAGTTCCTGCCCTCATCCTTTTCTCCTGAATTCCACCAGGACCCACACCTAGAAGTACAAGGAGCTGTTTCGCCAGTACCGTTGCAGCAGGCAAAGCTTTGCTCAGGAATTCCGCCTGTTGTGTTCGCAGTCACAAGTTACAACTGCTGCGGTGAGAACTCGGTGGTTATTTCATTGACTGAGAAGTGCAACAGAAACCAAGGCTTGCCAGAAGCGTAGTCGGGAGCATAATGACCCCTCTCTTCTGCCTACATACTTAATATTAAGGGCTTCATATAGATACGGATAGTTTATAATTTATCTGTGGGTATTCAGTGCCTAGGCCACTGGTTTCTAAGCTTCCTCTTATTAATGTTAAACCAGAACAGCAGTGCAAGCTACTTTACTGGTAATACTCAGACAGGGCTATAGCCTGAAAGCGGAATTTCTCATAAAAGCATGGGGAACCGATTAAAACACGTGCTTCAGGAGTCATGAGAAGTTGCTTCTTGATGGATCTGAATGCCAGAGAGTTTATTCACCGAGTGTGTAGTGTGGAGCATCCAAGTTCTGGTTTCTGTACTTCATTCTTAGCTTTTTCTGGCATTGTATAAAAACTACTATTACTCTTGCACTCTCATAGACCTATTTACAAAGCCTCTGTTCTGCCTGGCTGTCTGTGCCAAAGGTCTCTGATCGACCAAGACCTTGAGCAGAGCCAGGAAAAGACTCTAAGCATGAGAAGCTAGGTGAAATAAATGGCCTTTTGTGTTTCCCTGCAGGTTTTCTTCTTGCCAATTTGTAGACCTATATAGCAAGTTACTGTGTATAGTTGGCTGGTATAACTACAAAAATCTGTTAGAGAATGGAAGCATGTGTTTTGCTTAGTGCTTTAGAAACTCCACATTAGCTGTACTCTGGGATAAGCCTCACTGCTTTTTGGTAGTATAAAAACTATCTTGTGTCTAGCAGTTAGGTTTTAGGAGACTTATTATGTTGGTTTGCCCTGAAATTCTGGATTTGAACAGCATCCTGTGCCAAATCTTTCTGGCAGTTCGTATCTGTGCTCAGGCAGAGACCAAAATTGCCTGGGCTTTTCCCTCTTGCTTCTTGTCCCATCATTTCTCACATTCTTGGTTCAGTGCCCTCTGCAGTTGGCTCCCTGTTTTATTCAGTAGAGCCTTTCTGCTCTGTGGTGGCAGCTTCAGCCTTCTGTGCTTTAGGTTTCACAGCAACATTGATTCCTTTCTTCCTGCTAAGATTTCCTCCCATTTTTTGGTTCTCTTAGATGGGATGCAAGAAAGCCAGGAAAAGCCTGGTGCTTATTCCTTCAAGTGCCAGAGTATGCTAGCTAATTGAAAGGGGGGATGAAATAAACATCAAGTACTTTGCAGTTGCACTGCAGCAGACCTCGGGTAAATAAATATATATGGTGTTCATAACTATTAGCTTTTTGCAGTCACCATCATGCTGATTTACTGTGGTTCTAAAGCAGTTTCTGATTTAAGCAGGCAGCATCAGTAATGGGATTTTTTCAAGAGGTCTCTTCACAAAGCAATAGGACAGGTACCTTGTGCTACAAGCTCACACAGAAGAAAGGAATCATGCTGGGTCTTCTTTCTATCAGAATATTGTCATGCAGTTAGATGATTTTAAAAAAGTTTTAATATCTTGCTTCAGCAGTTAGGCAGGATGAATGCATGCAAGCTAGTAAGATTGCTCTTGCACTGTAAATGCAGTTTCTGTATTGCTGATAAGTTTAAGGGATGGCGCCCATTCACAGGAATGAGTCCTCCTACAGAACAGCTCTTCAGCCTCCAACAGCTTGCAATCAATGTGTAAGATACTTTACCTGGCTACATAGTGGCCTTGCTTTCTTTCAGTGTACTAATGCTGAAGATAAAATAAGTGCTGATGTTTTAAAAAATCAGATAACTTGGATTTTTTGATCCAAATTGTAGCAAAGAAATGTTCTTTAACACAACTGTGGGGTTTATTGTCCATGTTAAGATGTGGGTGAATGCAAGAGGTTCAAAGACATCTAAGAGAGTGCTCATATTGTTCAGCTTCGGGTCATTTGAGTTGTCGGCACGCAAAGAACATATCTGCTAGGTTATTTTCCTTACACTAAGAGGCCAAAACATTTGCCTCAGACCTACTTCCAGTACGCCTGATCCAGGTTAGTCCTGACATTTCCCAGTTAATTGATCAAAGTTGCTTTGCTGCGATTTGCCCAGGAAAGAAGTCCTAAGATTGCCTATCAGCTGAAACATGTAGCAGATAGCAGGTTTTAAATCAATTTACCAAAGCTTCAAGTTTTAGGTTTTCACTGATGTTCTAGAATTGAAGCTTTCCCCTGTTGCTGGGGAGCTCTAGCTGTGACATTCCATCACCAGAGTTGCTTCTTTTTACAGAGGGCGTATTAAAAAAGCGATTTCCAACGAATATAAACCAGAATGCCCCTATTTATAAACCTACTTTTTCAAATGGATCTCTACAGGAAGCACTAAGCACTGCAGCAAATACCTGTATTCCAGTGCATTCTCTTAAGAATAAACAATCAACCTATATTTGAAGAACCGGCAAAGAAACAAGTAACTACAGGCAATGCCCTTCTCAATAAGGGAAGAAGAGGAAAAAGTAGTAAAAACATTTTCTTAACAGAACACTCCTCAATTCTGTATAAAAGCCTTTGCACCTTCAGGCTGTTCTCAAATAGAGCTTGGTAGGCACCGTTAGCATCTTTGCCACCTCCTCTCAGTGAGCTTTCTGCCTAATGATTTTTTCACTCTCCAGTATTCAGATATATCCAGAGCTACAGCACTGAAGTGTTGTGCTGAATTGTGTGGTGAGATTGATTGTGAAGATTTTCCGTTAAAAGAAAGATTTTCAGAAGTACCCCACACTGCAGGGAAGTGTAACAGCCTCCTGAACCAGAGCAAGAATCCTGACACAGACCGTTCCACTGTATGTGTAATTTTATGTAAGAGATTATTATGCACGACTACCTGCTGAATTCAGAGCTCGGTTACGCTGAGCATACCCCTCTGCAGTGAGCATGTTACAATGTGCAGATTATTCAGAAGCCGGGAAGGAAACGGGAAAAAGAATTTACCCAGGATCACAGTGCAGATCAGCAGCAGGAAAACACACAGGACCGTCCCCTCCAAACATCCAACACGTATTCCGTGTTCGCACACTCACTGGCAGCTGCTACCAGGTTGTGATAGCGAGATAATGCATGGCACTTTAGGAAGGTAAAAATCTCTCCAGGTTTTGTCTTAAAATGAAAGCCTAGGATGGTATTCTGTTAATCTGTTCTGTTCGGGTAACCTGTTACCAGATTTAAACAAAGTTCCTTACTTGATACCTGGGGGAATCACAGGCTGTTGTTACGTGATCTTCTTTGTTCAGGTATATGTGGAATATTGAAGCATATTTGCAAAATTAAAAACAGGTTTCCTCCTGAATGTTTAATGAACTGTAATTGATGGACACAGAAAGTGTTCTCAGTTGTGCTCTAGATGCAACGGCAAAAGTGAGTGGGATGAAAGGAGTCAGCTGGGTTGCTCTGCAAGCAGAATCCTCTGCTTGGCAGCAGAAAGTCCATCTCAGAAATACAGTGCAACACTTCAAATCATCTGTTTCCACACTCAGGAAATATGACACCGATCCTGAGCTGGTTTATTTCCCTGACTTTCAAATTTCTCATGATTCAGTGCTCCCTTGCTCAGGGCCTCCACTCAATCAAGATATGAAACCTACATTTAAAAAAAAAAAGCAAAAAAAAAAAGCAGACACCTCTGCCTACAAAAAACCCACAAACCACAAAACCAACAACAACAAAAAATCAATATAGGGAACCTGCCTTAAATAAAATGAACAAAACAAAAGAGCCACCTGTCTGCCTTAAAAAAAACAAAAATACACCTCCCTGCCTTGTTGAAAGGGGGAAAGAGACCTAATCAACACTAAATTGAACCAGCCTGCAAAAAAAGAGACAATTCCATGTCTGAAAAAAAAAAAAGAAAAACAGACCTCTGCCTTAAAAAAAAAAAGAGACCTAATCAGTAATAAGTGGCACCTGCCTTTAAAAAAGACACATCCCTGCCCTAAAAAAAAAAAAAAAAAGAAGACACCTAATCAACAATATGTGGAACCTGTCTTAAAAATACAGAAAAAAAGAACCTAACTGTGTGGAACCTGCCTAGGAAACCTCCCTGCCTTAAAAAATACAGGGACTGAATCAATAATATGTGGCACCTGGCTTTTAAAAACACATGCCTCTGCATTACAAATCAAAAAGACACCTAATCAACAATATGTGGAACCTGCCTTATTAAAAAAAATTAAACTGTAATCATATGATAAATGTACAGAACCAAGCCTAAACAATATATGGAACATGCCTTTAGAAGAAAAAGAGAAAAGGACACCTCTGTGCCAAAGTGGGGAGGGGGGGTGATTTTGTGGTCCCCATCCCTCCATGAGCAGAGGTGGTCCTGGACTTCAGTGTTCTTGCGAGCATCCTTTTCTGCAGGGTGGGTCATGCCTGCGTTCCGGGTCTTTGCTTTAAAATCTTCCTGTAACTTTTTTGGGGGACCTGGAGATTACGTGAAGCAAATGTTGTCCTTATAGGTCATTAGCAAGCCAGGAATTCTTTTTGGATGAGAAGAGGCAGTGCACCAGATGGTGCTTCTGAGCACATGGTGGAAAACAGCTGCTTTCCTACTTATTTATTTCTTTGCTTGCACAGCTAACTGATTAAGGTAGAGGTATAGAAAGAGAGATGCTGTAGCTATTTTTTTGGTTCTAATTCTGCTGCAAGTGAAACGCCAAGGTGCACCCTAAGCTTGCTAAACGTGGTGTTAGGAGCGTTGATGTGGTTATCAACAACACTAAAGCATATTGCCGTCCCTGTTCACCTTACATGTGCTGGGGATGCACCTATAAGGATGAGAAAAATTGAGGCGGAACACCGAAGCGCGGCTTCTATAAAGGAAGGAGCAAGACAGGAGCCGGGAATTTCTTCCTTCCATTCTTTATGGTCCAGCCAGCAATAGGGTGAAACTTCTCATCAGTGCCTAGAAGCAGTGGGGTTTTTATTAGCAGCGAGGGGAGGGCTGCAGGCACAGCTGCCTTAGGCAGTTCGAAGGGAGCTGGTAGCAGTTCCATGAGCTCAGGCTGGGGGTCCATCAGCTTTCCCGGCAGCCCTGCACACCCTCCCTGCTTCTCGAGGGCAGGCTGGCATGCTTCTAGCACAGCCTCTGCAGCCCACTCCTTGGTTTTGCCTACAAGTCAGCTCCCTGGGTTGTTGGTGGGGTTTTTTGGGGTTTTTTTTTTTTTTTCAGCTCCCAGAAGAATTTTGATCAGCTGGTTTCATCAGCAGAACAAGGTTTAGCATTCCAGGGTGCCTTTCCTCCTCATTAGTACAAATGTGCTTAGGTCAGTTCTAAGACAAGTATAGGAGCTGTGTAGACAGCTCGCAGCTACAGCAATCAAATTAAAGACCATTCCACAGTCTCAGATACTTTTCCTTAGACTCTCCCTCTCTCTTCAGGAGGCAGCCCCATCGTAGCCAGAGCACGTGCTGTTGGGTTCCTTGCTTCTGCCTGCAGGGAGCCCTCCTGGTCCTCCAAGGCATTCCCTGCAGCAGCCCATTTCCCCTCCCTGCCTTATCCCCCTTTCAGCTGTACTCAACGCTTCATTTGAGGCAGTAAAACTAGCTTTTATTGTATACATTTTTGTATTTCTAAGTCAAAGCAATCACTTCAAATAGGAAAACACGAGCCCCTTGTTTGCCAACCTTCCCACACAACACCCACTATTACCATTATGCATTTATAACCAGCAAGTGTTTTTATAATGCATGTATTTAGTTTGATAATACTAATGCACTTATCTTGGTTCATTGGACAGATCAAGTTATTAAAAGAAGGGGAAAGGAAGCCAAATAATGGTAGGAAGTGCTAGGAGGATAGAAATGTGTACGTTGCACCTTTACAGAGTTTCAAAAAAGGAAGCTATTGCAGACAAACCTCCAGGGAGCAGCAGCGAAAGACAAACCAAACAGAAATCTCACAAGTTGCTTGCTAAGGGATCAGAGACACTTAAATTCCCCTTTCTACCACTTCCAGAGGGAACAGCCTCTGTATTCCACCCAGGGCTGCAAGACAGCCCAAACTCTACAGCAGACATACAGCTTAAAGATGACAAAGTGTCTTTTTATATACAAGTCACACTTTCCTTATCTTTTTTTTATTATTTCTTTTTTTTTTTTGACAGTCCTGTCCTGGTCACTTGATAGTCCTTTTGTAGGTCACAGGAAGCCTCACTTTTGGCTAGTGATTGCATTGGCCTTGACTTTGGCTTTGTCTGCTGGGGACATGACTTTCTTCAGCCACCTGCAGAGAGGGCTTGGCTTGCACAGCTTGTCACTTGGTCCCTTGCATACAGCTGAGCTGCTTTCCACCGTCCCCTGGCCAATCACCACATCTTCAGCATCTCCAGCTCCTGCCTCTGTAGCAGCCTGCGGAGGCAAGTCAGTTGTTGCCACTCCTGTCTCCCCTTCGGCTTGCTGAGCTGTCGCAGGTCTTCTTCCCTGAGCTGGAGCACAGATTTGTCTGTCTGGATTTACGGTGGTGGGCTTGTTTGCAGCCTCCTCTGCCTGTCCTGCAGAAGACTGGCCCTCGCTGGGCTCTTGCGGCTCTGTGCTTCTCACCATTTCCCATGATACAGGCAGAGAAGATGAGGCTGTTTCACTTTCTCGTCCTACCTCCTTGCTCGTCATTCCTGTAGCAGCATCTTGTGATTCCTCCTTTGGGGGATGATCCGCACTGCCCCACAGCATAGTCCCTGGGGCTGTCGGGGCAGCAGGGGAATCGGCTGCTGGGGGCTTTTGCTCAGTTGCCAGCCTTTCAAACTCAGCGGGTTCTCTGCAGCCGTACCTCTTGTGACTGATCTCGTTCCCCATGATGACGTACAGCGAGAATCCTGCTAGCAGCCTTCACCAGGAACCTTAGGGCTGCCTTTAGCACAGGCAGAGCTTTTACTGAGAAGCAGACACAGAGCCAAGTCTCACTCTTGTTACAGAGCTGATAGCCCACTCCTGCGTCACTCCTTACACCTGCGAGATAATCAGAAGTTCATTAGGACCCCCACCCAGCCTGTGTAAGAGCCTATTTGCTTGCTCTGGCTCAGTTCTCTGAGGAGCATAGATAAGAAAGGTTAAAACTGGATGTGGAAATTTCTTTCAATTTCCCCAGACTGTCAGGGAGCTTCAAAATGTGGATTCGTTGTTACCTGCATCTGGGGCAAGAACACGAATGTGACTTCAGGTCCTCCTGTGGCTGAGCACTGTCACCATCTCATTTTTATTCTGACCAGCTAAGTGCCCCCCCACCCCCAATGAAGATCAGATTGACATTTCATTTCAGAGTAGGTTGGACACAAGTGACAGGATTTATTGGTTTTAAGTCAGGCTTAGTTCAAAGGACAGTCTTTTCCAGTCTTTTGATATCACTAAGAGCATTTAGGAAGTCAGTTACTCATCGTGACTCTCGGCCAATACTGCACTTTACAGTTATTAGTTTATATTACCAAAGTAAATACTGTTTAGGTCTCCTCTAATTTCCTAGACCATTTGTTAATTATAGAAGGAAGGTCACATTTAGCCAGGGTAGCCATTCATAGACCTGGTAAGATCTGGAAGGGAGGGGAATGGAAAGGCAAAATGTCACCTTATTAAGAGATGAGAAACATAGGGGTTTCAGGCCCTTAGGTCATTAGTTTATCAGTCATTTACTCCGTTTTTAGAAACCACAGCAATAGCATCACTTCAAAATACTACTAATAAGGGACAGTATATTTTGAATGCAGAAAAAACCCTCACCTCAAGTTATATTTATGTAGAGTGCCACTTTAAAACTGCAGCATCGTTAGAAAACTGATTGAGTACTTTGCAGAGAAAGAGCAAGAGAAAACTGTCGAAAAGGGAAAGAGGGACCCACATACAGATCTGTCTATTAATTTCTTTTGAAATCTATGTCATGCAAATTAACTGACATTGCTAGAAAGAGGCAAAGACCATTTAAACTCTTAATATAATTACATGGCAATAGAAGTGCCCTGTTTCTGGCAGAGAAACTACAAAGTAAACATTACTTAAACCATTTCCAGCAACACAACCTCTCAGCCTTTATTTCTTATTCAGGGTTGTAAGGTATTACTCTTGAATAAGGTAGCTGGCAACACCAAACCATTTATCCACAAGTCCCAGATCATTAGTTTCCTTAAAGTGCTGTTCCACTGCAAATCCTGTACCACTTTTTATAGCTAAATATTTAAAGTAAAATAGATCTGCCACACAACATGATATGACTACGGATGGTTCTGCAGAGAGCTTAACCATCATAGCGTAGAGTAAGAGGAACTACAGAAAAACAGATCTATAATTTAGGGATTACAGTTATAGAAGTGAAGCTAATGGATCCAGAGCAGTTTTGCTGCTCTGTTTGAGCTGCTTTTATGGGCAGAATCTGTAAAAATGCATGATTCCTTGCTGGTTAGGCACTCACAAGACTGCATGAACTTAATCACTTAAAACTACATAGTAGTAACAATGGAAAAAGCAGGAAACACTAACCCAGCCACCTCGACTGTGGGAGAAAAAACAAAATGCAAGAAGACAGAGATGCTCTTTGATACCAGAGCAAGAAAGAGGACAGCATACCAATAAATAAATGTTTTGTCAGGTTGACTTTTCGGAGTAAGCAATTCCTGTATCAACAGCAATGATTTTGCATAAATGAGCATCGCAAGGAAACATTTCGTGTGATTCTGGTAGGGCAGTATAATGCTAGGAGAGAAAAGGAAAATAATAGTTTATTCTCTGATATGTTTATATTTGTTAAATGTCATCACTACAGAAGTTGTTCAAAATACAGCAATTGACAGATTCTACTGCTGTTGTCTCAAGAGATGTTTTATTTACAAAGACAGGCATAAAGATGTAGATACTCGTTACTCTTAGAGTACAAGTATACCAGTTATTTTTTATGTGTAGTCAAATTGTTTCCCCCTCCTCATCCTCATCTGGCCAGTTCATACAGCAAACGTTTCCTTGCTTTGCTGTTAGCCCCACACTCTCACCACAAGCAGAATTTTGTTTAAAGCCATCTCCAACAGAAAAAAACCACAACTGCAGTTCTGCCAGAACCTGAAAGAAGAGCTCTCTGCTGCTACAGAAACCGGACCCAGAGAAAATGGGGAAGCAAATGTCCCTCCTTCCCAAAAGGAAAACACAAAACAGCCAAACTTGTGCCGTGCCGTGCCATGCCATGCCATGCCAGACCCTTACTCACTCCTGAAGGAAAAGCCACAAAGGAGCTCCCAGCAGTCAGCTTGGTGGGAGCAGGTGGACCTTAAATAAGCCAGGGCAGTAACACTGAATTTCTTCCCACTGCAACCCGATGGCTGAATTATTGTTCCCTTACACCATCTCTGCTGCCTAAAAATAAAAGATGTGGAATTGTTTATGCCCCATGTTCATGAAAAACATCATAGAATGTTTTGTTCGTGATTCATGTTATAGGTTTCAATGCATTTAGACAGTATCTTCTTCCCACCCCCACCCCCCCACCCCACCCCCCCCGAAGTATTTATACAGAACTGAAGGGAAATGTGCTAGGGTGTATTTTTCTTCAAATTGACAATAACAACCCATATTGTAGGCTGAGTAACAGCTACATGATCGGCTTTAGGAAAAATAGCTTGTAGCTTAGGCATTACACTTCGGGTCCATAGGCACCGTACATCTTCCTCCCGTGCAGGAGCAGATCTCAGGTGCTTCTCATCTGCTGTGTGGCGTTGCTGGCTGCATACATTCTGCAGCAAATGGCTGAGATTTTGTCATCATATTTTCTCCGGCTGAAGGTGCTTTCTCTCGGGAAGGGTGTTTCGACAGGCTTTCGCTTCAGAACTTTTCTAACTTTCACGTCATGGTTGGGTTTGGTTGTCAGATCACTGGCAGATTTTGTGACTTTAAATCTGGGCTGCTTCCATGTTACAGGGAGAGAAGTGTGTAAGGAAGCAAGGAAAATATTTCTGAAAGCCAGGAAGGGATACAATATCTAAAGTGATACAAAAATGTCTTATATTGACCAAAAATACCCACCAACCTCAGATAAGGGAAGTGTTGAATTTTTGACCAGCTGTTTTCAGAACTTTTTTACTAATTTGTGTAAGCAGTTTAAACAGTTCAGGAGAAACAGACTTGCTGTGATTAAGATGATGATGACTTTTTACAAAGGTGCTTCAAAAAGAAGAGAAACAGATATAACTGGAGTTCCCTACAGCACAAGCAGATAGCAGATGTCAGGCTCGTAAAAATTCCAGGGGTTTTCATCTCTCAAGTGGAACCGGGTTGTATTTGCAAGGTTTCCTGCTGAACAACAGAAAGATCTACTTATAAAAGTTGAAAGCAAAGTTTCTTAGCGTCAGAAGCTAAGATTTTCAGAAAGCCAAATATCACATTGCAATCCACACCATCCCCAGGACAGTTACGTGGATTGGTAACGCTGCTTTATGCTTATTTGCAGTAATTTACGGGCGGTTTCACTAGTCAAATGATTTTGCTGCTTATCGTCTTAAGAGGGCAGCCTAAAGCCTGGGAACAGAGCTGAGTTATATTTACACCACTGCATTAGTAATAAATTCTCCAAATAGAACTTGCCTAAAAAGATGAGACAAACAGCAGTGAAAGGTCTGACTTGCATTCACTCCTCGGTGACAGAGGGTTTAGTGCTTCTGAAGGGGAGTCACGGATGGCTTGTAGACAGGCTGTGCTAGGCGGTACGATTGTTCTGCTCTTACAGAATGGTCTTTCCCTGCTCTAAGGGTAGGAATTGGATTTTAAAAGCATTAAAGTGCTTTCATAACTGAAGTCGTATTCTTACAGGAGTCGCATATGAAAGTTTAGCCTTGCATCTTTATTTTCAGCAGAGTTTGGATACAGTGAGCCCAGTTAGTGTTAAAAGATTTGCAAAGAAATCATCTGGAGACAAGTAGTTTTCACTCTGAGGCCACCGATATCAATATTCAGCATTTTACCCAAACACTTTACAAGATGAAAAGGGCAAAACCATTAGTTTTGACATTAGAGTCAATGCAAGTACTGGAAATGAGGTAGAGTCTGTTCTGACATACACAATTAAAACCTTCCCCAAGTTTAATTTTGGGTAGGTTAAACTAGGATGATGCAGACCAGGACATCTTGTGAGGAAAGCTTGGCTTTACAGTACTTGGGGCACATCAAAAAAAGCCCAGAAGATTATGCTAAAGGAAAGCACCAGAAGTGGAATAGGTATGTTATGAGGGGAATTGCAGCTGTTGTTCTCATGGACCAAGGAACAGCCTACATTGCAAACATCCAGCTAGGTGTAAATGAAGACAGGGCATGCAAAAAAATCTTGCCCCAAATTCCTGCGGTATTACAGCTGACGGAAGATCATTCTGTTCTGCCCGGATTTTGCTGAGTAAAGGAAGGCAGGATTACTCCTTCTCCAGCGCATGAGCAGAATGTCCGTGATTCAGATTGTAGGTTCGTTTCCCAGATTTGCTAATTTGACTTAAATATTAAAATTGAAGTGTAACACAGTGCCATACTTGCTCGTGCAAATTGCTGATCGCCCAGCAGCACGTGACACAGACCGAGAGACTGACAGCGGTGGGGCAGTCAGTCTGAAGCAGGCTTGTGTTTACGGATAATGTTTGTGAAACTCTAGCCTGCAGTCCTGCTCTGCATGATACCATTGGGGGTGAAAATTGCTCCCCATCACCTGTTTGTTTCAGTGTGGCAGCAAAAGCATCGTGTAATCATCCATTTCGATTGTGACTCTGGATTAGACCGATACCTTCGGTCTCCACTCAGTACTCCCACCAGGCACAGGGGAAATAAGAGCTGAAATAAGAAAATAAAAATGTCACTCTTAACATGGTTTGGTGAACCGTGCCACGAACCGTTGCCATCACTTCTGTGATCCTTTGCCCTAATACATGCAAGCAAACTTATATCTGCTTTTTGCCTTAATCTGTCCCTGATCGTTTCTTCCTTTCCGGCATTTAGCACTTTCTGAGCATATGAAGAACGCGCATCCCTTTCTCTCCACTCTCTTGAATACTTCACTGCTTTCTGCGCTCTTTCTGCCACATTGTCAAACATCCACTGGTTTTCCCAGCAACTGCAAAACAGAGAGCAGATGATAATACCAACCTTCTGAAAATACTTGGCAATTAATTATAGTTGCTGATCTGAGTATCTAAGATAAAGGCAAAATAATGCACAGAAGCTTTTGTTGCTCTTTGCTGGTATTGTTTCTTTTTCTGTGGTTTCCTCAGGCCTCCTGGCTCTCCTGGCATTGTAATGAGAAGCCTGCCCACCCACTAATTGTTAAATCCAAACTCTGTGTCAGTAGGGCATAATATCCAGACTAACAGCAGCAGCAGCTTTGTTAGAGGCAACCAAACCCAGGGCAGCTTGTCAACAGAATCAACTGATGTAGGCGCCTTTGGGATTCTGAGTAACAGTCAAGGGGAAAGAACACAATCTGTGTTATTTAAGTGATGGGAGGAAGAGACATTTCTCTGAACAGGGTCTCCCCATTCAAATTTGGTCACAAGGGAAAATATATTAAGCGTGGGTTGAGTCGGTAGGCTTGCGGTGTGGCAGCCTGGTCCCCTGATTCAGGGGAAATCTTTTTAAGGGTACACTACCTTCCTGATGTGATTAACCACAAAGTCAGTAAAAACCAATCATCCTTTAAATAAATGCATAGCTTTCAAAATCCTCGTGTCCTAACTTGCCTTTAACTATTCCACCCCCACAACCACCGTTAGAGTAGGAAGCATGCAAGAACACGAGAGCTGGTAATGGTTTCCTTAGGGAGGATCCTATCCTTCTTCACATCGGAGTTGTCCAGCTGTCTGGTACAAGTCATTATTTCACTTTTAAATGCCCATGAGCTCTAGCAGAATAATTGGGTGTAAAACCCTTCTTTGGTTTAAACAGAGGGAAAGGAACTCAGCTATGTTATTTTTTATTCCCTTCAGCACCACCTCAGCTGTTAATTCAGCGACAGTTGCTCAGCTAGTCAGGTTTGACAGGAAGACTCCCCTTTATTTAGGAGCTGTATAATTAGAAACCAGTGCTATGTACAGAGCAGCCTGAAATCTATTTATTACTTGCAGCAAAATGACCACCAGAAGTTTCTCTCGATAGTTACAGTCTGGAGACAGCTACAGGACTCCTGTGCCAGCTAGTTCAGCTCCATGCAACAAGCACAAACCATAAAGCAAGCGGCCATGAATAACACAACATTTTATAGTAACAAGTGTTAAAATGCACCCATTTATTGAACCTAATTGCAACACAGACTCTACTCCACAGAGCATTTCAACACAGTCAGACAGTAGTGACGGTTAGAGTGGGGTGTACAGACAAGTAGCATTAAGATATCTGGCTTGTTTGTTCAGAGAAGACTTAACCCTGTGCAGTCGCACGTAGGCAGGGGATTACAGAGTGCATAGTCTTAGCCAGGGTGTATGTACATGTGGAGAGAAAAGAAAAAAAGGAAGAACCATCTACATTAAGTATGCTTTTCGTACAGAGATACACTTAGCTTGTGTCCATACCCCCCTCCTCCAGGGCAGAAGAAAGTTAGTGACACTTGCAGAAGCCCATATACCAGCTTTTTAACATCCCTTTGCCAAGCAGGCTTCACCACCTCCGCTCTCTGGGTCCTTTACAATCCAAGCACCCATTGGCATTGTAGTCCCTTGCAGGATCAAGGCAGCAGATTAATCGTTCGGCTGCAGACGGTCGCTCAGCCTGCTCAGTGGTCGCTGCACCAGCTGGTGTGTGCTCCTTCAGTGCTCCTCAGCTTTCCCCACATTGTTACCTTTGATCTCCTCATCGTGCGGAGCAGCATGGGTTTCTGCCAAAGAGCATGGGATCTCCTCTGATGTTTGCCCATCACCGCAGACCTCAGCCATTTCGTCAGCTTGCTCTGGTTCAAAAGCGTTTTCTCCCGTATCTTCAGTAATAGGAACCTCTGCAGCTCGTCCCAGCTGGAGATGGGGTGGGGCTGGAGCAGCACAGCACACTTGTTCTGCCGCAGATCTCTGCACAGCTGTATTGCCCTCTCTTGTCTCCGCAGTCTTCGAAGGCAGCTCCGACTCCTCTGTGGCACACAAAGCAGCTGGGCAGGCAGCTGCCTGCTGCACAGGCACGTCCCGATGAGCCTTTCCAACAGGGGTTTCCTTCGAGGTGTGCATGGCTCCAGCCTCTTGCTCCGCACCAGCCTGAGGCTCGCCCTGCGCTGGAGCCGGCTGAGCCTTGCCAGGTTCTCCTTGGCCATCCACAGACATGTGGACTTCAGCCTTTACTGTGCTCTGGGGCAGTGGTGTCACTTCATGGTCCTCACAGCAGTGTTGCTCGCTGGTTGTACAGCTGCCGGCAGGACGCACGATAGCTTTGCTCTTCCTGCTCTCTTGTGGGCTTCTCCTGGCAGACCAGGCTTCTTGTTTTGTCTGTTCAGAGAATTTCTGGTGCTGCATCACCTCTGTGCTAGGGTTGGCTTCAGGGTCCTGTGACACCTCAACACCTTGTGCGTCTCCAGCGGTCCCAGCGAGCGGGGCCTCGGTATGTCGTGCATGTAGAGATGCAGCTTGCTCTCCTGGCTCCCCTTCAGCCTGGGCAGCAGATTCACTTTCAGAAGCATCCTGCACGAATTCTGCAGCAGAAAGCTCAGGGCCTTTTGGAGTCCTCCCTATACGTGCTGAATGAAAATGGTTTTCCCCAGTCCATGTTGATGCATCACAGAACACATGTGCAGTCCCTGATGTCTTTTTTCCTTTGGCCTTGTAACGAACAACTCTCTTGGGAAACACACAGAGCCTCTCGTTCTTTCCACAGATACCTCCCATCGCCAGAGATGAAAGGAGCAACTCCACTAACTGCTGCCTCGTGGAGGAGCTCCCACCCTGCTAAGAGTTGCACGTTGCCTGAAGACGAGTAGGGAGTTCTGGCTCTTGATGACGAAGTGGCTTCACACCTGCAAGACATGGATATGAGCTAATAACTATCCATTTGGGGAGTTAGCTGTCCAGTTCACACATAGTAGTAGCAGTAGAGCATTGTCAGAAGTCAATGAGCTAAAACACAGGTGGAATTGCAGCGGGGTGGGGGGGTGAATCAGCACAGAGACCTTTTAACAAATAACAGTCTGAGGAAGAGGGAAAGAGGTATTACCTGCCAACAAAACCAGGCCTTTCTGGAAAATAATTACAGCTTTTAGGAGTCAAGCAGACACTGCCATTGGCCATCTTTCAGCAGGGTTGGCTATAGTGCCAATAGGATTATATTCTACATATATAGATACATTATATATATATATATATGTATACAGACTTGTATAGCCAAGCTGCCAAGTTTGTTAGACTCTAGTCACTCCAGTCAAGGAAGTGTTTAGACCTTCAGAAATAGATGGGGGCAAAAGAAAAGAGAAGCAAGGCAGACAGAAAAGACTTATACATAGATTTAAAATTCATAAGACAAAGCAATGGTCTTATTAAGGAATAAACCATAAGAGAAGACTGCAAGAGGCACAAGCAAACTAAGAAGTAAAAGAACACCTCCCAGCACAAAACTAACTCTTAACAGCCGAGTAGCAAGGTCTGCCATAAACACTTGGAAAAGTTAACAACAGCAAAATTACTCAGAGACCCAGACTCTAAAAGCCCAGATGAATTAAAACAAAGAATCCACACCATAAAAAAACCAAACAGCAAGCCAGCTGATAGACTCACTGGCTGCACAAAACCAGCCCACAGCCCCTTCTTACCAGCAACTCCACCATCCCCACTGAACATCCAACACCTGCAAGGCAAAGCCCCCGGGCTGGATTTAAATAGGAGGAGGTGGTCACACCTAATCTCTTCCCCCTTCGACTCCCAGCATTAGTTCCAGCAGGTCGTGGTTTTCCCTCGCACTGTATTTGTCATTTCCCCCAGCCTTCTCATAGCCATTGGAAACAGCATATGGCTGTATTTCCTAAGTGCAGTTGATACATGATTAGCTTCATTGTGGTCATTTGATAATTGGCACTGGCTACTTAAAATAAAGCTAGCGATTAATACTGTGCAATCATGGACAAGGAAAACTGACCACTATTTATAACTTGCGATGCTGGGGAGCACAGTAACAGCCATACTGCAGGCTATCTATCAATAGTCCTTTAATTTACGAATGACGTTGCTGAAATTGTAGTCTCCCCTATTATTTTATATTGAGCAGTTAGGGGTGAAAAATTATCCCCCTTTCCGCTTTTGTGCTGTCTTCAATAGGTTGAGTTGTGCAATTAGCTATTTTACAGTGGTTGCAGATTATTTTAATGTTTCCAGCCACAGCTGATCACCCTCTGTTGGCGTTACCATTACTGTACCTCCCTGGTTATGTTTACTGACTGGAAGTGAGTTGTAATATTAAATAGGTCACATGGGCAAAACACAAAAGCAACTATCCATTAAAAACAAACTAATCCTGGAGACATGAGCGAAAAGGCAGATCCTAAATATCCACTGCCAACAGCAATGTATCTGAACAAAACCCAAAAAGATCAAAATAGCTGGATTCAGGCTTCTGGTTTTTTACATAAAAACCCCTCAAGCTTCCACTTTTTGATGCCAAATCTGGTTCAGCATCCTCTGCTTTGCCTAGCTACTGTGATCCCTTAATGCAAAAAACACAGAAGGAGCTTTTGGCAAAGCAATTCCGTGCACGCAGCCAGTGTTGGGACCAAAACATGACAGCATCCACATCTTGCCTTTTAATGTGGTCCAGCATCTGTTCTGCATGGTAATAAGCAGGCGTCCCTAACTGGGTGGTGACACCAATGGCATATTTACAGTGGCTGTAAGGGCTTCACTTCATGTCTTTTTCTTTCTTTCTTTCTTTCTTTCTTTTTTTTTTTTTTTTTTTTTTTTTTAATGACAGCTTTTCAAAAGCCTTTTTTGTGTACTTTCCTATTGGACTCCAGTGGAACTGAAATACATACGCAGGTTGTGATTTCCTTGGGTATTGGAAACTTCTCTGAAGTTACTCCATGATTTTGATGCGGGAGATACGGAGATGACCATATGTAGAGACTGTCACAGATCAGTGGCTGGAAAACTGGTGCCTTTATGGACCCTTTAGGGACATTGGTGCTTTGCAAAACAGTGTAAAACTGGAAGGAAATGATGCACCCACAGCTCACCGCTCGCTTCTGCCTGGGTCAATGTTACTCATTGCATCGCACAAAGTTTTGCAAATTTCTTTCCATGTGAGCAGAAGCCATTTCCTATCTGTTGAAAGACACAGCTAAATGGCGAAAGGCACAGAATGAAAGAAACCAGTAAACCAGTTAATGACGGAGATTTTTGAGACCCTCCCTATGTTAAAGGTGTACACCTTTGTTTTGAAAATGTTAACAAGAATTTCAGAGTTAATTTGTTGATTATGAATTTGAGAGAAAAATTACCATGGCAGATGTCGTCGATACCTATTTCAGTATTCTGTGCAACGGGAAGATGCTTAGTCATCCACTTATCACTAGGTGGTTGGAATATTTCTGAGATCAAGGAATGAAATGTTTACCCTCGAGTCATTGTGAAAAATGGAGACATTGTAATAACAAAGTCCAACTTAGACTCATTTTAAACAATCTGGAAAATCTCTTGCAGGTGAGACCCTACAGAAGATGGCAATGTAATACACAGAAGCAGAGGAAGGAAAATCTTACTGTCACAGCCATCGCATCTTCTGTCTTAACTAGGTTTAGTATTTGTTCTGAAAGCCTTTACTGGTCTCTGCTGCTTTGATATATTTAAAAGGGCTGCTTTAAAAAAACCACACACTTCATTTTTTGACAAATAAATAAAAAAAAAAATCATAGACCTTACAAAGAGCTTGGCTCAGATGTCAGCTTGGAATTGTGTTGCATGATTGACTGCTGTATAACGGGACCATTACAAAGCCTTTTAGACGACATCGTTGCCTATAAGGATCATGCTGCAGTCAGTTCAGGACATCAGTCTTTGTGGTTTGGGTGGTTGTGGTTTTTTTTTATTGCAGAGTTCAAGCTGCTCACTCTTACCAGAGCTGTCTTTTCCTTCCAGTGCACGTACAGGGCCTCTCAGTACATTTAGTGTGGCATCTAGATACAGCGGATGATCTGCCCGGGGCCTCCCCCGTCCATCACGCGGCTGGCATTGCAGGAGAATGACAGGCTACTCTTCGAAGAACGAGGAGGGCTTTCCGACAGCGAGCTCTACAGCATGGCAGGGATGCCAATGCTTCCCTTCTCCAGATGGTGCATAACATGAAATTTAGCGTAGAGTTTCTGCCTTCCCCTGTTTCCAGGCTAAGGAACCACCTGCATGAGACTTCAAATGGTTAAAAACCATTTTCTGTAGCATAGCTACTTCTTACAACCCTGCTTAACAGAATTAACTTACTAGCCCATAGGCAGGCATGAATGGGATCGAGTCTGATTTCTCTTAGGGTTTCTTCCTCCAGCCTCTCGCCTGCCTGAAGTTTTGTTACTGGGAGGTTGGGAAGAAAACAGCAGTTAACCTACCCGCTTCCCTGCGAGGCAGCCCTTCAACACAAGGCGTGAACAGCAAGTGCCGTGTGACTTTGAGCAGAACAAATCAAGTAAGGCAAGCAGGTTTCAGAAAGATGAGTCTTCAGTAAGCTTTGTGCGAGTGTGTTTATTTAATAGCTTCCCTCCTCTTAGGCCCAAGAAGCCCATTGTTTAATGTCACTGTAGAGACAGCCCACCTGAACAACAAATATGCTTTACCAGCTTAGAGAAACCTTTTAAGGAACAGAAAGTATTACAGGCACCTCTTTCTTTGCAGCTTATAGACTCATCACCAAAGGAAAATTTGTTGGGCAAGTCTTATGTATAGGATGCTTTGTCAGCCTGAGTGCGGTTGGAAGGACAGAAGCCAAAAGTTGGGGGGGGTGGGGGGGAAAGCGTTTGTCCTTTACCAAAGCAGTAGTTTCCTCAAAGCATTAAGTTTTATCCCCAACATCACTTGACACACTTAACTCTCACCTCCTCAGCTTGCGGATCTGTGCAAGCAAAATGAATGAAGAGTCAGCAGCACGACACTTTGTCTTGTGGATCCCCCCGCTAGAGCCCTTTGAGGTCCTGCTCCTCAAGCACACTGTAATGCCTATCCCCCCCCAAAAAAATAATAAAAATACAGTGTGCCAGCTACCACCCTCCCACACACTCATCTGGGAGCTTTACTCTGTTCAGTCAGTTTGTTCCAAGGTCCCCATTTCTCCTCTGAAGCATATAGACAAAAGCACAGAGTGGTTTCAGTCATTCTCCACTCTCCTTAATGCTTAACAAAACATACTCAGTATGGGGTTTTGCCATGATCTTAAAATATTTTATTGGTAGTATAAAGTTAGAAACATTAAAAGTCAGTAGATCTTGAGCTGCAATACACTGACTTATGCATTCTGATCAAGACTACATTTTTTTAAACTTCTGCATAAACAGTACAGATTACATGAACACTTCCACTATTACAAGAGATACAAATAAGCCACAATTAGCATTTCATCACCTTTCTGTGAAAATATTTGTTCAATATAACAATAAACTAGGGACTGTCAGTCATACAAGGAAAGTATGCAGGGAGGTAGTTCAAAAAAATTTGGTTATTCCAAGGTAGCAAGGACAGTGGCTGTTAGCCTCACAGAAATCTGACTGTGCTAGGTTAGAGGAGCATTTGTCTACTCCACTCCCCAGCCTCCTAAGACTACGAGATGAAACATCACATCACTGTACCACACTGAGGGCATGCAGCGCCTAACATTACTTCAGTCAAATCACAGCCTAAGCGAAGCTGTGCTCTCCCAGCAAGGCATGCCCTCCTGAAAAAAAAGCCACCAAAAATAGTGATAAACAGAACTATGACTAAACTATATTCAGGAGAGGATCTGGAAAGGTCTACTGCATACTTCACATTTAGTACAACCATGCTCTAAAGTCCAGGATACAGTTTACAAAATCTGAATTCAACAGCTTGAGTTAGTTTCTTCCCATAGTCAAAAGGCAGGTACATCAACCTGCCACTGAACCCGCTATCTGACACCAAGCGGTGCGATCCTCAGGTGTTGCAAGCTTCAACATCTTCAGCCTCTATTTCTCTGCTACTCCCAGGCACTTCAGACAGTGAGGCTCTCACAGTTGGGCACTCTGCTGCTTGCTGAACAGAAGTTACTGGCTCTTCTGGAAGCTCTGTTTGTTGCATGATCCTGTGCTGTGGCTCTGCCTCACTTGCTGCAGTTTCTGCATCACATTCCCTGCTCTCCTTCCCTGCCAGTTCACAGAGGACTCCGTTGCTTGACTGGCATAAAGCCTCGCTTGGTTCTGCGGGCTCTGCACAGCACAGGCTCTCCATCTCCTGTGCAGCTGGCATGCTAAACTGGGTCTCTTGCTCCAAGAAGAGAAGCAGCTGGTTCACTGGCTCTAGAGGTTCCCCCTCCGGATACAGGGGCTCTGAAGGCATTGCAGAAGCAGAGCATGTCTCAGCCATAGCATTTGCTACCATTTCTGAAGGTTCCACTGTCTCCCTAGTCTTCTGCGTAGCTTGCACAGTCAGTAAAGATGCTGACTCTACCAGACACATAAGCTCAGCTATCACAGCAGATTGAGGACTTACTTCAGCAAGCTTAGCCCTGCCTGCAACCTCAGTGTGCTCAGTGGAAAGGTAGGTCTCAGTGCCCTCTGCCATCTGCACAGCGCACAAGGGTGAATTTCTCCCTGTGAGACTCTCTCCAGTCTCCGCAGGACTCTCAGTCCCACAGTCCTGGCCAGATGCAGTTTCGTTTGAGATTTTGATGAAGCTGAGAATATCCCCTTCTTTGAGAGTTACTCCAGTACACAGGCTACCCTCACTGCCAGCCTCTGCCTGTTCTTCTGGCTGCTCTTTGACTGCAATAAGCTCCACATCCTGAGCTGGGTGTGTAACAGGCCAACCCTCCAAAGCACAAAGAGTAGGTTTTATTTTCTCTTCTGTATTATCCAGTTTCTCTTGATGGTTGTCTGCTTGGGTTAAGCCTTTAACGTCTTCTTTGGTCTCCCCATCTGCAGGGGTCACCAAGAAGCCTGTGGAGTCCGAGGCTGCCTGCCCTCCCTTGGTCATTCCCATGGGATCTGCAGTAGAGCAGGTCTCCATGTTCTCCTCCACAGCATCAGCTGATGGCCATCGGTCCTGGCTCCGAGACTGCACCTCTTCAGAGCCTTGTCCAGAGACATCCAGGGCTGGAGTGGAAGGCGCTGTATCAAAGCATATCGATGTTTCGCCCGAGGTCTGCAGAATCGGCTTAGTCTCACTGATCTCCTCATTTGCTGCCTCCACGTCCTGCTTCTTACATCTCCCACAAATCACACAGCAGATGTGCCTGCTGAAATTGCTCCCCATGTCACTCAACAGAACCTGCAAGAAAGAACAACTGTGTATCACAACATTTCCTTGTACACCAAAGGTTTTTTGGCTTAGCTCTTACAGAGGTCTGTGCATGCAGGCAGCCTGCGGGGTCCTCCGCAGAAGGAAAAGCCAGCCTTTACATCAGAAGCTACTTGAGTTTCAAACACCAGAGAACATCTTCCTACCACACCTTGGGCAAGTGTCATGAAGGTAGAAGTGACAAAAGCACCACTGTACAATCTTACCAATTTAATGGTAAGAGGCTTGCAGTGCTAAGGCAGTTCAGACTCTGAACTTGATCAAGGATTCACATCAGTCACCCAGGCATGTTTATTAATTGGCAAGGTGACAATCAACACCAAGGAGTAGCTGGTGTTAGTTCTGTCAAGCAACATGGTTCAGGTGCAGCATGTTTACAAGGGCAACTCTTTCAACTTGAAGGGGAAATTGAGCTTGCACTTTCAGCTGGAGTCCCTACAAAACCAAACAGTTGTTAATTAGGATAAAAGATGTCAACTGTGCACAGTTAGTCTCCACACAGAAAAATATTTTATTCTGGTTGGAGCCTCATGGGCTTATTTTCTTTCCAGGGCAGGTACAGAAAGAGTCTGTTTCAGGCTGTGGGCTAATCAAGACAATACAGCCACACCATAATCCATTACATCATGCACCCAGACCAGAGTATTTTGTAGCACCACATTTTGAAGCTTCAAAGCACACACCCAGCCACTCCACCAGAAGCACAGCATCATATTTGCAAGAACTTTTAGAAACATAAAAAGCTCAAGGCATTAAGTTAAGCAAAGTGCCCTTAACCACCAAAATATTTCTGAAGTTCACACTTATTTTCTGCCCTCTTACTAATTCACAACATAACACTTTGCTTAAGAGCCAGCACTCCCAGTACTTACGTGGTTTCTTCCAAGGTTTTATTTCTAAGTTTGTACTTTCTTCCAGAAGAAAAAAATAATTAAAAAAAGAGACAAGAGAAAGCAGGCTAGGTAAGCCCTCTCAATACACAAGTACTCCTCATGGATTTAGTTTTCCATTAAGCATTCAGGAGCATACTTTCATTAGAAGGGACCTCATTTTGAATAATACTTCCAGCATTCAAAAAACCCCCAAAACAACATACTACCATTTTGGGACCTAAAAACCCACACAGGGTGATGCCAGCCTCATCAAATTTACACATTTCCCCAATACATTTGTTCTAACAGTAGACACCATAATTTAGTTACTGAAAACTAGAGAGCTGGTTTAAAGAGCTTAGATTAAAATGATTACTTACCAACCTACAGCAAGCAAAACAACAGAAACCTCCCTAACACCTTTTAGACCTCAAGTTCAATTTAAATAGTGCTGAGGGGTCACACAAAACCGCTTCCCCCAGCCCCCTAACCATCAATTCTCTGAATCTTTAGTTCCTTCCCATTCTTGTTCCCTTCTGGGAACAGCTGTTACAGTTACATCCTTTATTTTACAGCTGTAGGTGTTTTATTGGCCATATCGTGTTGCTTTTTGTCAGAGGGTAAAGTAAAAATAAAATGCAGCTTCTGTTTATTGCAAACGAGTGATCACTAGCAATATACTGTAACAACACAGCGCTGTAAAGCAGGATAGGCAGAGGCATGTGCCGGAGAGTGGTTTTCAGGAGCAGGCTGTGTCAGGCACTTTGGGATTTTCCTTGGCTCCAGCTGCCATCTCCAGAGGGAGCAACTTCTGAAGTGTTGCTGGCTTCACTGCAGTGGGAATGGGGTTGGGCATCTCTAAGCTGGTCTTCTGACACCTGTAGCACCCATCTCGCTCGCATCATTAGTAGGTTTTGAAATAGTAGTACAAGGTTGATAGATACATGAAATGGAAGGGCTGACTGAGTAACAAATACAGACGCGAGAGTAGCGACGCCCCTCGTTATACTCAAGACCCAGTGGCTGATGCAGGAAAATAAGTAGCTTCCTTCTGGGTGTTTGTATTTCCTAAATGGGTCCCTGCATTTTGCGGTTCTCCTCGTGACTGTAGGCAAATGTAAACCATTTGAGGGCTCCTCTTCACATCAGCGCTGAGAAAGTTTGAAATCAGGGTTATGGCCACATTTTCAGTCCACGTGGAATTTTTCCTCTGTTGTCTGTAACGTCTGTTGCCTGTCAAGAAAAGAAGACTAAGACTGCAGTATTAGTCATGTCCTTGGAGATCTCACCTAAATTACATGAGGAGAGGGTGCCTTTGAGGCTTTTATGTAACTTACATTCTTTTTTTATGCATTTTCATGGTTCTTTTGCTTAGTGAAGGACATAAACACCCCAAGAGTGAACCTGACTGAGCTCTGGCCGGATTCTCTCCTTCCCCACCTTGTCTCTCAGGGCAGCCTCTGTCTTTTACAAGTTTGCCCAACTGTGGCTCTTAAACTCTTGTGGATTTCTTCTGGGTGGGCAGAAATTCTGCCTCTTCCCATAACATACTTTTTTCTGCCTCCACTGTGTGACAGGGACGTATCTGAAGGAGCGGGCATCGTCCGGGCTGAAGCCAGCACAGTGTGCAGAACAGCACAGGTAATAAGCACATTGCCATTGCCAGTGCAGTCAGCATGCTGATATATCACTAATAAAACTAAACAGACACATTCCACTACCACTAGATAGTTGCTAAAATAGCAAGGTGTAAAAGATGGCTTTTCACAGCTCACCCTCAGTCTTGATCAACAGGGGAGAGTCACAGTGGGTAAATGAACTTTTCCAATGGGAAGTAAATATGAGATAAGATACAAATATTTTTCGGTAAGGTTTTTTTTGACAGCTTCTAGCTGTTTCAACAGTTTTCACAGGCTATAAGGAAGTCCTTAGTCTGTTTTCATTCATTTTCTCATGACTTTTACCACCTGTAAGTGTGACTTGTTCGGCCAAATTTAGTAAAACCTGCCTCATCAAGCCCAGTCAGGAAAAAAAGGCATTCAGTTAGAGCTGGATGAACAGCAAACCATTTTATTAAACCTGGAGCTGCATATTTTAAGCCTGTTCCCTTCTCGCAGCTCCTTCCACCTTCTCTGTGGCCACCTGGATTTTTACGGGGGAAACATCAACCTCCTTGCAAATAAACCCACTGATGCTGGCACGTGTCAGCAACGGCTGCATCTTGCCCCACATGACACTCACCCACCCTGGTGCAGGCTGCATGGTTGATGTAGATACAAGTTTGCATATTTAAGTAAATAGAAAATGGAAGCAAAACACTTTTACATAGTATTGCTTTAATATCAGAGTTGCAGTTAAAATTGAACAGTGATGCAGTTATGGTGTATAAATTAAAAAATAAAAAACAAAAACAGCATGAGAAATTTTTTCTGTTACAGAGTTGGAAAAAACTCTGTGCTTTGGGAGAGTTTGGGAGAGACATTGCATTGACACACAAACAGACATCCTTGCCTTCAAAGAGGAAGAGTACAGCTTGGACTTTGCTAGAAGAGACTAGGACATGGCCATTGCAGAAGACTGCTAGATGGGGAAAGCTAAATAATGATTTACAGTCAAAGACAACGAAAGCTCATCTTGGTAATGGCAACAGTAGGGCCAGTAGCTAAACCACTAAGGTCACAAACCACCTAGAATTGAGGGTAAATTCAGTTTGTGCACAGAGGCATCCACAGGATGTACACATTGTATATGATACAAAAACGCCCAAGTGTATTTATGTACAAAACATGGCTACATATTTAGTAACTTTGAAATAATCATGTCCTACAACTGCACATGTGAGCAGGCAAAGACACAGTGCTGTCCATGGGAGAACCGAGGTAGGTCTAGTTACAGTTTTATTACAATTATGTTGTTTCCTTGCTGACTGCTGAAATCTGTGACATTTGACATATAGACATGTACTCCAGCCGCTTATTTCTGAAGCACGAGGGACACGTGTTATTTTTAATGACAGTCTGCCAAGTTTTATGCTCCAAATCAAGATTATGCTCCAACATCAAGGTTCAAGGCTCTCACGCTGACCACGCTGGATGGCTTCCAAGTGCCATCTTTAGTCTTGCAGCACACCTTGATCATTCTCTTCCTCAGGCAGGGGGGTTGTTCCCAAGGCTCCCATTGCTCATTTTCACATTTCTTTGTGCCTCCCTGCAGCATCCCAGATTTCTGGAGTCTCCTCTCCAGCCTCCATCGCAAGCTCAGCTTCACAACTTTTTGGAACTTAATGTAGTCTCAGGTTCACACAGGAGACTGCTTTGTGCACTGACCAATACAGCAGTTCTACAAATATTTGAGAGAACAGCAGAAATCTTCCTTATGCTGTATTTGTTCCCCACACTTTCAGTATCACAGCAGCAACATGCCTAGATGTTGAATCAACTATAAAAGTATCTTAAGCGCACTTAACATAGGAGACATGGGTCTCAGCTGAAGCAAAGCAGCTTCTGGAGACTAGATCAGGAACTGTTTCTCACTCACAGAGAAGCAGAACCTCATGAGGATGCACATACCTGAGCCACTTCTGGGAAAGCAGTTGTCTGGTGCTTTGGGCAGAGTGAAAGGGCGGAACAGCTGGTCAAACTGTCACTCTTATTGTGACACTCAACAAGATGCTGACCTGGAGAGGGAAAGATGGGGGAGAGAGCATCGAGCTTACACCTTCTCAGCAAGCTGGTTCATAGACTTGTAAAGGAAATGGTGCACAGACGAGGATCTGGGATCATGGGATCCCTGAAGCATCCAGATGAGCAGGAAAATCCTCGTTTCATGCCCTGAGACTTACAACCATGGTACCAAAGATCCACAGTTTAATAGTGAAGATAATTTACTTTGTATAAAACTTGATTCTGTTCTGTTACACAAGACTGGATAGCGCAAGTATTCTGAAACGGAACATGGGCTTTCCCTTTGTGGGGTAAGTAACCTATGAGAACTTGTCTCCTCCAGCCCATCAAAATTACTTTAACAACATATTTTGACAGGTGCTTAATTACAGCAGTGTTTCACCCAGCATTACATTTCCTCTTTTATTGTTTTCCTAGCAGGTGGCACAGAAATACACACCACGCCTATCAAATAGAACAACTCACCATGTCATCTGCTGAAAGTTAAACACAAAGCAAAGGGGTTGAGTGTCACGCACTTTCCTTGTTTTAGCATGCATCCAAACAAGTTACAAACCCCATGCCCAAAGCTTGGCCCACTACTTCCCCACATGTCCCTCATCATTATGTCAGTTTTCTCTCTTCACACTGTTCCCTCTTGTAGCACATGCAAGCTATCATTTAATAATATTTTTACATCTATGTGCTTGTGACTTGCATTTAAATACAAGTAACTTTGGTTTGAGTCTTGACACATTAAAATAGTAAAATAAACAAGAGAAGAGAAGCCTCAGTTTACTGGTTTCCTTACATCTTTATGCATAGTTTTGCATTTATTGCAGCATTGAAGATACACACACCCTGTCTTGCAGAGGCTAACACACTTGTCCTGCAAAAGCTGAGTTATTTGGCTGAGTAGACCAGCTATGAGGGGGCACACTGTTGTGTCAGAGCACTCACAGGCATGCAGTACAGTGACATCGGTGGCAAAAACCACACCATTCCGCAGCCGGCCACGGGGCACTGGCTGAGCAGCATTTTGCCTCTGCTCTGCCAGCTGACTAGACCTTGCCAAATTCAAGTGCAGCAACCTGACAGCAGATCTGCTCTAAGAGCACATTAAGAGGTACAGATGGATTCGATATCCCCTAGCAGGGCCTGGTCACCTGCCAGGAAACTGCAGCTGAATTCCCTGCCAGCGCAGTCAACCAGGCTGCCCATGGGCATTGTGAGGATGTATCAGCAGAGAATCGGCTCCCAGTTCCCACAGTTTCTCGCTCAACCTCGTCCTTCAAGCATGTCCGTGTATATTGTATTTAATGGCCATAATCGATATTTCAGAGCTTTCAATACAGACAGGAAAAGACCACAAGCTTGATTCAAATGCAAATCAAGCCCCATCGCTAGCTTTTGCTGTAACATGTCTGCCCAGCATGAACTCAGCACTCGAGCTCTGTTCACACTTTAATAGATGAGAACAAGATTCTGCATTTTGTGCCTCACATGTAGCTTGTACCAGACCCTGTTCTCACTCCCCTGTAATAACTCTATTCAAGTCTCCAGGTGTTTTGCATGCAGATGAGCAAGGCTAGCTCACTTAAAAGCTCACTGTTCCAAGAACTAACAAAGCTTGGAAGCCTAGACTGACTGGAGGAACAAGCCGTAGTGAAAGCAGGCATAACTATCTATTTAGAAAAATGACAATTATGGGTGAAATAAAAAGATGTTTTTCTCCAGAAACCTGCAAGCACATCCCCCACCTAAAAAGTATGCACCGGACTGAGCATAAACACGGTTACAATTAGATGAATTGGCTATGAGACAATTTAGCAGCAAAGTGAAAGAAGGTATTTTTCAAAAAGAAACTGCTTTCAACAGAAATGGAACTTGAAAGCATAAGATTCAAAAACCTTTGAAGAATCCACATTGAAAACATCTTTTCAAGTTAGAAGGTCAAAATGTCAGTTTGACAATCTCAATTAGAGAGCAATAACCTTATTACAGTTATTACCAAGGACTTTATTGTTCAGTCACTGCAAAGAGGTCACAGAAATCACAGGAGAGCTTCATTAGCTCAGCTTTTAGACTAGTCTTTTCCTTGCCCCACCCTACCCCCCACCCCCATCCATTCCCCAATGGGACTCCTTAGGCCTAGTTACAGCATCACAGAAAAAATTACTTTGTTGTGATTTGATGACTGAGACAGGTTGAAAAGGGTCAGACTCTAGTGCTACAGGGCTCAGGGCTCTTCAGGTCCTGCGCTGGTTTGCATGAACTGAATCTAACCATGGCCTTCAACAGCTGCATTTACATTAAAGCTGCAGAAACCGTAGAATTTCTAAGTGCCTATAGCCAAGTCTCAGTAGTACAGGGCTTGATGCGTTAAGGAACTCCACTGATGGCCTGGAAATACAATGGATTTATTTGAAATGCAGTCATATATTCAGCTTTTAACAGACATTTCTAGTATTTAATTTACAGTTTCCCAGAAGGCAGTCACTCAGGTAACAAGACAGACAGAACAGAACCACTCCAGTTACGATACACGTCTGCTAGGAGGAGGTAGCTCAAGTCACTGGAGAGATCATCCAGAACAGGCACATGACACTGGTAATGCCGTTTGAGCAGCAGCACACGTACCTGCTATCATCCACTGCACACCACATTACACAGGGTACGGAAGGACAACGTCCTGCTACGGGGAAAGCCCAGCCTGCAGCTAAGACACAAAAGATGACACAGTTGCTGTGAAATCCCCCTTCTTTTCCAAAAAATCAGAAAGTTTATTGAGCAGGCATGGCAAGTCAGGTACTGAGAGACTGTTAGGTGGCAACCATCATCTTCCAAACGCAGCAATCTGAAGCCGAGTAAGCTCCAGTCTGTCCCACTGCATGGCTACAGTAGAAACAGAGCACAGAAATACAGCCCACGTGTCTCAGGCCAGCAGAGCATGCAGTTTTATAGAAAACTTAATCTGCCTATTTTACTCTCAAACTTTTCTATGAAAGCTTATCGGTGCAGAGATCCTTCCTTTCTCCAACGCTGCAACCTGCTGCTCAGAAATCAGCTGCACTTGTTAGCCACATCGCTATCAGAAGATGCCTTTTGTTCACAAGTCTAAACACACAAAGAGTAGGTCTCAGTCCTGTAAAGAAGCTATTACCTTCTGGGTGTTGGATAGAAGACACCATGAGAAAACATATACAGCAGCATGGACATGTAATACAATGGGGCATTGTGGACACCAAAAAAAAAATCTGATGCCTAATGGTAACATACTAATAATTATATTTCACATAACTGACTCATTTAATACAACTGGGATGGTCTCATAATTGTTAGAGAAACTGTCTCTGGAGCACAATTACCAACACCTATCAGGATCAGCCTCATATAAGTGAATTATGTTGGCAGCAATACAAATCACCACCCACCAATGCAGTTTCTACATCTGTTAGGGGAGTACACATCCTACTGCCAACAGTAAAGGAACTGCTAAATGCATTTAGGCTTTTTTAATTATTTATTTGTTTCTCCCGAATTACACTTATTTCTATACAACACTGATGGCTGTCCATCAGCATTTGCTCATTCACTAGAGTATTTCATGATGCCAAGTCAGGCTTAAAAATAGACTCCTATGTGTTATGGAGCTCAGCTTGGATACGATTTCTTGCACAGAGCACGAATGGTTATATGGATGAATTTATCTTACAGCCCTCCAGCTTGCTCTTAGTTTCCCAATCCACTAAAACTGCATCTGTAATCGTGCAGTAGATTGCAGCAGTCTATTAGTTTAGAAAATAATCTGTTTATACAGTTCAGCATCCCAGGCCAACTTCTGTGCCCATGCAGGATAATATGTGGTATATCCTGACCAAACCATTTGTTTAGCTCCTTTACATGCAGATGCTTACGGACACCAGCACTCTCATGTCTGGCCCTAACACTCCAGGAGGGGCAAAACTCAATCTTTCAGCAAGGAAGAATCTCACAGCTGGAGTAAAAACACATTAAAGCCTTTCTGGGGGGTGAGAAGAGGTTAAACTGCCTGCATAGATAAAGCCACAACTAAGCAGTTCCACTACCAGTGCGGCCACTGTGCTGTGACCTAAATTTAATTAAGAGGTACTTCCACAGGGACAAAGAGCCTTCTGAGGTAATGCACTGTTAAAAGGGCACAGAGTCAGAAATTGGCAACAGTACTATGTCAGATAACAGCCTTATCCCAGGTTTCAGACTCATCTCCTCTTGGCAGCTGTCAAGTGTCACTTGTACACACAACACAGCCAGAAGGGCTGTAGAGTTTTCTCCATCAATTAGATGGCACCCTAAGTAGTTTTAAGAAAGACAGGTCCATTTAGGATGACACACCTCGAACCGGGAGTAAGATGCTGATGAAGTGACATTGGGAAGTAATAATTGTGCACATTTCTGGATTTGGGGTGAAAAGCTATATTTTCTTCTTCCAGGCTAACAAGAAACCTGGATGATTTCCTGGCTGTCCAACGTAAGGCAAGATATGAGCGCCACTTCTTGTGTGGAATCCTTCCCATTATGTTACCACTCATTTCTGGGCTGGAGCAACATATGACAGCTAAGACCAGGACAGGTGCACAAATTACACCTTCCAATACATCCCACTTTTCTAGCTCTGACTCCTGCCTCTCCAAGGACAGATGTCCCTCTTAACTGTCAATTTGCGACTCTGATAGAATGACATTTTAAGGTGACTCTAATGCATTTACATTGCCTGATTTCAAACTGATGTACCTTGATTCCAATCCATTAAAAACTCTAAATAGCTGTCACTTAAAATTAACCCAATAAAAAAGTTGATTAAAATTCTAATATTGCCAACAAAACATCGTGTGCCTTCTTTCTTCTGTGAGGATTACTTCTAAATTAGAAAGGTCATTTTTTCTCACTTACCTTAGAAAGATTAGGGAAGCATCTTCACCTACATGGTAAATAAGTTTTACTAAGATACATCACAACAGAGTGCAAGAATCTAAAGTGGTACACCCTTAAATGTGGTTTAAGATGGTCACACAGCTGCAGAAACCGCACCCTCAAGTACTCAAATTCATTGTGAGACCTATTTTGTAATGCTAATGGTGATACAAATCACTGCCTAATTAGGCAGCTTCTAACAAACTGAAGAGACCAGCAGCCTTCTAGCATTGTGTCCTCTCTCCAACATACTCAGCTTGACAGATTGTTGCTAAACACCCATGCTGGTCTTCAAATTTGGTCTAAAAAGAAAAGGTTAATCCAAAGAAATGCATCTGTTCACAGCAGGCCGAATTCTGCAGCCAGTGGTTTCCACAATCAAGTGGTTGTATCTTTCATGCTGTTAACTTTATTGTCCCTTGCTTAAGCATTTCAAAGTCAGAATTAGAACAAAAATCAGTAGCTGAAGCTCCAATATTCTTATGTTTTTCAGTACAAGAACTTGCTTGGTGGCTTTCAGAGTTACACAGCAGAATATACAGCAAGCAGAAAACATATGCACCAGTTCTCACAAACCTATTAAGCAGAAAGCCCAGGTCCTGTAAAAAGCTGTTTAACATGTTCCAAACAGCCCCTGTGACAGCGATGGTTACTTAGCATGTGAAGTTAAGCGTATTGAAGTCTCTAGGCCAGGGTTAAAATTCAGCTTTGGAACAAATACTCCTGTGAAAATTCAACAGCTGGTCAGCCGCCACCAGAAAAATTGAGCCTCTTGGTTTTCCTGTGTCTAATCAGTACTGTGCACTACGCCACCTTTTCTGCCTGCTTCCTAAGATAGCTACGTTGTGACCAAACATTTGCTGATTGAAAGAGTACCCCTAACTGGATCAGCACGCTCTTCACAGATGATTGTGAAATTCTCTTTCACTGAACCACTGTATTCCAATTTCAGGTGGTAATAAAAAGAAAGAGGAATCCTAAAATCCCCTAGATAAACATAAATGTACTCTGTGCTCCAGCATGAGTTAACACGTCTGGCATAAACCCCACAACATCCTACTATTAGATTTTAAAATGTAACTGAGTTTAGGACTAACTGTATTGCTTGAATCCAAGAAATTATGTTTCAGGCCTTGCCATTTAGATCAGGTCAGAGCCTACCTGTGCTTTCTCACTTTTACCCAAGTGTCAGAACTTGCTGAAGTACGGGAGATTATACAGATAATTTACACTGCAATCAGGGTTGCACTAGCTTTATAAAAGCTATAGTAAGTTCTCTGGAGAACAACTGCACATCCTACAAAGATTACCTTTATAGGGGCAAATAACACCTGCAGCAATATAAACACCTTCTCAGGTAGCCCCTAATCTGATAGGGGATTACATGCACTGCAACTGCTGATGGTTTACTTCGTTTTGTTTTTCCCTGACTACAGTTATTACTATCGAGTTACTTTACAAAATGCACAAAATTAATAAATGATTGATGGTTATAGTAAGCTTTATAGAGCAAAATAGCAAATGGAATTATGTTGGTGATTTTAAAAGAAAGAACAAAAAATATTCCTACAAATACTGTCATCCCGCTGAATCACTTCAACATTGAAAATTATTTCTCAGGGATGTTCCACTCAATAGCCTAGCCTGAACAGTCCCAGATGCTAATGAAAACCAGTAATTATTAAATGCATATACATCCATAACTGACTGTGTGCTGCAAAATTTTTCATGTGTCATGCCCTGAGATGATAGTTCTTGCTCATAAACAGCACACATAACTACATGGATACTGCAGTAACAGGTTCTCAGTATGAAGAGCAGCAGGGAACATACAGAAGCATTAAGCAATTAAATGGCACCGTGCGTACCATAACATACACAGAGCTTTAGATTCAACACACGTGGAAGCAACAGCTTCAGCAAAGGAGACTGAGAAAGTGGCAGTTCTTGTCAGTGCCATCACAACAACTGAGGAAATTCATTCCATCTTTTTAAAGTCATTCATTCACCCTCTGTACATCACATGTACAGAAAAAAACCCCACTGTAGTACAGATGAAAACATGCACGATAAAGCTTTTGCTATTGGGTAGAAAGCACATCTAAGATAAGAAAGGTTGGGCTGTACTTCCACAGAATCAAAGAACTTGAAGGTAACAAAATAAGCTAAGCTGACAGTTTTAAATCGGGAGTAAGTTTACTAAAACCAGGCCAGAATTCCACTAGTTGAGTTTTAGAACAAGGAAATCATCAGCCACGCTTTTAAAAACTGAGGCAAAACCAACAGTCAAGCTGCATGTTTTCAAACAGAAGAGGGATGGAAGGTGGCCATAGAATTCCTGTTGATAAAAGCAAGTTTACAGAGAGTGTGCAGAGGTGGCAGTGGTGAGAAATGCAAAACAGAGACATTGAGGAAGACTTACCAATAGAACAAAGAGGGTAACAACAACCAGCATTCAAGGGACTGGACAGGGGTGATGTTGAGGAAGAGAAGAAACAGCCAGCTTACTGTGTTCCATATAATATTAAAGGTAGAGGAAATACAAAGGGAGGTAGGCACAACTAGTGAGCAGATATTAAAGAGGTGGTACCTGCACAGTGAATGGCCTCCCAAAAACCTCCCAATTAATTGAACACAAGAGTAATTGCAAGAACAAAGCCACAGAGGAGTCTGGACGATGCCTTTTTTTCTAGCAAGCTAAATGAAAGCTGGCTTAGAAGAAATAATGACAGAACTGTCAAGCAATTTTGGAAAGAAGGGTTGGTAGAAATGAATGGAAAGAACGAACTCCAAAAAAATTAAAATAAAATAAAACAAAAGGGCTTTCATCACCGTAGCAGAGCAAACCCTGACTTTTATGTCAGTAAGAATGCCTAGAATTATATGGAACCAAGGGGAGAATATAGTTGCAGGGCTTATAAACCTAATCGAGAATTGTATCACACTTCAAGCCTGCCTTTCAATCTCACCTTGCTTGCAAGAAAGAGCTTCTTTCCACTTAGTTGTAGTCTTCAAACCTTCCACATCACTATCAGATCATTACAAACTCCAGGCTTGGCTCACAAAGGGTTCAGCTGAGGAGGCAAAACTGGGTGCCTGTGGGGCTGGTAAGTGCTGGTACACATCCCAGGGCCGGCGGGTGCTCCGGCACTGCTGCGGCTTGGCTGGAGCAGCTCCACATGGATGGCTTTGGACTCCAGCTTTAGTCCTGGTTTCAGCTGGGATAGAGCTAATCTTAGTAGCTGGTGCAGTGCTGTGTTTTGGATTTGGCATGAGAACAATGCTGATAGGAAAGCGATGTTTTTAGTTGTTGCTGGGTAGTGTTCATACTAAATCAAGGACTTTTTGGTTCCTTGGGCCCTGCCAGTGAGGGCACGGGAAACTGGGAGGGGACACAGCCAGGACAGGTGACCCAAGCTAGTCAAAGGGATATTCCATACCATATGACATCATGCTGAGTATATAAACTGGGAGAAGAAGAAGGAAGCTGGGGGACATTTGGCATTATGGCATTTGTCTTCCCAAGTAGCCATTACACATGATGGAGCCCTGCTTTCCTGGGATGGCCAAACACCTGCCTGCCCATGGGGAGTGGTGAATGAATTCCTTGCTTTGCTTTGCTTGTGTGTGCGGCTTTTGCTTTACCTATTAAATTGTTCTTATCTCAACCCTTGAGTTCTACATTCCTTTCCGATCCTCCTCCCCATCCCTCTGGGTGAGGGGGAACCAGCGAGTGGCTGCATGGGGCTGGATTGCTGGCCAGGCTTAAATCACGACAAGGGGGCAGGAGCAGCTGCACAGGCTCTTTGCCGAAGACACCTTTGAGATTACTAAAGAAATGCCTCTTTTACACATTTTCTTGGCCTATTTAACTGAAGGCATTGCCAGGCAGTGCAAGAAACCAGAGCTTCACAGACAGTTTATAGTGCCAGGCATACACCTGGCTGCTGATCCAGTTACTCCTCACCTGCAACTAACCACTAAAAAGCACACAGATGTACGCTTCACGTCACACTTCATCCATTTTATATTCAGTTGTGAAAGAGAAGCTGGTTCTTCCAAGAGGAGGCTGCATTTAACTGAAGGCAGTAAAAAGATATACAGCAATTCCTGTGAAGTACATTGCGTGGGTGCATAGAGACAACACGTAATTAAAACTGCTAAGGAAGAGTCAACTGAGGAAAAAATTTCATGCAGCCTCTAAGAAAACGTAAGGACCAGAAACTGCGAAGTGCCAGCGGCACTTGCATAGAGCCGGAACCGCAGTTACCCTCGCTGAGGCTGCTCCCTGCCCACTGAGGGGATGTGCCCTCCAGGGCCACCCACCGCCATCTTGGGCACTGCTTCTGGTAGCAGCAGGGCCAGGGCAGGGGGGGGCGCTGCTGATCGCCTGGAACCTTCTGGAAGGTGGTGGCTGGGTGGCACCTGAAAGGGGTGGGTGCGGGCAGTATGGCGTGCGCTGTGCCCCTGAGGTGTGTGGGGAACCCTGGTGGGCGCTTGTGTATGCAGTTAGGAAATTCTCCTCTTTATGTTTTGAAACTTTTTTTTCCCCTCAAGCATTATTTTTAGATTTAAGAGCTCTGCTTCTTGTTTGAAGGGTTTTGAGTAGTGGAAGCAAGGGGATAAGAGGTTATATTGCGAGTTGTTAGGAGCCTGTGGGCTGTGCTTAAACTAATCCAGCTGGGCTGCTTTTCCTGTGGAGGAGAGCAAAGGGAGAATGTCCTAGGAAGGATTGCTGAGGTAGGAAAATATTTCTTTGAGATTAATATTAATTGGTAATTGTTATGTGCGTAGTATGGATGCTCGTGTCTCTGTTGTTCTGCCTTATTGATTTCTTTAATGCGTCTGGTATATTTTCCTTTCAGATTTGAGATAGGGGCTGCTGTTCCTTCCCTCGTGGAGAGGGAGGCCCTGGCTGCCCGAAGCCTGCTCAGGATCAGGTGCTAAATCAGCTGAGCAAGCAGGTGGATAAGCAAATGGCTCATGCATGGGTTTACGAAACTGGCAGCATGTGCTTACTTTGTCACTATAAAAGTGTAATGGAGTCTTTTGTTTAGTGGGAGATAGCCCTTTTTATGTTGGAGTGGCTCTGGTGGAGGAGGAAAGCAAATGTCTTGAGGTGAGCTGAGCCTGATATGGGAGAGGAAAATGTTCAGGTGCTGGTGTTAATGGCAGTGAGGTGCTGGGGTGGTGTGGTGATGGCTGAGAAGTAATGATGCCATGTCAGGCAGATGGGTGAGAAATACTCTTACTGTTCGGGAAGGAAAACAAGTGCTCTATTGCTGGCTTAGGTGTATCAGATAAAAGTCAGGATATGTTCCTTGTCCTTGTAGGTGACTTTCATTTCAGTGCAGTTGAGGAAAAAAACCCTTAACTTGGTATAAATAGAGAGAGAGAGCACAACCTTGAAGGAGAAAAATAAATAATTCTCATATTTTCTCTCTTCTGGAGTTGCTGGAGATGGAATTTAATATCAAAACCCAGGAAAGAGGGTCGGAGAAAGTGAAAGTTCACTAAGATGAAATGTCCTCTGACAATGGAATTTAAGTGATTTACTGTCTTGTTTAGAAGATAATCAGTTTGAGTGCAGGCATGAGAGCACTGTTCAAAGATTGGAAACTGAAGTGTGACTAACCTTATCTGAGACATGAGGTAGGTTACTAAAATTGGCAAATGCCTGCATATTGCTGGTGAAAAAAAGTGTATTCCAAGTAGTATTAGAAACAGCAGCTATTCAAAACCTGATTCTTGACATTCTGTGAACTTAATGTGCCTGTTAAAGCCTGGCTTTACTTTGCACTTGTGTTGAAGTTAAAGAGTAAAATTTGTAAGATGACTTTACTTATTTTGGTCCTTCAAGTTACAGGGTCATGGAGTCCCTTTGTGAAATAGCTGATGAAGTGGATTTTTATGTGTGCTTTTAAGACATAATTAGACAGACAGGCCTAGAACTGTGATCAAAGGTTTTTGCCATGACAGTAACTCCCCATTCTCTACGTAGGCCATAATTGAGGCTTATTTGGTGAAAGGGGAAAGGCTCTTTTGTTTTGATCTCAAAACATGCATTACAACAAATAATGTATACCTGTCAGAAACTTAATACTTCCATAAGCCTCAGGTATTTGTGCCAAGCAACTAGCCTGTGTGTAGGCTAACAGAGCATTATGCAGTGTAAGCAGTCACTCTTTTGGAGAAGAGGGAACTGACATCTCAAAGGTGGACTTTGCATTGCATTAACATATGCTAGTTGAGCCATACATCAAGTTACAAAATCAATACAGCTTGTAGGACAAAAAGCTAGTACCATCACGCAGTGTTAGCCAGCAAGGAAAATCAAGTTTCATCTTAAGAGTTGCTTATTGCACATAATTAGGCTAATGTATATAAATCTACAAAATACTGCCTACTTTTATTAGGCAGAAACTGCTTTAATTGGAAGGTGCACTTTCAGCTGTAAGGAGTTGAAAAGCACTAAAATAACAGGCTTGAATAGCTAAAGCTCTTGTGTAACTGAGAAATCATTTTCTGTGAAATAAATGAGTTCTGTGCTGATTTGTCCCCCTGTTGTGGTGTGTTGTGGTTTGTGTTTTGGTTGGGGTTTTTTTTGCAGCTGTCACTGTAGGGTGTGAGGTTTCTTTTGCTGTTTGTTGAAAATGCTGTCCTACAGCTCCTCAATCAGCTTTTAATCTGTCTTGAGATGCTGCTTTTAGAATTGAGAGAAGTGACTATGAAAGATGACTTTGGTCTCCAGGATACTCACTATTGAACGAGGTATGATAAATGCTAGGGACAGGCATCTACATGGGTGATGAATGGGGCATGAGGTGCTTTATTGCAGGTTGCTTTGCTTTCGTGAGCAGTGGATTCACATTAACTAGCTGAATGTAGAGGGCATGCTACAACAAACATAAAAATATATACTAAACCTTTCGGTCTCCTCAGGAGGTTTACCCTGGTTGCTCTCACCTAGGGTGTTGATGGAGATGAAGGAAGCACAAAGGAAACTCCTGTTCCTAATGGAATGTAGCACCTGAAAGTATTGAGCTCCTAGCAGCAGTGGCAACGGGAGCCTGGTGAGAGGTTTTTCTTATGAAGTAGTTAATTACTCTTTGCACAGAGAAACCAGGAAGGGTATTAGCCCTTCAGGAAGGAAGTAGTTGAAGAGCCTAGTTACTGTTCCAGATAACAGTTAAAAGTATAATTGTACCTTTAGTCAGGAAATGCACTGATCAAGTTGTACTGGGGGTCACGGTTAGGATAACTATCATGAAAGGGCTGTGCTACCGAGAGAAAAATGAAATTAGATGTAATTGTGTTTCTCATCCCCAGAAATAAGTGAAATGATCTGGCTTTCTGTCAGAAATAGATCAGGTTGTAGGCTAAGAATGTAACAGGACTTCTGATAATCCACAGATGAAAGGTTTTGCGCATCGGTTCTTGTCCAATTCTTTGGTCTCTTCTGTTTACTTAAAAGCAGCTTACCATCTATGCACCTCTGCTTTCAGCCAGTTGCTGTGGCCTTAGTCTGCTCCGATGCATGCAATGTGACAAGAGCTCCTCTTCTTACAACTGGGGAGCCTGCATTTGGAGTTGCTCTTCCCTCCTAATTATTGTTTCCTTCTTGTAAGTACTGAGCTGATTGTTCCATGTATATGTAGTCAAAAATAGTCTGGAGAGCTAGAAAGAAGAACAGCTTCCCTATCTGCTTTGTTTTTAGAAGCTGTAAATTGGGAAACTTCTAAACGCTTGGCTTAACAATGTATTCTTGTATGTGTGATAAGCTTATGTCCTTGCTTTTCAGTTTACGGCTTGAATACTGATAAGTCAGTTTTGCAGAGCTTTTAATGAAGTCCTGGTCCTTCAGAGGACATGAGGCAAGCTGCATGTAACATTTTTCTCCCTTTATGAGGGAAACCACAACAAATACATGAAGTTCTTTTTACAGAGATCTGGAGAATAGGCTGAAATAGCTGAGAGAATGGCCTTTTTGGACTGCCTTCTTGCAGTGAGGGAATGCAGGTCTTGTCACAAGTGGTTGAAGTGCTTGCTGGATCTATGGCTCTTGATGGAGAGTCGCACCTTTTCTGGGACGCAGCTGTTATGCCTTGCTTTGTGCCTCAGGCTGTACAACCATGAATGCTAAAGCTTGCTGCTAGTTCAAGGTCTTAAATGCATGATTGGTAGGTGACTGACCACAGCTGCATCTCTAGTACTAAATATTTGGGGACCTGGTCAGGTGTTGTACCAATGATTTGTTGTTTATCTTGCCAATCGTGATCATTTAATAGGGCAATTACTGGGCCAAGTATACACTGGAGAGCAGTTATGACTATGTAGAAAGCTTGTCTTAACACATACTCCTTTTCCTTCATGCTTGCAGAGACAAGAACCAGGCTGCTGGGAAAGCTTGTAATGTACTGCAAGCCTAAGTGCTAGGAATGTTGAGCTCTCTGTAGTAAAGGACAATTTTTCCTCAATGCTAGTGGCTTTAATTATGAATATCATGCTATAATGGAAGGTAGGCAACAATCCCTAAGTTTAGTGTCAGCTAGCTGTAGGAATCAAGTAAAACATGAGAAATACTTGCTGTAATACTATTGGACATCAAGTTCAAGTTGACTTTTATTCTCATCCAGATTTCTCATCCCTCAGTCTGCAATCTTTGGCTTGCATCTTCTCTTCCTCCTTTGTCGCTGTATTGAATCAGAGTGGTTTCTTGGGGTTTTTTTGGTAGGGTAGAGGATCACCATGTTAGTATATTAAGGTGTAGGCTGGAATGGAGGTTTTGAAGAGCAGGATACAAATGTTAGATCATAGGCATATGTTGGTACCCCAGAATCATCTGTCACACTGAAAGCATTTAATGCTTGGTGCACACGCAACTGTGGCAGCTCTTTCTGGAAAGGTAAGCCAGCAGAGTATGCCTTTAGAAGGCTCCAAACAAAAGACTTCAGAGGGAGCCTTTAATTTTTGTATTGACCTTTCAGGTGCCCCTTAGGAGTCAGAATTTAGGTGCTTGGGTTTAGACACCAAGTTTTACACTTGATTGAAGTCCTTGAAGCAACAGTAAAGAACAATGTGTTCATATTGCAGAATGGCAGCTGTGAATGAAACTACTTTGTTGTGATGAATGTTGCATACAAGTGTGGCATTTATTGACAAATTTTAATTGGCTTTTGAAGGACATTATTATAGGTGGAGACCTATATTTTCTCCTTCAAGGCACTTCATAAGTAAATGCACATAACTATGGAGGCTCTGTACCTTAAGCAGCTGTAGTTTCAGTAAATGCACTGTATACTTTGTTCATCTGTGAATAGTAATTGAGTCCTGGACTGCATTTATAGTGCTGAGAGAGTAATACAACTACCATGATGTATAATAATGCTTAAGAGCTCCAGGGAGGCTCATTTACATGATAGTGTGGGAAATGGTCTTGCCAGGAATAAGAATTAAGAGGCTGGTATTGTGTGAATTACAAAATGGTTTTCAGGTGGGGAAAGTCTGAGTGAATAAAGTTATTGGGGGGGAGGGGAAAGTGTAAAAATGTAGGTTTAAAATTATTGTTTGAAAGCTGGGTTGCCTTTAATTTTTCTTTTGCTTGACTTGGGATAAGGGGGTTCTCTTTCCTGTGTAGATACTTAGAAGAGGCATTAAGTTAACCTTTAGAGAACTGGATGCTTGTTCTGTTTCTAAAGGCCCTGACCATCTAGCTTCATGGAAGGGAATCCCAGGTGAATAACTCCAGTGAGAAGTGCAGACTCTTTCCAGGACTCTTAATGTGATCAGCTGGGAAGGAGGAATTTTGTGCAATGAGTTTGCATTTTCTAGGCACGATCTCAGTTTGTATTTGTTCATCAGCTCGATGTCTGATTTCTCTTGTGCTGCTTTGATAATCTTGAAGAGTTTTAGTCTTGTCCTAGTTCAGATTTGGTGATAAAGGGCTTGACAGTCTTAATAAGCTCACTGATACTTTGCAGGGATGATGAGCAAAGTGGTGCCAGGTAGGTTATGACAGAAAGGTGGATCAGAGGAATAAGATGCACAGGTATTCGGTGATAGGCATGGAATACAGTTTCAAATTCCAAAGTCTAAACTTGACAGTGTGGTATGATTTGGGCTTTCAGATTTTCTTGGTACTTATGCATTCATTCTTTCACCTGTGTCCTAGGCATTTTCTGAGAAAGTAACTTGGATGGTTTAGTCGCATCATTTGAGTAGATTATTAGGTGGGGGGGTGGGGGTGGTGCAAGGGGACTTTGACTTACTGTCAGATGGGAGCTGTCAAATGTCAGTGAAGAGCAAATGCTCAGTGCATCTGACTGAGTACTCTGTGTAGACTAATCAATATCATGTATTGATTTCCTCTGGAAAGAATGAAGGGTGGTAGGAATGGACCAAGCACTGGATGGTAGGAAATGTGCTTAGAGATGAACTTGTGTTTTATCTTTTTGCATCAGTTTGCTATCGTATCTTGCATGAGCGATACTCCTGTGTAGAAGACTGAATATGGCTGTTGGGGGGCTTAGCATGTGCTGAGCCTTTGTTCAACTTATGTCTAAAAGATCATAAACCGGCACTGTTGCCTCTCGGGGTTGTTTGAGAAAAAACCAGTAAGTTCTCTAATTCTGCCAGCACTGCAGAGATGTGATTCCTTTCCCTTTCAGAAGCTATCAAGCAATAGTGATGTATCTGTGCCTTAAAGAATAAAGCTCTTGAGCTTCATTCCGATAGGTAGTGTGGCCCCCTGACCATTTTTGCCTAGGGTTTTTTGGCTTTTGGAAACTGTAAGGCACCTGGGTGTTTTCCTGCAAAACTTGCCATTTTCTGTGCTTTAATCTGCTTCGGTGTAGGATGAGGTTTTTTGCTGCTATCCTGGGTTTGAGAGGCCTCATTACTGGTATAGTCCTTCAGGTGCAGGTGTTCCCTGTTCTGTACTGGAATGTAAAGAAGAATCACTTTCTAGGGTATTTTGTGTCCTCAGTTGAAGCATTTGAGTTCTGAGTGCTCTGAATGCTTTTGTTTATCTAATGAAGTGTGGAAGTCGGGTAGTTAAACATTCTCTAAGATTAAAAATAGTTGCATTTTGGCTACCTGTTTGTGCCTTCTAATTTTAGTGTAACAATACCACAGAACAGTTTGGTCGGTTTCAGCAAGGCTATGAGATGAAGGAGGAATTTGAAGCAAAAGTGGAAACTTCTCCTCTTGGTGCAAAAGGCAATTACTCTGTCTGAATAAGCTCATCTGTTTGGCCCTGGCAAAAACCTTTGCCTGAAACTTAGTAGAAACACTTGGTTAATTGGGTGGGAGGTGTAAGAAGCTCCTTGGGGAGCAATGATGCCTTGTACAATAAGGGACAGAGTCAAGATGGCTACATCATTTTCTCTTGAAATGAAGAATTGCAGCTGCCTTGTCTGTTTCCTTCTTGTTTGACTATGTTGGAAAGAATTTAATGAGTCTGTGGACCTTATCCTACTGACCAGTCTGTGGTATTCTTTCTGCACGCTACTGTTGAGATACAGTACAAATTTTTTAACAGGGTGTCATCTGAAATGTTGATGTAAATGCAGAGGGTTAGAGCTGATTTTTCCAAGTACTCCCAAGCTTCATTTAAAATCAGGAATCTAAGGGTGGGTATTTACAAATATCAATTTTCCAAGGCTCCTTGTGTAGCTGGAGAGACGAGCTCCTGTAGAAAATGATTTGCAACAGTCCTGCCTTAGATTTGGTTTCTGACTGCAGAGTTTGCCTCAATTGGCTTCTGTAGCTGAAGTTAGCCCCTGTGCACGCTCCCAGAGGTGTGCTGAGCAGCTCTGAGCAGCTGATCCATCTTATTCATAAAGCATACTGAGATTGTGTGAAAGATGCTACTGGAAAGCTAAGTATTACTATTGTCTTAAGTTGATGTTGGTACCTGTGTGTGTCTGAGGGGAATGCACTGTTTGAGCATAAAGTGACTCGGTGGTTTTCCTGCCCTTAAAAGATTGCAGCTTTTACAGCTGCACTATCTTTGTTTGTAAAAATATATTGATCCAGCAACATCATAATTTTGAGATATGACTTGTCTCATTAGCTAGCAACTGGAAGTTGCTGTAGCAATCCAGTAAATTAGTGTAAGTACAGGCAGAGGTAGGAATTGCCATCTGGCCTGGCAAGTGGCTGATTCAAATGTTTATGTGGATGTGTCATGATGACAGAATACCAGGTGCTTTAATCAGGGCTGCTTGCCCATATGCATTTAAACATTCATGTGTGCTTGGGCATGTTTTACCTGGAAGAACCCCCAGATTTTTATTACCTGTATATATTTGCTATTGGAGAGCAGCAATTTTTGGAAAAGGGCCGTTACCTGAAACATCTTGCAAATGAAAGACCATTAGGAAAAGGAGACTCAAGTCCTTGACAAGCTGAGGGGCAAAACAGTAACTGCAAAACACTGGAAAGATATTTAAAGTTTTAACAGGATGTTGTTAAGCCTTTTGGTGCTTTGTTCCATGCTGTACTTGGTTGGGTGAGAACTGCTAATGTCATCTGCCATTTAATTCTGGGCACTCCTCTGCCCCTCAAGACTGTTCCAGTTTCTGTTTGGTGGGCTGCTGTGTGTAGTGGTGTGAAGTTAACAGATGTTTCCAGCAGAAACCTTTTGAAATCAGTTGTATGTGCTGTGCCATATTGCTGTAGAGGCCTTTTCATCGTTGGAAAGCACAGGTCACAAATCTGAGCCACTCCTAAAGCATTGGCTGAGATTTTTTTAAAAGATGTTTAAATGTACCTGTGCAGCCATCTCCTCTTGGTTTCAGTGAGTGGTGAAACCTTGTAGTTTACCTGTCCTTTAGTAGCCAAAAGCCAATAAAACACAACCCAAGTTTTATGTGGCATGTCACACATTGGCAAGCTTTGAGATGCTCTAGTAATCTCAAGATGACTTCTAACCTCACTGGGAACAGCAGGGTGGGACATGATTGGAGGTGTACTTTCCTGTGCAAGTATTTTTTTGAGCTGTAATAATTGTCAGTATCATTGGGTTCAGCAGCAAAAGTGCTCTCCCATGAGGCCATTACTTGAAGGGAAGGCACAACTAGGCCCTTGGATGACAGTCAAATGAATACTGCTATTGATTGAACTGTCAAAACTATCTACCAGAATCTAGACCATCTGCTGCCCAGTTGATGGATTTATTGTGGACAGAAGGTCAAGAGTCCCAAGATTTGTTTGTGGGGGCTGGCATCTCATAGCCTTGGATCACTTGAGAAAGCTCTGAAGTCACTTACAGCCTTGCTCTTTGGGAGGAGATGGTGGAAGGATTCTGCCTGTGGTTCTTTGTAGCCCATGCTTGAACCAAGAGATTGTTATTTCACGTTGCAGTGACTGAGGGCTTAGAGTGAGAGGTCACTTTCTGATGCTTGCTGTCACAAAACCGTTTCATGCTGTTGCTCTCCCCTGATGGGGAGGAACAGCAGGGTTAGGCTAGGCTCACAGCTTGCCAAGGTGTTTAGACCTTCGGAGGCTGTAATTCAGTGATTGTAGCCAGTGATGCAGTTGTGTTTGCAAATGCTCTAATAGCTTAGAGATGCTTTTAAACATTTATCACTCTTTCACAGCCACCCATGTCACTCTTAACAAATTTTTGTCATTGTCATCCTTTTGATTTTGGTGATGGGAGAACAAATAGCTGGAGGTAAGTGAGGGGAAATTCACTGTGTTTTCAGAAAGCGGTTGGAGGTGTGAGGGAAAAGGCAACTGTGTCATCTCAGCTACTTCTGCCTAGTAAGCTAGTACTCCAGGATAACTGGGGTCTGCTCCTGGTGGCTACTAGCAGAAGTGTAGCAGGCTATAATCAAACTTTCCCCTCATCCCTAGGAGCTGAATGCTGATGGGGCTGTACCTGAGCTGGTGGTGCTGGAAGAAGTAAACATGAAGATGCCTTGCAGCAACTCCAAGCTTGTTTGGGAGGTTCATGTTTTCATGTGCTCTAATATTACCAAAATGACTTGAAACTCTGTGTAGCTGAGTCTTGGGTTTTTCATCTTCTTTTCATGTCTACAACAGCACTGTGCCATTCAAAGCAGGAAGGTTTTGGGGTTGAACTGGGTACCCTGTCCTTAAAGGGAGTTGTCCTAGCTAGAGCTGTCAGCGCTGCTGAAGTCAACACAGGTCAAAAGCTAACAGGGTTGCGCAGCGTACTTGTGCAGTTTGTACTCTACAAAACAGGATTAATGGCTGCTTGCCAGTTGTGACACCCTGCCAGACAACCCGCGTTACTGGTCCTGTGCTGTGGCACATGCTAACGCCTGCAGTGTTGTCTACAAAGGGCAACAACAGTAGCCTCCTTGGGAAACGGAGATGGGAATGTGTAAGGTCTGCCAGAGAGAAGGCACTGCTGACAACTCTGAACTGACTGCTGAGACGACTAAAAGAACCCAGGTAATGTTACGTGGAAATCAAAGGTTTAACTTGGGTTGCCACGTATGTAGAGGGGCAGCGCAGGGTAAAATGGTGCTGTTCCCACGTCAGCTTTGTGCTGCTGTGGATTTGGATGCAGGTTTTGAGATGGGGTAGAAATGATGATGCTAGGAGGTACCTTACAGGTGAAAAAGATCAACTGTTGTATCTTAACACGTCTCCAGCAGAGAGCCTGCCAGCCTCCTGTACCTTTCTTCTCAGGATTTGTGGTGTATGGGTAAGCTGGCTAGGAGACCTCATGCTGCTCTGGCAGCCAGTCCCTGAAACAGGTTTCTGGTGTCAGGCTGGCACAGTGTTTATGCCTGTGGTAGCTGGGTAGGGGGGCCAAGCAGAAATATTTCTTCTAGCTGACAAGTGCCTGAATAAGCCAATCACTATACAAGTGAACAGCACTCAACATTGCCTTCTGCTGTACTTTTGTTAATTGGATTGTACAAACATCCCATAATATGCAAGGTCTGTTTTCCTACTGGGTTTCTTAGTCTTTGTGTTTTTCTCTTCTGAAACTATCATATGCTGGGATAATGTAGATTCCCCTCTTTTGACCTGATCTCCTGATGGCTAAATTCTTAAAGGGCTTGCCTGAGATGAAATTAGACAGAAACTACATTCTTCTGTGTTTAGATGGCCTAAAGGCTACAAGAGAATAACAATTTTCTGAAAATAACACTAAGGGGTGGACAGCTTTGTATGAGCGTACCTTGCAGTGGTGGTGTGAGCATCGTAGAAGGCCTTTGTGCACTTAACATGGGGTTGGGAAATAAGACCTTATTTTGTAGCCTTTTTTTTTTTTTGAAAATTTTTTCAGTGTCTTGCATGAAATAGTGTTGATAATTAAAATTACAGGTGCACTTGCTCACCACTGTAATGTGAATAGTAGTAAATAGATACCTCTGCTCCAGGAATAATATAGAATATACAGGTGTAATGTTTGCCACCACTTCTGACCTTAGTCATATGTGTTGAATGTGGCTGGTGTGCATCTCGGTGAGCTGGTGGTTGCATGTGTATGAAACTTCCCACGTAGCTTAAAATTGTGGGCGTGTTCATCGAAGTACAGTAGAAGTTGGGCAAAATGAGTTGTTTCTTCTCGGAGCAGTTTGTTCAACACTGACAAGTCATTAAGCGACAATGGACCTGTTGAAGAAAAAAGACTTATTTGGGATGTGAGCAGTCTGTGACAGATGGTCCCAGTTTATGTTTGCTAGCAGCCAAGAATGCTGCATGAGACACAGGCTAGTTTGGCACCCATGTGAGAGGTGCCTGTACCTCGTCTCTGTTGGGTTTGTGCACCACATCCATACTTAGTGCAAGTCTCTTGAAGGCTGATTCTGAACCGGGGTGCATCTGTGGGGTTTTTTGGGGGGTTGTTTGTTGTTGGGTTTTTTGGGGTTTTTTTGTTAGAAACTATGGATATCATAGCCTGGGATGTCTTGCTGTAGAGTTGTCTAGAGCATGCTGTGAGCTACACACTGTTTTGATTGTTGTGGATGGTTTAAAGTTCAAGTCCACTTAAAAGGATTGCTAGAAAGAAGGTTTTTGTAGAGTATGTATGGCCTTCATATTTGTGCAGTGATTTTCATATTGCCTCTGATGGAGGATCACAACTTTGAAAGGGAGTAAAAAAGGTGAGGGTTTTATTGTTTTTGAGGGGATGTTCTTTCTCTGCTGTGCTGGAGCAGACCTGACTTAAGCCAGAGGTTTTCTTTGGGCCTTGTACATATTCCTTTAAGACCTGAAAGAATTAATTGCTGAACTATTTAGTGGTGATAGGGAGTGGTCTTGCAGAAAATAGCCAGCTTTGCTTATGATGTGCTGAAACACTTCCTCTCAAAATATTGCAAAACCAAAAAATGCCAGTCTCCTTGTTAGCTAGGTCAAGTAATAACAAGTAGTTTCTAGACATAAATGAAAAACTGCAGATGCTAAGCCTTCATTATTATTCACACAAACCTGTCTTTCCTTCTGCTCAACATTTAATGGTCCAGTAAGCAGGACAGTAGCATCCTAGAAAGAAGGCAGTCTCATCCCAGCCCTCCATTCTTTACGCTCTGTTGAAGTGCTTCTATTAATAGATAGGACAAGGGCTCCTGTCCCAGTCTCTTGCTCCCTCATTAGCATGCTTTTAGTTTTTCAACAGAGCTGGCTGATGTGCTCATTGGACCCTGAAGGATTTGTTCCATGTCAGATGCAAGATGTGGGTATAAACAGAAGATATGCCTCAAACTTACAGAAGAATTCTCACAGGGATGATGGTGAAAAACAGCTAAAGATATGTTGGTGTCCCTGTCTTGCATACCGAAGGGATAGCTCTTTTCATGGTGTTTTTGACTAGGATGAAACAGTTATTGGTGGTGGTTTTAGGTGGAATGGTTGATCCTTTCTTCAGTTTTCCAGTTTTAGTGGTAATGGAGAGGCTTGCTGTTTGAGACCACCACAACAGAAATGGCAGAGCACTGTTGTGAAGGTAAAAAGACTAAAAAATAAATATCTGTAAACAGTTCCTGCAGTTTATCTTTTTTCTATGGAGAGGGAAGAATTGTTCAATATTTGCAGTGGTGCAGAAGCATGAAAAAGCATTAACCTGAGCACTTTATTGTCCAGATCCTCATCCAAGGATCATAAAACATTATCCAAAGGTGAATTAGTAATATGTCTGTTTATAGCTAGCTGAGGAAGCAGATGTGACATACTGCTGGGTCTGTAGGGAAAAGAACTGCTAGATTTAAAGTCAGTGTAAGGACTGCCCTGCTATGTAAGAACAATTTGGTGTTTCGTACTATTTTCTGTGTGTCTGCTATTGGTCAAAGGACTTAAGTACTGTGGAAAAATAAACCTTAGGTGAGGGCTGGCAGGAGTTCTCTGCAGTTACAAAGTTTTGTTTAGGAACTACACATGCCTAGCTTTTAAGAATGCCACAAATTAAGGAATATTCCTGCAGGAGTGGATGGAAGATGAAGTGTTCCATATGTACTTAAAATTGTGTTTTGAACTACCCAAATGATAATTATAATGCATTATTCAGAAAGTGCTTTGCAAAAAAAAATAAATATTAAATTATCTTAATTGTTAGTGTGTCTGTTCCTTGCAAATGATTAGTTGTCAGTCATAAATGCTATTATTTTCCTTTGTGAGCTTAGGACTTGCTCTAATTAAGAACTGTATGAGACTAAAACTAGCTGTACTTGATGGAGGATTAGGGCTTTTGGGCATGCTGTGCTTACCAGCTCAAAAATGTGGTTGACAGCGTGACATAGGGCTATTTTGTCATGGTGGAGCCTGCAAACGTGTGTGCATGCTAGAGAGCCCCATGACTATATGGGCAGGACTGACAGATAGTGGCACCAGCAGGGGAGAGTTTAGAATTGAACCGCAACAAAGCAGGGAGAAAGTATTTTTAGCATTAGCTCGATGTTTCTCCTTGGCCTTTTGGAAAGGGAAGATTGGCGAGAAGATCAAGAAATGGTTTTGTTGCTGAAGCAAGACAGCTGTGGAAAGCTCAAGGTCAAAATTTTCTTTACTTCCCTGTCCCTGAAAAGCAAAAAGAAACCTCTGTCTTCAGAAATACAAGGGAGATGACTTCTGCAATTACTTTTTAACCCAGAGTTTTCAGTTGGATTTTGTTTTGTAAGCTGATTAATTTCTCTTAAAGTACATAAAACTTTGGATTGCAGTAACTAATGTTCACATTGGGGAGGAAAAAAAGCATATTGTGACTGTAGGCTTATAAAAAATGTTACATTCTAATTGAGTTTTGAGGCTTGGGTCAGTTTTATCTATGTACTTCTGCATGGAAGTATGAATGAAACTGTGAACTTGGCAGATGTGGGGACACTTGAAGCAAGACGGTGATGCTACTTCTCTGCCTCTGGAGTAGACTCCATGCCTTTTGGTTCTTTACATTTCCTATTACGGTGTAAAGAATGTGGACTACGAAGAAGAATTCTCAAAAATCACAATGTGAGGTCTAAAGGTTGATGTACTCTATTCCTGCTTAGTGAACTGTTGTCTTATTTTTTTGGGCATCTCGTTTGTCTTCGGTCTTGTCTTTGTTAGATTTAGCTAGAAAGTACTGTTGCAAGGACGGTATGTGTTATGGGCAAGCTGTTTTCAGAGCTGCAGCGGTAGAACCTGCTAGCCCAAATGATTATTAGACTATGAGCCTGATGAATTTCTGTAGACAAAAAGGGAGAAAAGCAGCCTTGAAGGCTGTAAAAATATATCTCTTGATTTCAACATGTCATTTGTAGCAAAGCAAAGAGGTCATGGCAACAGCATGAAGGAGTAAGTGTTACAGGAATGCGGGGAAAGAGGAGCTGGTGATAAAGGATGGGGAAGATGCTGAGTCAAGGACTACAGAGAGGCTGGGTGAATGGAAGGGAACTGGTGATACAAGGAAGACTGTTGGGAAGGTTTGGGCTTTTTCAGGAGTGGAAGCCATTCAGGGCTTATGTAGAGGAAATGCTGGACTGTATGAGAACCAGCCTGCAGGGGCCAGATTTCTACCTTCTTGGGCCCAAACTGGCTTTTGAGCAAAAGGTTTCTGAGCATGTGTTGTGTGACAGATCTGAAGCGATACCTCTGCTTTAAGTGTGTACTACATTGTATAGCTATAGCAGAGGTGATACGTGAATTTTCTGCTCTCATACTTTCTCCTGAAGTTGCCTTCCCAGGTTAGAAAGCAACTCAAAACTTGCGGCTTTTAGGCATGAAAGGATTCACTCCCAGTCCCACGGGGCCCAGATAGGCTAACAAGTCCAGTGCTTTTATGTAGGCTTATGTACAAACTTCTGTACAAAGCAGCTACTGTAAGGACTTGGAGCTCTCCATGGAGCTGTATTTCTTCTCAAGCTGGTAAAGTAATAATGTCTTTAAAGGGAGTAGCTGTCAACAAGCAAGCAGACTGTAACAAAATAGGTCAATATAAGAGAGGGTTTCTGTTGCTTATGCCTGAGATGAACCTCTGGTAATGTGAAAATGTTTTTCACTCTTCTAGCCATGTTGCTCATTGTCCAGGTGTTGCACTTTACAAGTGAAAAAGACAACTCATTTTACTGCTGGGCCTTTTTGTTTGCACTAGGAAGTGAAACAGCTGGGAGGAAGCTCACTCTAAGCTTTTACACAGTGTTTCTATGGAAACTGTCAGCTCTCCAGCAGGTTCTCCAAAGGGCACAAGCTGTGGATGCCTCTGAGTAATTGTTATGTTCACATGCTTCTGAAACTTATCCCTGGACACCAGCAGATCTCTGAAGTGGTTGCCTAGGTGACTGCATTTTCCATGTGGTGGACAGGAATAGGCATGTTAGCAATGCTAAGCAGTGCTTTCTGCAGCTCATGCATCTGTCTGTGGAGTATCTGCTGAAATCTTGGGGCCCTAGGTCCCTGTCTGGGGTATTGTCTTCCCAATGGAAGTTCTTCATGTCTGCAGAACTCTTTGCGGGCTTGATGTGTTCAAAAAGTTTTGTTTATGAATGAGGACTTAAATTAAGGAATTACTTCATGTCCTGAGAAATAAGAGACACTTCACTGAAAGTAATTTTTAAGTTGATCAATAATTTCTCTGCTGTCTTGAAAGGGTTAAATGCTTGCCTGAATACTAGAAGCCTTATTTTGTTGTGACACTTCAAAAATGGTGACATATCTGGGACTTCCAGTGGTGTGCAACAGATGTTTTCCCCTTTGGTCCAATAAGCTGCTCTTATTCTGTTAGTTTTCCTCTGCTGGAGTTGATGCTGTCTGAGTTGCATGGGTTTATGGGGGAATATAGATGTTAGCTCTGAAATATTTGGAGAGATTTTTCTGAACACAATTACCTGTTGTGGTGTTCTGTTGCTGTATGGAACTGTACAGTTGTTGGATGTGAGCTTGAACATGGAGCAGACTTGATAGATGGTCAGCAATGCTTGGGCAGAATGAATGTATGATGCTGTCATCACTATGAGTTAGTATTTCTAGGGGTTTTTGACTTCCAGATTGCAGCTGCACTTCTGATGGGGCTACCTATGCACAGAAATGCAGGGCAAGAGCCTAGAAGTATTTCTAGAGGTGACTTCAGACTGTGCTAAACAAACAAAAATCACCAGCAAGAATTTTTGCTATTCATAGGCTGTCTGATATAATTTCTACTGCATGGATAGATTTGTATATTGAAATGTAGCATCCAGTAGGATAAAAACCCATGGATGCTCACAAGGAGTGTGAGCTGAACTGGAAGGAGAGGAAGTGAAAAGACTGCTCTTTCCACTAAAACTGCAGCAGCAGTTTAGGGAGGCAGAGTGTGTTGTTCAAAGTTCTTGACCTGACATCTTCATTACAATGACTATAGGTACCTAGTCAGGTGCTTATTGACTTTTACTGAATTTTTTCAGCATGTTTGAAAGCAGCACCACTTGGGTACTGTCTGGGAAGGGAAAAGTGGGAGGGAGGGTGCAAAGCACGTCAGCTACTGAATCAGAAAACAAAGGTTGTTTTTAGAGGCTTGCCAGCCACAGACACAGCTGAATGTTTCGTTTGTAGATATCCCCATGTGACTGAGTTCCCATGACTTCCCTAAGAGGCTTCTGAGCATTTTGAGATAGGAGGGAGAGGAACAGAAGCTGCAACGAGAGTGAAGGCGACATGTCTTGTTACTTCATGAAAGACTATGGCATTGATCCAGGCAACCCCAAGAAGTTTATAGTAATTCATGCAAGCCCGTGCCTTTTAGCCGGTTGAATTGCCTGAAGGCACTGAGGGCAGTTTGATCGGGGTAGTGTTCCCTTTCCTCTGAAGAGCACCAGAGTTCTGGTCTATTGCTTCTGCCTGCAAGGGCATGCTGGAACACTGCATGTCCATGGTCTGGTTTGGAATAGGAACGGAGCTTCCCGGTGAGGGATGAATCTGACAAGAAAAACAAGAAATGTGTTGCAGGGCTGCCAAATGTCTGTAAGCTGGCTGCGTATACTGTGTGTGCTGGAATGCTTTTTTTCACTGATGCTAGGATGAAATGTGGAAACTGATGTTCTAAGGAAGTGTTGTACCAGCTCTTATTATTTCCATGTCTTTAAAGAACTGAACAAACAGGAGTAGATGCTTTTTGGTGGAGTGGTCTTGAGTTACACTGCTGAGGTGACTGGGCTTTGCAGTGGGGGTTGCAAGAGGTTGGAATGCTTTTAAAAAGATGGTTATGGAAAAGTTGTATATATTTTAACAGAGTTTTTAAAAATGGGGAAAAGTTACTTACAGTTGGGTAGAAATGTAAGTTTCTGAAATTAATTGTATGAGCCTTAAAACTGATACAGTTTAAAGGATATTGCTATAAAACAATTGGTGGGCAGTCCCATTGAATTCCATATTGGCTTCCTTCCTAGGGATCTATGGGGAGCTTTCTGTAAAAGGCTTAAGGTGACAAAGTTCCTTGTAGCTTCTCTATGGAATTGCAGTGAAGGAGAGCCTTCGGGGAAGTACTTAAATGCTGGGAGTTGGGGTTATTCAGCAGCTAGTAGAAAATGCTGAGTGACTGGCCCAGTCCCTTGCGAGTTCTAGTATTTGGCATGAACCACGTGCTTGGTATTACCAGTGTTAATAAATAAGGGTGCATAGTTCTCAGTTGAGAGCTGAAGCAGTCTTAACAGCTGCTGTGGATTGGACTGGAGAATGGGTTTGTAGTTTCTGTGAACTTACAGAGGCTACCTCGGCGCCAAACAGCCTCTTTTTTTCTACTCTATACAAAGAAAGAATCTGTTGTATGTGGCAGCTGAGGCAGCTTCTGTATCTTACGTGTAGTTGCAGACTGTAGGAATTGCATCATCAGGTTCTTCCCTAAGGTGAAACCTCCTTCTGGTTCTCCCTTGCTGAGGGTCAGGCAGAGGAGTGTGTTTGGGCAGTGTCTGTGAATACCAAGTTCCTAAATTGAAGTGGAGCCTCTTGCTGATGGTTGGCCCTCTGCAGGGGAAGAAAACTATCCTTCTCAAGTGGTTACTGTTCTAAGATTCTCCTTGAATGACCTTTTGCTGCTCATGCTATTCTACACTTAACCAGTAACTGTTAAAACAGTACAGTCTGAGGAGCATTTCTGAGGCTACTTTGTTCGGTATGGGCCTTTCTTCAGAACTTCATTGGGGGGCTGCCTCTCAAAAGTGTGGGTTTAAGATAGCTGGCTTTCTGATGCTCATTAGGAGTCCTAGGAGGTACTGAAGGGTTCCCATTGTGCATTGAAGGATTTTTGGCAGCAGGGTTAGACAAGGTACCTAACCTTTTGTCATATTTTGCCCCAAATTCTTCATAAGAGGCACTTGCAAAGTGGTTCTGTAATGAGATGCTTCCAACACGCACGCAGTTGTTAATGGTGACCCTTACTGACAAATAGGAAAATTGGACACAGGGTTTATTCCTGTGGAGTTGCACAAGGCTTGGATTAAGGCTACCAGGCTTGCCTTTTGCGTACCTTGACTTCGTTGTGCAGTAGGTGTTCATCCTTTGCATGGTTAAAATGAGTATGTGAGTGCGCTGCAGCAGGGAGTTGGCCGTTAAACCTGGGACAGAAAAGGGTATGTTGGTTGGGTTTGTATAAGCAGGACTTGCATGGAGGGAGGACTGTCCTTCTGCCTTTTACTGGCTCTGAGAGAGCTTAGTTCTGGCAGGGCCCATTAATTTTTAATTTAGTCCTCTCTATGCTGCACTGCTATTGTGGTTTATGAGGACATTATGTTGAAATGAAGGCCTGTAAAACAGAATTTTAAAGTTTGAAAAAGGCACAGTCATTATACATAATATGCAAGCTGAAGTAGAAATGAGGGGGTATTTATAGTACAGCTAATATTGATTGTTACTTTTGTGATGTCATCTTTTACAGGTCAACTGAAAAGTAAGGTACAATAGAAGCCAGAAATCCCCAGATATTAAACTAATATTAATAAGAAATCTTAAAACTTTTAATTTCAACTGCTGGTTTTGCTTTTAAAATGGTTTCTTGTATCATGTCGTTGATACAGCTCTATGTTATTGTGAGGAAGGATATAATTTGCTCCCACTACTATGGAAGCCCGTGTACTTTATCAAAGTCAGAGCTAGGAGGTCCAGCTCTCTGAAAGTAAAGAACATACTGGAAAATAACACTTTTTTTGTTAGCAGTGCTGCTGTTAATCCATTAAGTTATTCTTGTTTTGTGCAGATACATATAAAAAATGCTAAAGGGTGGTACCCTTTCCCTGCCTTAGGCTTTTTGCCATAAGTTGACAGGGATTTGGGGAAGGCTGGGGAGATGAGCTGTAGCCTCTGTGCTTTGGGGACAAGAGTAATTCTAGGCAGTAAATACTGCATTAGACCAAGTAGGTATCTCAGACTTTCAGGCTTGTGACTTAAAGCATGCTGGATTACAGGGAGAAGTGAATGGATTTTGGTCTGAAGCATGGCTGGGCTACAGGAAGCACAGTAGTAAACTTCTTGCAATCTTGCTAGAGATAATAAATGCCTTCTAACTACTCTTATCCAGTACAGACTGAATTGCAAAAGCCTTTTTTAAAGGATCTGTGAGCTGGGTGAAAGGAAGCTGTGGTGTGGGGAAGAAGCTTCAGTATTTTACCATCCTTATTTGCTGTGGTTTAGGTCCTCAGTGCTGTCTGAGCAGTCAGCTGACAGCTCAACTGTTTCTTAAATAATTGTGTAATGATTATGCTTTGAATTGCTGAAGAGGAGAGCTAATGGATTAAGAATTTTTAAGATCTGTACTTTGTGTACCTAGAAACTTGCACAGTGAAATTCTGATTGCTTTGGAGCTAGTGACTTTCCAGGGCTTCAGCCTGTCATGCAGAACATACAAGCTGAGAAACAGCTTATATTGAAACAGGCTATTGAGCCAGTCCATCCTCTTCATCTGAAGATAGTTTGCATTGGATGAAGGACAAGGTTGGGCTTTGTTTTCTATACCTTGACATGATGAAACAGTTGACTGAGTAAATAAGGAGCTTTGGGAACAATGCTCTAGAACTGGCTTATATGTTTGTAGGCAGGCTGAAAAAACAATTTGACTTGTGGCAAGACTTGGTCTTGCACACTACCTGAAGAGCTCAGCATATGAACCAGCTCCAGCTGTCTTGCTCTTGTTCATGAAAAGGTTGCTGCCACGCAGGGTGACTGATTTGGAAGGTTCCTGCAGCCTGAAAATTGCAGCATCTTCAATCCCTGAAGCTTCCCTCCCTCAAAAAAGCACAGAAGATAATGAAAAGTTGATGAAGCACAGGAGGAAGTTTCTAGTCAGCAGACTGCAGTGGTGGTGAATCGGATTTGCACAGCTCACTAACCTCCTAAGTGTTTAATAAATCCAAGAGATCTGTTCCAAGGATAAGGTGGCCCTGGTATCTAACCAGACAGACTCTACCTGCTGTCATCTTTCTTAATACTGACCCTGCACAGCAGGACCAATTATCCAGCTAACAAAGTGGAGACAAGTGTCTCCTTTTGTGCCACCTTGTCCCCTGAGCTAAAGGTATCGTGGTTGCCATGGCAATATTGCTTCAGATACTGATAGCAGAGTGGCTGTGATTAAGTGACTGAGGATTGGGTGTGTAGGTTTTTCTCCTCCTTTTTTGTATTGATTTTCTTGGTTAATCATGTGATCTTGCATTGACAGATTGAGGAATTACTTGCGGTGGTAAATTGGCAAGTTGAAAATGTAGTAGGTCCTAAAGTCACAATTGGTAAATGAGTTGCTGTGCTGGGTAAGATAGCTGTGCATAAATATCTGAAGCAAATAAACCCTCTTGCAGCTGCAGTGCAGGGGATGCATTTTGGGGGTTTTCCTGCAAGCTTGCTTTTTAAGCTGTCATACCTCCTTTGTGCAGGTGATGTTCTGGGTTTTGGTCTAAGAATTCGTGTATGTTGCTCCTGCGACTGCTGCTGGCCACAAAGTTGTAGATCTAGGTAAATGAAGAGTTACGAAGCTGAGACCTTGCCAGGAAAGGGTAACTGGGGAGCTGATAGAATCAGACAATTGATGTCCTAATTGGCTAGCTAGTGGCAGGAGGCCCAGCTGGCATCTCAGAAGTGATCTTGAGGATGAGCTGCTTGTTTCTCCAGGTAGGATACTCCCTATGGAGTGTGTGTGGACACGCTTTATTTTTGGAGAAGTTGGCTGGTGACCCATATTTCAAGTCCAGACTCCTGCTTTGGCTTGGTAGTTGAGAAATATTGGACTAAAAGGAGAGTCTAAAGTTCTTAGCTTGTTTTCACAGCCCAGCTGTCTACATGCAACTATGGAAAGGCTGTAAACTTACCTTCTGTCAAGTTGACTTGCATATGAGAAAAACTCAGTGAAATCTGAGGCAAGTGGAAATGGCTTAGAAGGAAGGCCGTGATGCACCAGGTTCAGGACCAGCAGCCAACCCAATTTATTGATACTAACTTGTTCAGGGATCTTGTGAAAATTGCGTTGCAACTTCTTGCCTTGGTTTGCTTAGTCGGTTGTAGAGGAATGAAGGCAGTGGGCTGATGAGCATTGATAACATGCAGCTGTGGCCTTGCCTCAGAGGCAGTGGGCTGATTGACATGGATGATGTGCAGGTGTAGCTTGTTCCTGCTAAATGGTTAAATAGCCCTGAGGATGGTGGGAGAGGGGGTTAGGTGGAGCAGGAGCAGGGTGGTCTGACTTCTGGAGGAAGGAGATACAGCACAGAGTAGAATCTGACCAACGGTAAAGCCTTGTTGCAGTCTACTAGTTTGCTTGTGCTGCAACAGTCAGTATTAAAAATACTGACTGACCTTGAGTCACTGAAGCCTTTTTAATGTTACTGTCGCAGCACTCTCCAAACTATCAAGCTGCAACAAGGTCTGTTACCATCTCATACCAGTATACTCTTCATACAGTCCCTCAGCTGTCTTCTCTTCATCTCGCCTCATCCAGGGTGTTACAAGCCAGAAAGCATTAAAAATACCACAGTTTTTCTATTTGTCCTGATGTTATGTAGAACTAGCTTGTCTTAAACCAGAGTAATTTTCACTACCCAGAATGGGCATATTTTCTGCAGTCTTGTTCTTTCTTTGTTTGCTCTGTCAGGCCAGTGATTGATGACCATCTCTGTTCAAGCCTGTTTCGTGTGGCGCAGTAGTTATGGGTCAGAACAAAGCTACCCGAACTCCTGTGTTTTGGCCAAGCTCCGGCTGAATTCTGAGAACAGGCTTCAGTTCTGTAGGACTGGTTCGAAAGTGATTTATTAACTTCTGTATGAAATGGCATTTGTGCCCTTCAGTGATGTGAAAAATAGCTTAGTATAGCTGTGTGAGGGCATGCACCTTGAATGACAACAGGCAAGGTACTGATTTGCATACAGGAGGCAAAAGTCTCCACACGGTGCGGATAATGCACTTTGTAAAACAGCTCCAATAACATTCACTGCAGCCGTGAAAACAATTTTACAGCAGATTAAACACACTTAGAAAAAAGGAAGAAATGAGTGAGGAAGCAATACTGACCCTAAATTAGGGTTTAGTCAGCAGCAGGAAAAGAACGTAAGAGAAAATGTTCAACTGTCATCCTGCTTGGGTTTATTCCAGGCCAACTCTGTTCTGTGTTAGTCCATTTCGTTGAGGTACTGTTCGAATTGAGAAGCTTTACTGCTTTCTAAGATCATGCCTGTTAGCAGAAAAATACTAGAACTGAGGTGAGCATTAACTTAACTGACTTGCCCCCTAAGCATTATTTGGGTTGTTCTTGGACAAGTTCAGTGGATTTGGTTGGCTTTGTCACGTCAGCCTGTGAGAGTGCTTGAGAATAGTGGAACTGGGCAAAATGACCTGTTAAGACACATTTCAGGAGATCGCTTGGACTGTTTTCACCAGCGTACTTGAGGTGTGTTATCAAATGTGTGTTTCTGTGCACAGCTTGGAATCTGTTAGACTGAGTGCTGTTTGCGTCAGCAGTTCAGGCAAATGCTGAGTTTTGATCCACACATGGTCTTGAATGATTATGGACTGCGGGAACAAAAGTCTCCTGTACTCAAAGCCATTGTAAGTTGTTAGGGGATTGTAAACTTTGTTTGTGGAGTTTCCTGGATGATGCACCAAATGCTGATTTCCCCTCTAGTGGCTGAACCATGTAGGAAGCAGGGGCCTGTAATGCTAGTGGAGCAACTGCTCGGGTGAGAGAAGCCCAGGCTGTGCTGAAGACTTTGAGCAAGTCCCCACTGTTGGTTGAACTTGGGAGGTCAAACACATTCGCTTCAGCTGCTTGACTGTGTCTATAGAATTTCCATTAATGAGCAGTTTCTTCTTGACTTTATGTGTGTGTGATGGTTGATTGTGCAGGATTATCTTTCTGCAGCACACCGACACCTGCTAAAAAGGGAATAATTTTGTTAGAAGTGAAATCTCATCTGATCGTTAAACATGGTGTGCTTACAACCCACTTGTCAGCTCTGCTTAATTCAGCATGCGGGTCTCTGTCAGAACTTCTATTGATTCATTGGGATTGCTTGGCATCTTTGTAGATATTAATCTTGTATGTCTGACAAGAGTGGGGCTATTTCAAAAAAAGCAGAACTGGTCGTAAATGCGACAGGCCATGGTGTCTAGTTGACTCTGTGTAGATGCCCTGACCCTTCTCCTGTGAGCCTCCCCATGCCTGTGTCGGTGCTACTGCGGCATTCCACAAGAGCTGGCATGTGGTTGCTTCCTGCTGAATAGGTTTAGGACAGCTGCACTGCGTTTTAGACTCAGCGCTGGTGACGGTGAATGGGGATTTCTCTGGCTTGTATACCACAAGTGGGTGGCTTTGCGGAAGAAGAGTCTGGATTTTGCCTTAACAGTGAGGGTCTGGCGATGGTGCGTTAGAGCAAACAGGCAACTTGTTACACAAAGTTGCAGACACACAACTGTCTCAACTAAACATGTTTTCTGTGCCATGGAGCTAGTAGGGCAAATACCTTGGTGGCCTGTGTTCCAGTTCGGTGAGGACAGCGTGAGGTATGTGGCATACTCACCCTAAGGTGTCGCTCGGGTTAGCGTACAGTGAGCATATCCAGTGGGGGTTCAGCTCACTTGAGGCATGTGATTGGTGTGATGTATCTTGCCAGCTTGAGATGTATCTGAGGAATGAGCTGCCTTTAGTCAGGCTGGTAGCCTGTGGCAGTTGCTTCAAACTAAATATTGCTAGCAATACACTTCTACCGACTTTTCTAGTCAGTTAAATTAATGCATTAAGGTGGCTGGTCTGGTCTGTGCCCTTTCTTTGGTAAAAACAAATGGTTTCAGTAGCTCTTGAACCTTTCGTGCCTGTTCAGAGAACTCTCTGCCCCTGTTGCTATATGGTGCTGCTTTTTGAAAGGAATGCTTGGAACAGCTTTTGTATACATCAGTGCTGCCAAAATGCCTAAGTGAGGCTAGGATATGGGAGAGGACTGGTGGAAGACCTTATTTTGGAACCTTGCTTGTGTGCTTGTAAATGGAGTGCTTGCCAATGGATGAAGGTGAAAAGTTCTCCGAGACGTGAGAAGATGCACCCCTTGTAAGTGCAGAGGAGAGGTACTCCTTGCTGTAAACACATTGGCTTGTAACTGCATTGGGTACAACATGTCTGCTAATCAGCAGACATGCTCTTCTGTGACAAAACAGTCTCTGTCTTTACATTTGCATGCATTTATTTGAGGACATTTGTGGTGGGAGTACTGCAAAAGTTAACTCTTGAAGGATGAGAAGAGGTTAAATGAAAGTCAAGAAGCCATTTCTACCAAGATCAGCTGGGATTTTCCAGTCTGGCAGATTCATTACTTCCAGAAGTGATAACTGATTGTATCTGAAGAGGTGAGGGGAAGAGTGATTTAAATCATGTCCATTACCTGTCAGCAAATAATGCTGCATACAGCTGTAAGGAGTGAAATGAGTAGATCTGACACTATCTGTAACTCTCCTATTTGACTTTTCAGTGAGAGCTAGTACTTGTGCTTAGGCATGTGCTTCAGGAAAATTTCAGTTACTGTAAGTTTTTTCTTAGTAGGGAGAGGGACGTATGGAAAGTGTACAGCGAGCATTTATGGATAAGGAAGGCTAGTAGAACAATTTGTTACATAGTAAACCTTACTGCAAAACACCTGTCCCTGCGGTCATTGAAAAAACTGGCATGAGGCAATATTGTGCTATGTTAATCGCCTTTCTGTATGGCAAACAATTTTCTGAAGTATTGTTTGAACTCTTAACTCAAAGCAAATACATATATTTGATCTGAAAATAGCTGACAAAATAACTCCAAGTTTAACTCTTGTTTCCCTGTTAACAAAAGTCATATTGCTGTTAATTAGCTGTGGGAAGAGGGGGAATACTGATTTGAGGAGTCTGCTTTCACTCCTCACTGTTGTTTACATAGGTGTTTAGGAGCTGATGCTGGAGGAGAGGGGTGAAAGCTGAGAAGTTCTGTGTAGTTCTTGTATTTGGTCTTTCTATCTCATCCTCAGAATGCTGAGTATGTTGGCAGAGCAGCTAAAGCCTGGGTGGAAGAGCCATTAAAAATGTGTGTAATTTCCCAGTGGAATGTGTTTATCAGATTACCCAGTAATCGGTGTGCAAGTATGCTGCTAGGTCTGGGTAGGGTCAGTCATGAATAGTGGTAATGGGGAATGTAGTGTCTCCAGCTAGTTCTTCAGCTGCGGAGTGTCCGTGGTGTTAAATGGCCTCTGTTATAACAGTCATACAACTTCTCTACAGTTTGTTTACTCTGCTGTTCTAGTGTGTTTTTCTAGTCCCTGTTTAGCCTTGGTGGTTTACTTTTACTTGCCAGGTCTTTGAAATTTGTTTTGTGGGACTAGACTCTTGATCTGCGTGTGTTAACAACATGGGCACTGAGCTTCATGTAAGATGTGGTGAAAGCCCTTTCTGGCCTGTCCTTGGCCTGTCTGAGTCTAGTTAGGAGCTTAGATGCAATCCAGAAAACTGCACTGTCATCTGAGGACTGATGGGACTTGCATTGGAGCAGATATGTTCTATTTTGTATGAGTGTTCCAGCACCTGTGGATGGAACTTGCCTCCTTACTCTTTAAAAAGTCAGATTTCTGTGGTAGCTCTGTGAGACTGATTAATAAGTAGGGCTTGAAATATTTTTCAAGACTTTTTATGGGAATAGCTCTCAACAATCGAGAGAGAGATCGTCTTTTGGTTGATTTCCTAATGAAATAAAATGCATAGTATCTTGTGCTCAGTGTTTTGAGGGTGTAAAACTTGTTTACATTGTGTGAAGCTTGTTATTTTGCATGTGCAGTTTTTCTTCAGCAGTGTTTATGGACTGAATAGAGAAATAGCTTTAAGTAGTAAACACTGTCCGATTTTGGAGGGGCATACATGGGACAACTCTCTTACTTTTTTTTTTTTGTCTCTGCAAGAAGCTTACGGATTCTGTCAGCCTGTTAATATGGCCAGAATTTAGGGTAGAGACTTTATCAGTGCAGTTCAGCAGAAAACTTTCCCTTTAGTCTTAGTAGTCTCTGAGGAAATGAACTTCCTAACTAGACCTTCTGCTAGTTTTTGAAATTCCTGGCACCTGTTCTTTTAAATGTGACTGCTAGGAACATGACATTTGCATAGTACATTGGAGGACCATGTTGAGGGTTGCAGATTTGGGTCTGTATTGTAGATTCTTACTCCTACAAAGTAGAGCACTGACAGATGCGGCAGCAACAGGTGACACAAAGTTTGGCTGTTAGGGTTTGTACATGCCTTTTTGTTTATCTCTGAGGCTGGATATTTCTTGGCAGGAGGGGACAAGGAACTAAAAAACAGTGGTTGCTCTGCCTTCCTGAATCTCCTGAGCTGTATCGTGTGGAAGAAATTTGCTGTTGCTGTTTCCATTGTGCTCTGCTTATGAAAATGATCATGCTGTGGCAGGTGGGCAGTATCTCTGCCTTGGGGTATCTGGATAGGAAGAGTTACCCAAGGAAGAGGGGCCTCCATCTTCTCAGGAGTGATGTGCTGAGCTTCGTCCTTATTACAGAGGAGGCTCTCTACTCTTGTCTGAATGGAACACAAAAGCACTTTGCTACACGCTCCATAATTCATTAACTGAGAGAAGAGACAGGGAGATGCTTTTTTTTTTTTTTTTTTAAGTGGGGCGTGGAAAGGGGATATCTTGCTTCACGTGGTAGTACTGAGGCCCTTGAGGGGAAACCCTAACTTTGTGAAAAATGTCCCTTTAGCATTTTTAACTTGAGATGCTGAAACTTCAGTCTCTGAGGGAAAAAAAAACACAAAAACCCCTGGTGAATATTTCATGGGCTGGTTTGCAAAGTAGCCTTATGGTGAAGCCTGGATCCCTTTACGATGAGGCGAGTGCTGCCAGGACTGTGTTCCACTGGAGCATGCTCCTGAGGATAGCTCCTTAGTTGTCTCTGAGGTGCGCTGCCCAGATTCCCCAGCTTTGTCTGAAGCAAATTGGCATTCTGAAAGTGATTTAATATTTAATACCTCTTCCCTGCTGCCTTTGGATGTTATTAGCACAATGTGGGATAAGGAGAGAGTGGTGGTGTATTAGGAATGTGTAAGTAAGAGGCAGTTGTGCTCTTGCCCTTGGGAGCCTTTCCTAACCACCGCTGGTAAGCCCACAGGAGTTCCTTAGCTGACCGCCTGTTCTGCACTTGCAGTGCAAACAGAGTGCAACGTTCACAGTCGGCGAGTCATGTTGAGAACTCTCGTTTCATCAGGAGATCTCAAATGCTTGGAAGCATCAGCTATATCTTGTGAGGTGAGATTAGAGAGGAGTAATCACCAGTTTGGTGGTTACAAAGTGGCATTACAGAAATAAAATGGATGGCTGGTAAGAAGGTGGTGGCTGAGCTGGGAAAGGTGTTTCCATGCTCTTCAGCCTGTCATATGGCTGTTACTGTCTTGCACTGTACAATGGTGCTGTGTCTATGCATAAAGGGTGTTACGTATCCTGTGCACCTCTCAAAAGCGAATGTTTCCTACAAATTATGTTTGAACACACTATGTTTGTAGCTATACCTGCTGTAGACAGCAGTGGTGACAGTTGTGGAGGTCATTGTTATGTTAATGTTGGGTTCTAGCCAGGAAAGAAGTGTTTATGCTAATATGCCAGTAGACTTGCAACCTTAAGACCAGAAAGCAGTGAAGGTGGAATGAATGTCAGTAAATACTCTCCTGAGGCACTGCTGAAATGCAGATGTAAGTCTGCTCTATTGCCAATATAACTTTCAGCAGTAATAAAGCTTCAAGCCTCCCATTCATGTTACTAATCCAGTTTAAGTCTTTTTAGCTCGAGAGATCTCGTACAGTCCCAGTGTGTGATAAGGCAGCTGGCAGCTTTGATGCTCAGTGTTGATACTGCTTTCTTTCAAAATACGCTTGCAATAGAAGGAGTATTTTTGAAGAGAGGGCTGTTAGTATTACACTAATTACTACAAGCTATTTATTGTTTACTCAAGAGAAGGGAAGGTGTGCCTCTGAGGGAACAATCAAGGTGGGTATATGCACCTGCTCTTGTGAATGAGGAAAGGGAATGGCTCAGAAGTGAACAACTGGGCAAGAGGAATGGGAAACCAACAAGACATAACAAGACACTTCCTGGTTCAGTAACTGAAGTTCACTGTTCTTGGCTAAGATGGGTTTTTCTGTGCTTGAAAATGTGAGTATTAAAGATCATAAGAGCTGAAAGTTCACTTTTATTTACACGCAGGTAAGTACCTGGTTCCACAGCTAGTGTCGCGTAACATGAGGAGCATGTGGGAGTGTTGCATGCTGACAGAAGCTTGATGGGCTTCAGTGCCTGTTTGCAGCTGCAAGATAAACGTGTAAAAACATACTGTCATGTCTGGTAGCACTTGCTTTCATTACTAGGAGCTGGCTGTAGGTTTGCTGTAATGTGGGTGACAGGAGGACAGGGCCCAGCAAAGCAGTTGTGTAACTTTGCATGAGACAGGCTGTAAGGCACAGAGCCATGTAAGTGGTTGTAGCAACAAGGTAGGAAAATGTTCAGATGGCATGCAAGAAATATATTTGTCTAGCCCTAAGAGGTGATCTAAGCTGCCTTTAGTGGCTGCATCTTTGAGCACTGAACGTGATTTAGCCTCTTATAGAATTTTATTGTCATTCACAGATCTGTTCAGACTTCTTTTGAGATCATTTATTGTCTCCTTTCAGCGTTACTTGGTAGATGTTGCAGTGCTGTGTAATGGGTGATAGTAACTGTGTATGTGGAGTAATGTTATGTACCGTCAGGGGCGTTTATTTTTCTTATCTTTCAGTCTGCTACCTGATGTCTTAATGACCTATGTCATAGTTTGCTTACTGTGGAATTAAATTCCCCATTTACCTTGCACATGCTACTTGTGACTTTTTGACAGATGTCTGCTAAATCACTGTTAAACAGTTGTTCTCCTGTTTTTCCTAGTGAAGTTTAGAGTCTTGTTAAGCCCTGACTTTTCCAATGAAGTCACTAGAAATGAGAATATTTGAGGGGATGTTAGTTAAGAGTATGATATAGGTATAAACAAACAACAAGCTAAAAGGCAGACCAGCCATACATATCTGGTTTTATCTTTTCCAAGTATCTGAAGAACAATTTAGTGCAAAGGTACCCCAAGATACCAAATATCACAAAACTGAGGATTGGATTTTGGGGTTGGGAGCACCAAACAAGATGGTCTATGCTGGTGGCTTGTTCCAGCATGGCAAAAAAGAAACATCATACTCTGGCCACATCTGGCTGGAAAGTAGCTCTCTTGAATATAGTGTGGTTTTGTAGCTAGTGAGCCTGAGTTGTTTGGCAGAGCTGAGGGGGATTTATTTACATGCAATTTTATTTTCAGACTTCTTTTTACTGTTTTGACACCTCTTGGCAATATTCCTAAGTGCTTAAACTGCACATTACTGTGAAGAATGTTTTTAAGCAGCTACATGTTTAAATTGGGTAAGGCTTATTTACTGTTTGACTTCTGGCTCTGACAGCATTTATTTCTTTAAACGATTTCTGCTAAATGAGTTATTTTTCAGTTAGATTGAGCAGGTTCCCACACTTGCATCTTCTTTTCCATTTGCATTTTCTTTCTGTCGGTGTCAATCACACAGCTCCCTGGGTAAAGAATGCTTTTAAAAGCCAAATGTTGCTTGACACAGTGTGTGTGATGGAAGGGGCAGAAAACAGAAGGCGGCTGAGAAGAACCTTGCAGCTTTTGCCTATTGACTGACATAAGCGGCTGAATGAGAAGAACAACTATTTCACTTCACCCTTTTGTTTTCTAATGAGTGAGAATGTATAGGCGCGGGCCCCAATAATGGTCTCTTTAGAAAGATGCTTTAGGTTGCCATAGTTAATAGCTCTAATGCGGTGGGGTTTACATACCTGAAATCCTTACTGAATGGTCGGAGGTGTTGAGGCTTCATTTGAAGGGCTGATGGTGTGTGCTTAACTTTGAGCTTCTGACTCCTTGTGCATTCTGATGTTGAATGCCTATAGAGTTCTGTAGGACTTCATGGCCTTGGAGAGATGAAAATACTTTAAGACTGATTCTCTCTGGCCTCCTCTGGGACTCTAAAAAAAAAAACCCCAACAAAAAACAAAACACACACACAAAAAAAACCCCAACAAAACACCAAAAACAAACAAAAACACCAAAACAAAACAAAAAAAACCAAACAACAACAAAAAATAAACAACCCACCTATTTTGTCTCTGAGCTCCTCTTGCCTTGGATGCAAGCTGAAGAAAGGTTTCTTGGTGAAACAGCTCCAGTGTCACTCTGCATTTCATGGCGGGTAAGGGAAACCTGCATCAGTGAGCTGCTGGGTTGGCACAGCCCCTGCTCTATGTAGGTGCTGTAGAAGTGTGTCCTGTGAAGCTGAGGTCTGTACGAGGTGTGCAAGTAGCAGCAAAAGACCTGACGAGAGAGATGGTTTTGCTTGTAGCCAGGTTTATTTATCTATCAGTAGATTATTTTTTATCTAAGGAAAAACTGCTGCATTTTTTAAGACTATTTCTCCCCAGTGTGCAGTGAGGACTTAATCTTCCCACTAACCTTTCTGTTATTGTAAGCTTCCTTTGCACTTTATGAACTGAATTTCTCTATTCTTGATTCATTCAGATTTGTGTCACTTCCTTAGCTCAGGCAGAAACGTACACCTAGTAAGTCTCACTTCTTAAATGGATGAAATAAACCAAATGACTTCTCAGTACTGTATGGGAGATGTGGCTAGTAAATTGCTTGCTTCTGCCTACATACCAGTTATTTCCAAATGCTAAGTGAAAAACACTGCATATCTAACAACGGAGTGCAGTCTTTTAGCTTGGGGTAAGAGAGACATGCTAGCTGTTGAATACTGTCTTATGTTCTACTGTAACGTACTGCATAGGTTTTTCTCATATGTGAATACTATTCCTCCTTGGTGTCAACTCTTTCTGTTACACTCTGAAACACTTAAAGTGATTATTGGGCTCAGAAGCATTTTGAGATAAGGCTGGGGCACTTGGAGGCAGACGGATAGCATTTCAAGTCCCTTAAAATGAAAGGGGCTGACATGATAACAGACCTGCTGTCTGGTGGTGGCTGAGGCATACTTTTTAGAAATGTGTTTCTGATGATCCCTGTTTTGTGTTCTTGGCCAGAATATCTTTACAGCCTAAGCGCAGTCTGAGTGTTGCTTGGCAATGCACTTCTACCACAGCGTTTTATGGATCTGAGATCTTATAAAGCTTTCTAGGCTGATGTCTTGCCTCCAGAAATCAAAACTTGAGCAAAGGAAAAAGGTAGCTTTGAAAAGGTTCCACAAAAGCAAGATCTGACTTCTTTCCAAGTTTGTTGGAAGACAGCTTAAACTTCATACGAGTTTGAAAAGTTTTTAAGCAGAGAATGGAAGGTAGGGGCAAGTGTTCCTCTGTGGTGGTGATGTTGGGACTGAAAGCTTGGAATTGGTGTGTGGCAATTCTGAGAATTATCTTCTTGGACCTCCCAGTCAGAAGGGGATTCTGGCCTAGACCTATCTTGACTAGCCCATGAGGCCAAGTTAGAGCAGCACAGCTACTCCCTTCTGAGTTTCTGTAGTATAAGGAGCTTTTTTCCATTAATGAGCTGTCTGGCGTCAGGATGGGCCAGTAGAAAACTCTCAGAAGTAGAACTTGCCTGGATCTGACTGGAGACAATGCCTGGGCTTTGGCACAGGTAACTGTATATGGCAGCTGCTGAAGGAAGACCCTGTAGGTAGTTTCTCCTGAACTTCTGTTTCACTAGGGCTCCTTGCTTATTTGCTTAGGGGTAGTGTTGGCTCTAGTGAGAGAGCCCCATGAAACTTCAGTCAATAGTTGTCCATGAAGACTCTGCAACCTCCTCGGGAATTATTAACTTCCAGGATGTGCTATCCTTGTGGTTAGTCTGTGTTGCTCTTGGCCAGCTGACCTCTTGATTATTCTTTTTTTTTTTTTAGCCCTGTTTCTTATAACTGATTCTCTGCAGTGTTTCTGATCTGCACTCATTGGGGCATTTTACCAGTTCTGAACCGTTGCTGGCTTTTCCTGACCTGCAACCTTGCTTGTCCTTCCCAATACGTGTATGAACTTAATGGGACCTGTTCTGCTGTGCTGTGCAGTCTGTGAATCTTGGTCTGCTGAAGAGCCAGCTGAACTTGGCATCCTTGCTTTTGTGGTTGGATTGCAGTAATGGAAGCTGAAAGTAAATGTCTCTTAAAAATGTCTGGACAGAAAGTGAAGGATTATCTTGGAGGTTTTTTTTGGTTGGTTTTTTTTTTTTCTAGCTGAGAGGAAGCAGTGCTGTGCTGGCAGAGGAGTTGGCCGTGTTCATCCTTGCTTTAGACTTTTGCTGTTTCTGCAAGGGGGCATTTAGCACAGAACCCCAAAGTGTTCAAGTAGGAGTTCATTCGTATACTGCTTTTGTCCCATGTGATGGAGTGAAGGAAAATACTGGTGCTAAAACTAAGACTGTTCAACTTTAGAGCAGCTTTTACCAAAAGCAGTCTGTCTGGCGTATTTGTGTCTGTCAGTTGAGAGATGTGTAAAGATAGGGAATTGATTTATGGGTGGTTATATCCATTTGGGCTGTAATTGTGACTTCCTATTAAAAGAAGTGCTGCCTCTTTAAGACTGCTTTGTGTAGCAGAAGCATATTCAAACCCAAGTTTTGAGCTAGGAAAGTTGTGCTCCTCCAGTAATTGAAAGTTTGCTTCCAAACAATCAATAACAAATGTCATAAAGTACCAATCTATTCAGAAAATTAATTGGAGATACTTAGGAGAAATTAATAATGAATGTTGGAGTGAGAGTTCCTATTTAACTTTGCAAGAATATCAAGGCAAAGTAAATATCAGAGAAATTATAGTAAAGCAGACAAACTGTGTGAGGAAAATCAGGTATGCAAACCAGAGAACTGCATAAATCTGCATGTTATTAATTGGGGGAAGAGTTCCTGAAATTATCATGAGCTGAATATTAAGTATAATGAACACAAAAATGAAATTAAGAGGTGCCAGCGGGGGGAATGGTACAGTGTATGGGAGGAATTACTGCAGACATCCTTCAAAGAATTGCAGCTTTTCATGGTGGTTGGCAATATACGTGATGTGTGTAATATTTTAAATACACACTGTTTCCTGTATATGCAAGACAAAATGTTCAAAGGCTGGAATAACCAGAGCAACTAACTTTTTATTAGAAACATCTATAATCATGCAGCTGTTGTATTTTATATCCTACAAGCCAGGGTTTGTCTTGAGGAATTTTAGCTTAAAAGCAAGCCAGAAGGTGAATTGCTTGCCTCTGTGTATGCTGAAAACAGATTCTTCACAATGTGTTTTAAATGTCATTCCTGCTGAAGTTTTGGAAGTGTTTTCAGGTACTTAAAGCACTCCTAAGGATTTGGTGAAGGGCTGTACCAAATTTTATGAACAAGGAAAAAATTCACCTAAAAATCCTACCTATTTGAAATTATGTGGATATTACATTTTATAGAGATTTTAGAGGATCTCCTCTTAGAGTTTGTGATCAACAAAGGCGCAGAGTGTGTTAAGTAGTTCAGGTAAATCAGTTATTAGGCCTGGATGTATAATATTCACAGCTTCATCTCAGGGCTTTGGTGGAATTGTCAGATGTAGGATGATTTCACATATGCAATGGTTATATGTTGTCCTGGTATTAAGTATCCTGGAAATACTTGAGAACATAGGTGTTTGATGGTAAAACGCTTAAGATGCTGAGTTTGACTGTCTTAAATAAGCTCCTAAATGAGTTGTAAAAATGCTCTATCGGTAAAATCATTTGAGATCTCTGATCTTCATCAACCTAGCCAAGGAGTTAGCTAAAAAAACACCAGTGGCAGCTCAGGAGTTGTTCCTGCACCTTCTTCATATATTGCTTTTCTTTCTTTCCCTTAAGGCACAAAGATGTTTACTGCAATGCTTAAGGACTTGGATTTATTTCCAACCCATTGTTATGTGACAAACTTGCATTATTCATAAGGCAGCATCTTCCAGTTTATGATTTGCAAATAGAGCTCTTCAGATGCACATTGTGAGGTATCCAATAATGCAACTATTGTGCTTAAAACTGCTTCTAGCTTGCTATTGTTAGTAAGAGTCTGTGAAATTGGTCCTACCTTAATTCTTGTGTGATGAAGTTAGGTGATGGTCTAGCCTTGCCCTCTGGAAGTTCAACAAGTGTTCTGTATTACTGCTAAAATCAGAGTGACCAAGGAGATGAGTAGTGAGCTTCAGGAACAGTGTGACCGGGCTGAACTTAGTCCCCTGTATTTGTCCTGTGGTGAGCAGTTTTTGGCTTGAATCTTGCTGTGCGTATGAATGCAGCAACTGGACTTCTGTAAAATGGGGACTGTCACATAGTAGGTTTTAGGCTTGTGCATAGCAAACAGGGGAATTTACACACAAAGGACAGGAAAAAACTTGCTCTTACGTGCTTGTGGAAGCCTGCAGCAGAGCCTTGTCCTGTGCCTTAAATACAAGACAGAATCTTTGGCTGTGGTGACAAAAACCTTTGTTTTATGCTGAAGAGGGATCTAATTACTGTAATAGCTCTTCTTGTTGCGTAGGAAGGTGGTAGTTCTCATGCCCTGGAGTCTGTCTTTATCTGAGATGCTGGGAGATGGCCATCTAATATAACGATTTGCAGCAAGGTCTTCCTTGCATCTGAGGCTGAAAGTATCTCTGGAGTGTCAGGAAAGTCTGGAGAGTTGTGTCCCACAGGTGCTCTTAGTTTTCACAATGCTGAGCCCTGTTGGTTCTGTCTGGCTTGTAGGAATGCATCCTGCGAGCATCTGAACCACCTTAGTTTCTGTATTGTCAGCTGGTGGGGAAGATGCCGAGTGTCACACCTTTGGAAAAACTTCTTATATCTAAAAGTATGAAAATGGCCTGCAGCTGTTGGTAGTGTACCTTGTTGCAGAAAATCATTGGGTCGAGCAGTTCGGACGTGTGACTATATCAGAGATTCTGATCCTGTGTCTGGTTCTGTTTCATTTTGTGACCTTACATGTTCCCTTTGTCCAGTTTTCCTGTTTTAAAAAACTATTCTCACTCTAAAGTGCAAAAGCTGTGATTGGAAAAAAGAATGTAGGTTTAACTACACTGCAGAAACATTTAAATAACGCTGTATTCCAGGTTCTGTGTTTTCAAGTGTCCTCTCTCTGTAACAAAGCAACGTAGGAATACCCCAGAGATGCTGCTGACCAGATCGCAGTTATGCTGTTCTTGGTTAATGGCATAATCTCCTTTCCTTGATGTTAATATATTATTGTGTTGCACAGCTTGCCTGTCTCAGTGTTCAGGCTGTAATTGTCACAATGAATGCAATGCAAGTAAAAAAGCTATTTAAGGAGGTATAGTGCAGCAAAGTACATGGCAAATGCCTGACTTTAGCAGTCTTTCGTAACTGGTATTAAATCTCCACACAGTATGTGTGCTTTTCCAATTAAGTTTGAAGTATCACTTTTGTTCTTTTCCAGCACGTACCTAAAAAGTGAACTTGCCAAATATATGGCTTGACTGAACTGTTTAGGGAAACCTCTTTGGGTTTATGCATTTCCCTGGAAAAAATGCTTTTGTGAAGAGTATTATAATTGATTAAACAGGAAATTAATGTGTGGATATGTTACAGTAAGTGTGAAGAGATTAAATTTCTGCTGTCTCACATTTCATTATGAGCTTGAAATATGCCAGTGTTAAGATACTAAGGGAAGTGACATCAGGATTCATGAACAGGCCTCAGGGAGGGTGGGGAATAGATAAGGAAGAATCCAGAAGGGACCCTTCTTATTAGCATCATTCAGTTGTGTATTTGCTCTCCCGTTTTCCTTTCCAGCACTGTCTGGCTGCTTATATCCATATTCAGTGATATAAAACTTAGACTGCTTTCTTTTGACACAGACCCTCATTTTCTCTGATTGCAATAAGCAACAAGGCAAATAACTCAGTAGTTTATTGGCTAGATTTCAACACTTGTTTTGCATTTGCAAATTGAGTGCATTACAACATTGTCAGATTTATTGCTGCCTTGATATTAATGGTTCAGTATGGATATCCTGCCTATTGCTCTGTTTACTCGTGGAAGTTAAACAGCTTTGGGGTAGCATGTTAAAAGCAGTGGTGTTCAAAGTTCAGGTTAAAAAGGGATGATTATGCAGAGAGAATTTTCTAATTGGATACCTTGTTGTACAATGACTTCTAAAAGAAAGTACCAGGGGGACTAACGGGAAGAAGTTGGAATACTTTTAAAGTGGAGTGTCTCTGCTAGTAAAATTGTTCTTCATGGAAAAGCTTTATGTATATCCAATAGGAACAGCAACACCAGCTGAGCTATGTCGTGTTTCTGCAGGCTTATAAGGGCTACCTGTCATCTTTTGAGCCAAGCTTCTCACCCATGTTATTAGACCCAGCCCTGCTTTGTCTTTAAATGTTGCACCAAATGGCACGGGGGGTGCTAATCTGTTTTACAGAATGACGCTGAAGTGCACTCAGACCTCAGCAGAAAAAGGTAAAAAGCATGCACAAATGAGGACAGGCATATCCAGGTGTAGGGAGAGAAGACAATGGTAAGTCCACAAAAGAAGTACTGGAATAAAGATAGAGGACTTGGTAATCAGCTGACAGTGCTGTCAGGTTGTCTGCATATCAGGGTATCTAGTTGCTGGTTGTTCATGTCAGTCCTAGATAAATGTGTCGCCAAGGGATTGTGCATCATTGGTGGCACCTAGCAGCTGGTATGTATAACCAAGACAGGAAATGATGAAAAACTTTATCCCATAAGTTCAGAATGATATATAAAATCCAGTTGCAAAAAATGACTGCCTGTCATCTTCAGTGATTCATTTTGCTCTCTGAATTTCAGGCATTAAAAGTAATGTGGAGGTGTTGTAGCAGAACTTGAGCTATCATTGCGCTGGCGACACAGCTTTGAGAAGCTGCCTCTCGCTCTTTAAAGGCTGCGGACCTGGACCTGTACTGGGCATAATCTCCTGAGTGAACGCAGGAATACTGCTGCAGCACAAACTTTTGGAAGAGTTGAAGCATAAGAGGTAGAGCATGTTATATAGCAGCCTGCACTATGCATATGAGTTGGAGGGAGCACCTGAGCTTCCAACATTCATGTACCCTGATTTTTGATCAGTGGCAGGAGGAGCAGTTGAGTGGATTTTTCAAGAGTGGTGCTTTCTACAGTTCTAAGAACTGGCTAATCAGTGAATATGAGATGGTATAGTCTCTGAACATGTGATAATCTCCTGCTGCACAGTCAGAATTGTACAGCTGCAAGTCTTAAGAGTTACTTTGGTTTTCCAAGAAAAAGTCTGTTTACATTGGGGGGAATCGTATTTCCTTCATCTTTTTTAAAAGAAGATGAGATCCCATGCTACCTGTTTGTGAGATACTTGGCTTCTCTTCCAGCGCTGCTTTGGCACTGAGTGATTATGGCAAGGCTTCACCTTCCTGTTCTGGCTCTAAATGTGTCTCTTACATTTACTTTGGTATTCACTTTGTGGAAACTTACAAATGGGATAAAGAGTTTGCATAGTATTTTAATATGTATTACTCTTTTGCTTTTAATAGTTTTTTCTTGCATGGTTTAACTGGCTAATATGCCTTTTTCTGTTCTTGAACTGTAGAGATTTTGAATGTCAGCTGATCCCTTCAAACGGCAGTCTGCTTGAGATCTGGCCTCTGGCTTCTATGCTCGTCCTGAATGTAGTTTTTAATGCAGTGTTAGAGCTGAGTGAGTTTGGCTTTCCCTCCTTGACAACTTGCACATCTTATTTTTGTGCTTCCTCATATGATTTTTAAAACACCTTGGGGAAATACAGCTTTCTGAAAGAAGTTAGACTTTGAAATAATTGCATTTTCTGTAGTCTTTCCTATTTCTGTTAAAGTCTGTTTTCTATTAGCGAACCCTAGTGCTTCCTGATCTTAAAGAAAAGGAATGCTTTTACAAAGACCCTGAGCGGATATTTATTATGGGCTGGTGTGGGCTTTATATCAGGGCTTCATGTTCCAGAGAAACCTACTGAAGAGAAGTTGTCCTAAAAGAGTTGTATCTCTATAAGTTAGTGATTACAGCTTCAGATGGATATGTAGGCAGAGATGAAGGTAAGGACAGTACACCTAAGCGTCATCTGCGCAAGTGACTGAAATTCGCTGCAGTAAGGCTGGAGCTTCTGTGCTTAGAGATGTCAGTCTGACTTGATCTTGAGTCCTTGCAACAGGTGAATGTTGGACCTGGGAATAAGACTCCGATCTCCAAAAACGCAGGCGCTAATTAACTGTGTGTTGAGGGTGGTAATATGCTTAATGCTAGACTCCACTTCATCCCAGTCTCTTCGTAGCAAAACACTGTAGACCTCACTGGTTTGTGTAAAACTGCTCCTAGCTTGGCTGTGCCAGTGATCTGTTTGCTCTGCAGTGGGGAGATGCAATATAAAGGAGATCGGGCTTGTGTGCTGCTTTCCTGATGCACTGCAGTCTCTACGGCATTGGATTGCCCTTGTGGAAAGTAGGTGACCTAGTAGTAACAGTCCTGCAAGACTATTTTGGAGCCTCTTGCCCAGTGTTCTCCAAATCCCTTTGCTGAAACACTGGAGGTGCTGGCCTGTGTAATCCATCTGTGGGCTGTCTTGCTAGAGGTGAAACAAGGAAACAAAAAGCTTTTAACTGTTCAGCACGCTGCCTCTGTTAGCCCTGTGACCCTGCTGTAGCACCTAATGTGTTTGTGAAGAGAGAGGTGACCTGGGGCTTGTTAATTAGTGTCCCTGTTTGAACTGAGTGGCTGGCTGCCTGCTTGTCAGGTCGGATAGGCTGTAAAATCAGGCAGAAAGTTCTGCCTTTCTAATGAACTGTTTAAAATGAGTACCAATTAAAGCATTAAACAGACTCTACTCCTTAAACAGCCGGACATTTTTTGTTGGTGGTTATTAAATTACAGTTGCAACAAAAGAGCCATCAGCAGGGACCTTTTGTAGTGCAGTGGCGTTGCTCTTGGTTTGCATTAGATGAAAGGGACAAGAGAGGAAATAATGGCTTGTAGAACCACGCAGAAATGGCATGATTTCACATTTTGTTTTAAGGCTTAATGTTAACTGGACTCATGTTTGCAATCTCTCAAAAGAAAGAAAGCTCAGTCACAGGCAGCTTTTGCTTGATTTTTGAGTTGGGCGTGGAAAATACCCTTAAAAGTAAAAATGTGACAGTGTTTGAATGCCTTATGGAAACTCTGAATGGTTGAAGCAGGTATTTAGCTTGTTGAATTAAACTTACCTAGGGTGGTGACCTCGGTTTGGTTGAACTTGGAATTCTGTGCTACGTAAAAGTGAAAAGCTCACATAAACTATACTTATGCCTAGCTTGTTGAGGCACAGCGTACAAATCTTGGTGCATGGTATGTGTGGCTTCTTTCTATGCCTCTATGTGGCTGTTGAATGAACTCATGACTCCCCTAAGTACTAGCATGTTCCTGTGTCTGAAATGGTACAAGAATGTGAAATTTTCTGGAATACCATGCACCACCTTGGAAAATTAGGCAGTCGGTAAGACAACGTACACTGTTAGCACAAAAGCTACAGAGAATACACTTGTAGTGAAACCAAATTCAGTAGTGTGAGTGAGAAGTTATTCTAACGTGTGGTAATTGAGCAGTAATTCCTAATTGCAGAGAAACTTATTTTGAATGCTCTAGCACTGGAAGGCTTAGCAGGGGTTGTTACAATGCAGGTAAACAGGCTGGTTTGTTTCCCTTTAAACCTGATCATCTGGGAATACATTGCTTGTGTGAGAGTGATTGATTGTTTTATTATTACTTTTTTCTGTAGCTCCCTTTACCCCAGTGTTTATTTGGAAAAACAAAACAGCTTAGAATATGCATCCGCACAGAGAAAGTAATTTTAGATAAATAACAGAACTGAGGTTTCCTTTCCTTTGCTGACATGCTATCTCTGAAATAATGGACAGGCTAAATGCTACTAAAGCAGAATGCTTAGCATGGGCCTTTGGTACTAAAGGGATTGATTATTGTAATGTTTTGTTCTCAGGATTGCTCAGTAATTTGCTAATGCTGCTCCAAACACAGCAGTGTATCTGACTGCAGCAAGGAAATATGACCACATTCTATTTAGTCTCTCTTCGCTGGTTAACGGTTCATTTGCAGTTGATTTTGGCAGTTCTTTTAATTTAAATTTTACTCCGGGTGCTTGTATTTTCTCATTTATCAGTGGCTGCATTGTCGTTATACAAAACCATACATTCATCAGCAAATGGCTGCTGTTCTGCTGTAGCTGTGGTGAGAAGCAGGAGCCTCCTTTAGGACAGGTACTTTACTGCTGTTTCCCTTGATGACTTTGAGCTGGCTGGAAGTCCAAGCCTTGCCTAGAACCATCCAGACTTGCTTAAACTATCTATTCTGAGCAAGGGTTTATTCTGTGCTTTGGGTGTGACTCTGGAGGTGAGATGTGCAGAAGTCCATTAGGAGGGTTTGGGCTACCTGGTTGCAACATGGAGAAGCTTAAGGACTTGGGGCAAGATCTTGATTTCTCCTTCCCAACAGTAAAGGCAAGAATATGAGCTTCTACCTTCTCAGCTAGACCAGCTTGATGTTGTACCCTCTTACTGTTGTGCAAATCAGTTTATTAAGCTCATGGACAAGTCTATATTCCCTCCTACAGATAGAGAGCAGAGTTTTGAGGGTATTTTCATTCTTTCTCCCTCAGCCACCTGGATTCTGTCCTTGGTGTGAGTGCAGTACTTAAGTGAAACTGTACAGGTACTCAAGTGTTAGTGGTGTACTACTGCTTCGTGAAGCTGATGTGCTGGGATCTTCCTGGCACTGCACCCTTTGTGCACAGGGAGTGCAAAAAATAAATCAATAGCCTTATTCTTCCCTGAAAGAAGAAATGCAAAAGTTAGGTTTCCCTGCTACGTGATGATCTCGTGTGGTTTGTTCTACTAGGATTGGGTTATTCTGTATTAGCTAAAATGTAGAGCACTTGCTGAAAGGTGAGATGCTTTTTATTTTCTTCAGGCTCCTTACTGCTGTTCTTTCCCCAGCCACTCTGTTCTTTTAATGATTGATAATTGTTCTTTTTGCCTTAAAAAGATGGGTTTCCATACCTGCTGTGGCATTTAAAAATACAGCATCTCTCTTCCAAACTTGTATTGCTCTTGTTCTGGTGGGAGTTTGAACTGTAATTTTCCTGTTCTAATGTATTTGATACTGAAACAGCTTTTGGGCTGGTGGCACACATCTTAGTGTTCAACCAAGAGACTGAAGAAAATACTCCACCCCACCCCTGCTCTGAAAATGATTCTCTCGTACCTCTCATCAGCTAGAGTTCACCTTCTTGGGGTTTCTTTCCTTGCTAAGATTTCACGGACCCAGTTCTCAAACCTATGTGTTTCTGCTTTTGTCTCAATGTGGAACTTTCTGAGCTGTCAATTAGGCTGCAGTTCAGTTTTATGAAGGGTCTCAATTCTTGACCTTCCAATGATTGTGATGTCAAAAAAAAAAAAAAGGTTAGAATATGAAAACAAGCGATTGAAAACATAAATTGCCATGGCACCCTAGCCATCCAGCATTAAGGCTTTGATGCAAATTGGCACTAGGAGAAGAAATGCTTCCCATTCGTTGAAGCGTCACTCCTCTAACATCATCATCTACTTCAGATTTTACAGGAATCCAAGGCATAGCTAACGGAGCTTTTGAGAAAGTAACAAGTACTGTCAAAAATGAGCTTATTTTTCTTTTTTTTCTTATGCTGCCTTGACTCTTTTTGACATCCCCTTCCTTGAAATACCAACTGCCTGACAACTTTTCCAAATTACTGCCTTTAAAGGAAGCAGGTGATTTTGTGTGACTGTAGTCTGGAATTCCAAAAATTTCCTTGACTTCAGACTAGCCCTTCTAATTCTTTATGTCAGTCACCAGTGTGGCAAAGGAGAATAGTGGCTTCCGAACCACCTAATCTGTGATATGATAAATTGAGAGCAGAGATAATCAGATGCTTTGTGATGAGTACAAGGTATTCAAAGCCTTTGTATCATGCTAGCATGGTAAAATTGCTTTCTTAACGTTTTCAGCTCGTAATCTCTTCAGAGAGTGGACTTCACAACTTATACATTCTTGACTTTCTTTAAATAGGCAGCAAGTTATTGCTCCCAGAGTATAAGAAGTCTGCCTCTTTCTAGTCAGCAGCCACTTGGAAATAGAGCCCTTGAGCTTGTTTCTTCCAAATGACACAGGAATGCAGCTTTTAGCAAGTGAAGCTTTCATCTGTTAAGAGGCATTCCTTAAGGAGCACGGACTCTCTAGGTGGCAGTTGGCTTAGCTGGAGGCATCGCAGCAGTGGCCTCCTTGCAGTTCCTGGTGTAGTGACCTGTAGATTCACATACCAAGGGCAGTGAATCATGCTGCCTCTTGCTATAATCTACAAGTCCTAGGGAGAAGATGGGATTCAGTTTATTTGCTTTGAGACAACTGGCAGAAAGTCTGATCCAGTAACAAAATGTTTCTGACAGGAGGCTTCTATGTAGCCTGCATGTGTTTAACTCATCAGTCTACAGTGATGTTATATGCTACGTATCATGGGATTCTTCAGTCTTGCTCAATGATGAAAAAAGGTTTCTAGTTACTAAAGCACTTAATATTTCGAGGTTTGGTTTATTGAAAACAGTATATCAGTTTAGTTTGAGCCAGCAAAGAATTTGCCCAGGTGGAACAGAACCTGGCAGTAGGTGATGTCCTTGGATATGTGTTGGGGGAGGGGGCAGTCTAATTGCAGTCCGTTGAACTGACTTCTGGTCTTTTGTCAGGTTTTAGTGTTGCCCGATGGCAGGAATCTCCAGCCATACATCTGTGACACTTCTGTTCATTGACAATTTCTTCTTTCCAGATGAGTGCCCTGACCAATTCGGAATGAATTGCTTTTACAAGGCTTAGTTTCTTAAGGCTTTCTGAGCACTTGATAAAGATATAAATTGTCAAATGTTGTGTAGTTATAATGCAGTTTGCTTGCAAGCCCCCTTCATGTGACCGAAGGCATAAAGCGTAACTTTGCTATGCTTGTTTGCTTGATTAACTGGGAAGATTTTTCCAAACTGTTGCTGAAGTATTGCGCCATAGAAATGTGATTCCTGCTGTTGTACTTCTGTGTCCTAAACTAGCTCGTATTAATAGGGAGAATTGTTAGCAAGAAAGGAAGGAGACTCATATTTGAAAGGGTTGCTAGGCATGAATAATGCATTTATTACTGTGTGTAGTGTGTAATCTCTCGAGGTCTCTTCCAGTCTCTGGGGTTCTTCAGTGTTGTTTGGTGGTTCTTGTTGGTGGTTTTTTTTTTCTGGAGGAGGCACAAAAGTCCAGGTTGTCTTAACTTCAGTGTAGTGCTGTCCTTTAGACTGCTCGGCTTTATGCAGTTCTGGCAGTCTCAGCTGTGCTCTTCCTCTGCTCTCCTGGCTACTGCTTTGTCTTTGGTGGCCCAAACAATAGATCTGTAAGAATGAAAAAAAGGGAATTTCAGTGGCTTTGTCCCTTGATGCAGGAGTTGAGCTGTAGTGTTGTAATTCCCAGTGGAATTTTTTTTTAATGAAAGAATAAGGCAGGTGTTTTTGACCTGCTGAGCTGATGTTTAGTGTGTTGATGTGTGTGAAATTGTCTTTTCAGAGAAAAGATAGCTCTGATTCTTTTTGAGATGTAATATCACACTTGGTATATCAAAAACCTTGGTAATTTGATAAAAGCTGTCACCTCGATCTCATAATCATCTTCTGCTATTTAAAGAAACTGTTGGAACAAGATGCTTGCTGCATGTTATTTGTTGTCTTGTGGGAAGTGATGCTTATGGCTGACACAACTTGTTCAACTCAAGCAGTGGAAACGTTGTGGTTACTGTTTGCAGACAGCATTCTCCCTTCTCCATAAACTCATGTCTCTGAATGAAATGCCTTGGCCTGGTGCAGGTTAGAAGAGTAGAGAGCACTGTGGATGTGGGCAGGGCTTTTATTGTTGTCTTCAGTTACTACAAAATCACAAGCTGGGATGCATGGAGCTGAAGAGCATACGCTGAATGTGGTGGTATGTCCTGGGAGCTGGGGGAAGCAGTGGTTAAAGGCTACACAAGTGACCTGTGATGGGTAGCGTAGGTGAACTTTCAGGACGCCTTGTATAGCTATTGGGAAGTCGGCTTTGATTTTAAGTTGAATGCTTCTGTTGAACACCCTTGACTTCAGAGCAGAGGCCAGTGTGATTAGTCAGTGACGACTATGCTTCAGGAAATCCAGTAAAATCCCTGGCAAATTTCCCTGAGGTTATTTCCCAATTACACTTTAGAACCTTTCCTGGAGCAGAAGCTGTAAAAATTCCAGTAACAGTAGAAATGTGCATGAGCCCGGGGGTTTGGATCTGCCTTTGATTGATAGTGGAGTGTAGTACCAAATGCAGGGTTTGAGAATAACTTATCTCCTCATATAAAGTCTTGCTTCGTTAAAATTGGTGTCATAAGCCTATCTTTCAGTGAAGTATCCTTAATAAGGAGATTTAAAAGTCTTAGAATGTAGTCGTCTAGCTGTCCTCTGAAGCAGTGTCAAGCTCTTCTCCTCCAGATCTTCCTAGCCCTCTTGTAGCTTGATGCATTTGTCTTGTCTCAAGCAATGATCTGAAAACACTTAGACATATAAGGAATCCTTCTCAAAAGAATTTGTCCCACTGTAGTCAAAGCTATGTGAGCATAAAGTCATTTGTGCGTGTGAAGTAGAGCATGTTAGTCCTGCAGGAATGGGATGCATGCTCCTCTGGGGGCACTAGGCACATCAGAACACCGGATCTACTGCAGCTTGCATGGAAACGATATTAGTAGTCTAACGTGATGTATTTGGGGTTAGGGGCTGTTCAGCTTCCTCATTCTGGTTCAGGACTGTCTTTAGTCTAACAAGACCCTCTTGGATTTGTTCTACAGGAATAGAAATATTTCTCTAGTAAAGGAAGTCTCACTTCACAGAAGTGGTGAATGCTGGGAAGGGGAGTGAAGTGGGAGCCTTTGTTTTCTTTCATTTAAAATGTTTTTGTGGCTTGCATGCTGTTGTCTTGATGTGATAGAAAGCTGTCCTGCTTTGGTACTACTTGTACTCCAGCTAAGTCTCTGTAAAGTCCTTTAAAATAGCTTGGTCAGTGAACAGCTCAGTCAAGCTCTAAGCCTATGGAATAATTATTAGCTGGCTATTTTTGCTAGCCCAGATAAACTGGGAAAAAGCCAGTCAACAGCTTGGCTTTAAATACATACTAAAAATTGTTTAAAATGTGTTTTTTAGATGGTAAAAGCTGACTTAAATTTGTATGAATAATGATCACATCAGATAGAGAAAACACTGAGGTTGCATGTTCTTTTTAAGGCACTAAGGGAAGAGCTCTTTGTTTCTTTTCAGACCCATCTCATTAACAGCATGAAACTTGGCTCTGCCAAAGTTAAGAACTTGATGTATGTTATTTTACTGTCATCCTGCTTGAACCATGCTTTAGTGAAAGGTGTGGCACAGCAAGTTCTGAGCCATGCCGTTAACTGATTTATTACATGTTGGGTTCTATTTCACTTTTCTCTGGGCAATTCCCTCTGCTGGGGGGGAAAAAAAAAAAAAAAAAAAAAAAAACTTCTTCACTGACTTAAAAGAATTACTGTTTTAAAGGGGTAGGGTTTAGTATTTTGATGCTGACATGTTTGCAAGAAGCCTTTAATCAAAGATTTTCTAAACTTGACTAGTAAATGTAATACTAGTCTGATTCCTTTTTTCCTCTGATTCTGCAGTGATAGTATCATAAACCACTGAGTCTTCACTGGTTTTCATGTTATGCTATAAATAAACCCTTAACTTCAAAAAGACCAAAATGTATATGCCATGTATATGCTTTTAAAAAAGCAAACCCAAAACAAAACAAAAAAACCCCAACCCTAATCCTAGGTCTATGAAAGTTCTTTGAAACACAGCAGATTTTGGATTGGATCCAGCTTCTTAATATTGCTTGAAATGAGGCCAGACATGGTGCTCGATGGCTAAGTGTGGGATTTAGTGCTACTTTTGGGCTCACAGCACCCAAAACCAGAAACTTGGAAGTGTGGTATGTATCTTAAAGAGGAATTTTGTTTTAGGGTATGAAATTGAAGTCTATAAGGAACATGTGAAGCAGAAACTGATGAGGATGAGGTCTTCTGGAAATAAGCAGCTATATAGGGTCTGGGTAGTTCCCTACAGATACATAATCCTTCATCACATACTCCACTAGTTTTCCACGTTTCTATCCACTTAACCTTTACTTGGCTTAAAATGTAGAGGTTAAAGCAGGAACTTGCTAGAACATGAAATCCTAATTCATATTCAACTCGCTACCTTTTCGTAATGTTAATCAAACTAATGAATTACACTGAACTTGCCAGTTTTGCTCAAGCCAACAAAACAGAACACTGAAGACTTCTGGACAAGTAAAAAGGAATGTTTGAAAAGGGCAGCTTAAAGAGCAAACAGGATGTGGATAGGATCCTGTACCTTGTGCAGCATTAACCTCCTTGGAAAGTGAGCGTGGGTTGCTGGTTGTGTGTGCTTGTGATGTCCTACTATACCAAAATAGATAGTCTCAAGTAAAAGGTAATGGAAGTCTTGGGACTGTGTTTTAAAATAGCCTTTCACCATCAGATGCGTGAGAGGGAATTTGTACCTTGTGCTAAAGAAAATAAGGAATGAGAAATTTGGGGAAGTTAGGTTTCTTCCTGGGAGAAATGTTAGATGAGATGGAAAGGATGATGTGGATTTTCATGGTGATGAACTTCAACTGCCAGCACATGATGCCGAGGCAGCAATTTTAGTTGTTAAGGGCACACTGTTTCTAAGTGCTATCTCTTAATGTGTGGAGGGTGATAAGAATGTAGTATAATGTAAGCAAAGCTATATTGAGAGGAGGCTTAGCTAAAATAGATTTCCTATCTGAATACATGTTCAGAGAAATGATTGCCATAATTTCTTAACAGTTTCTGCAAGGAGAATTGAATAGCGTGTGTGCTGGTGGTACTTCCTAGCAATTGGCCAAACTTTGCACTGTGGCTCTTTGTTGCATTTCCCTTGTAAGCAGACTGGTTAGTTCACAGCGATTGATACTGTGTTGTCTTCAAAGCAAATTGATGAAGCTGTAAACACTTTGGGGATATTCAGTACCTGGAAGTTTACCATAATAATGGTGGCAGGAGACAAAGAACCAAAATTCTGGTGTTGCAAGTCTGTGCATCCTCCTTCTGTCCACCCTGCTGGGGTGAGGTTTATATGACTGCTGTGCATTGAGGCTCCGAGTGGATGTAACTTATGTCTTCCTTCTGGGTTCAGCGCAACGTGAAGGGACTGGAATTTCAAAAGCAATGCAGACTGATGCACTCTTTAGTTGTAATCAAGGTCTTTAAAAAGTATTCATTTATATAAAGCCCCGTAGAATTTAGTGGAAAAACATAACTCTCTATAGGCTTTTATATGGTCTTGGAATTTCTACAGCAAGGACGTACTGTATTAAATTTGAAAGTCTTGCAGAAAGACTGGAATTTTCCCTTAAGTTCTGTAAGGCACTACAGTAATGCCTCAAGCTATTGACCAATCTTGGAAATATTATAGTGTGTCCTTTCCTAAGGAGCTCAGTTGTTATCTCTCAACAGATGGTGCCTGAAGGTCTCTGGACTCTGCCCCGAGCCTTTGAGGAAAGCATGGGTTTTCACTGAAGGAGGGCTCTGCTCTGCACTATTGCCAGTTCACAGTGGTGGGTGGCACTTCACTTTAAGGCATGGCATGTTGTAATGAGCACTTCAAAAAAGGGTGAGAAGAATGAAGTTTGGAAAATGAAATGTCCTGACAGAGGGCACTTGTGTGTGACTATCCTTTTCAAAAGCTTATTTGAATTTTGTGGGAAAGAAACATGGTTTGCTGGTGGGGAAATACAGTTAAGGACTTCAGTTTTCTCTGACTTGAAAGAGCAGTAACTGTCACCATCCCCTGAGATCCTCTACAAACTGTGCTTATGTACAGCTATGAAAAAGTATGGAACACAAATGATCAGGTGATAGACCCTTTAGTCGCTCTTGCTGTGGGTTACTTTCAGACTAGTGACCATATGCTTATAGGCAACATGCCTTGGTGCCAGTCCCCTGAGCTTGTGAAGCCCTGCTCTAAAGAGAACGCATTCATGTTGCTCTTTCTTCCTTGTTGCTGTAACGTTAGTGCTGGTATAGTCAAGTGTGACACTTCCAGGTGGGGAGGCTGAGGAATAAAAGCAGCAGACATTCTGTGCTTTTCCTTGCTTGGAAAATGTCAGAAGGCAGTGCCAGTTTGGAGGTTCGATAGTGCTATGACATGCCAGCTGTAGTCTGCTGTGCCTCTAAATGAATCACAAAGGGAAAAGTAGGTTCGAAGCCAAACTGGTTTTCACGACAGAAACCACAACAGTTGGTGGTACTACAAAGTTTTGGCTGCGGTCTAGCTTCATGGAGCTTTTCAAAATCTATGCTGAATTATTTGTGAAGGCTTAATCAATTGAAAGAATTTAAGATAGGAATGGCACATACCCTTCAACTATCAGTATTGCCTGATCTACTTGACTAATTGCGTGCGTGTGTTGCTATCCCGTTAAATGAGAATGGAACCTGAAGCTGCAGGGTGGCAGATCTTTACTGGCCTTGCTGCCACCGTGCATAACGGTGTACAGCTGCTGCTAAACAAGCTCACTCTGATCAAGTTATACAGCCCAGCTAGGTCAGAGCGCCGTGCTATGGGAACATCACTGCTCTGCTCCCGAGACTCTTGGCTTGTATCTGTACAGTGGTGTGATTCCCTGTTAACTTATTCTGAGTTCAAAGGGAGCATCTGAACTCTCCGTTGTGCAGATAGACATGTCAACTGTATCCTAGGTAGCAGCAAGCTCGGTCCCGGACCTGGATTTCAGGTTTTGCTTGCTTGAGCACTGGGAGGGAACTCCTATGGAGTAAGCTGAGGAAAAAACAGTGAGCCTTATCTCTTAGCCAGCTGCTCAGCTGGCAAGCTGCAGATGTCCCCTAAGAGGGATGCTCTTGGAAATTTCATATGCAAACAATAATTAAAGCAATAAATGTTCTGAATACAAACTCTATTTAGAGCTGGCTTTGAAATGATTTTTTTTTTCTGCTAAAGGGGGATGGGAAAGGGAGAACAATAAAAGCAAAAACCATCTTTTCACAGAAAATCCTGTGTGAATAACATTGTGGCTTTTAAAGGAAAACTGAGCATGAAAATCCTAAATACAAAATGCCTTGATTTAAGTGGAATTGGCACTCATTTTTCAAATGTAAACAAAATGGGTAAATACCTAGAGAAAACAAGGATGTTGGTTTCGGTCCTCTTTCTCCCTACCAAAAGTGTTTCACTCTGAAATTTTTCCCAAAGTAACCTTTTTCTTGAAGTTTCAGTAAGAGAATCTAGCATGTGATTGACTAATTTCCAAGAATACCAGTCAGCCTTTCTAGGTAAGCTGTGTGACTTGTAGTGAGCCCAGCTATTGCAGACTGTCATACCTTCCTGGAAGTCGTGTGTGATGGTGTTAGCAGAACTGTAGCACTTGCAAGTCTTCCAGGGCTAAGATTTCTAAATAGGTTAAGGGCAAGGGATATGTCACGAGGAAGAAGTCACATCTATAAGTTTTGGGGTTATTTTGACTTAAAGTATCTTAATGAGGAGGGCTTAAATAAGTAAGACTCAGAAGAAAGCAAAAGTCGGAGGGGAAACCTGGGAATTCGAATCAGACTGCAATAACAAGGCAACTAATCTAACCTGGGGATTAAACAGTCACAACACTGAAAGGTACAAAACTAAACACAACTCCTCCATGCTTTTCAAAAAGAAAAAACGAGCCCACATTTAGTTCAATTTAAGCAAGATGAATTGTTCTGAAAAGGTGTGTATGGTTTTGCTTTTCTAAGAAAAATGCAGCTCTAAAGGGGAAGGATGCAGACTAGGAGTAAGTGGGTATTCAATCTGCTTTTTACAGTAAATGTGAGGCTAAGGAATGAGACCAAAAACCTTTAGCAACAAAATTTTCTTTCTAATAGTGAGCTGACAATTGTTTCTTCGCATTATATGCTAGTCAGTCCGTTTTGTTTGAGAGAAGCTAACTTACTACCTCAAATACACAGGAACTGGTGAGATTAGGCTGTGACAGGAGATGCTAAAGGGCTTGTTTGACACAGCTGTTGTGACACTGCTGATAACAGGGAAGCTCTGGTTTAGCACAGTCTTCCCAAACATAGCAAATAGCCCAACAAGAGAAAAAAAGTTGCAGCAGAATTAATTGCTACCTGGAAAACAATTTCATGCTAGGCTAAACAGGGATTAAAAAAATTCCATGGTCTGGTTCACAACCAAGCCTTGCTTTTTAGAAAGAAGGGGAGCAGAAGTACGACAGTTATCTCAAGGTGTGACTATGCATCTGTCTTACAAATAAGACCATGGGGGGTGGGTGGAGGTGGGTGTGTGTGTGCCCGAATTAAAGATCTGTTCGACAGTTATTTATTAATCGCTTGGCCTCCTGCAGTAGTTTCCTGGGGACATACACTAGTTGAGTGAGTATGGGAAAGGAGGGGTAATGGAAGAGTATCAAGATGCACTGAAAGGGAGGCTATGCTAGTACCGTGCAGATAAGGATGTAAGGCAAGGTCCAAATGTATACACAAACACTTTAAGCTAACTTATCAGCTTGTTCTCTGAAGGGTGGTGCAGAGTGGTTTAGCCTGTGACTGCATGTGTCATCTTTATAACATGCACCCTGATATTTAAAGGAAAGGAGCACACAGTTTAAAGAGAGAGACTCTTTAACATGCAGCACTTCTGTGGGTAAAATTGTCATTGAGAGAGTCCACTTTGGGGCTGTTCTGATGCTTGCTGGATGGAAATGGCTTTTTTTTTTTTGAGGGGTTTGAACCACATGCATTTAATTAGATGCTATGGTGAAGTAGATAGCAGATGGAATTGGTTACTTGCAGAAATGTTTTGTTCATGTTGAGTAGGAGGCCCTTAAGTTAGGGAGTTCTGGGACTCTTGAGTTGAGTTCCTGCTGTGCTGCATGTTCTTTGCAATCCTAGGCAAGACACTAAGAAGAAGATATGCAGAAGCTTTCGGTGTTGCATCCTACAGCACTGTAGCTTTTGGAAAGCAATTGGTCATCTAATAGAGCAGAAGCCACTCAACTCCAGGTGACTTTTGCCTGTAATTTAAGGCAAATCCTTTAAATCTTGTATAAAACCTGTCAAAGTATGACCATATGTTGTAAATGCCCGAAGGGTTAAGTGTGTGTCTTGGATAGCACCCCAAAAAAAGTTTGTCCTTTGTTTAGGTAGAGTGTGCCTCAGTATCCTGGGTGTAACATACAGTCCCTGTCCCTGGCTTGCAAGGCCTTTACACTTGGGTGACATGAGAGACACTGTAACTAAATGTAACAGCTCTGACAATGTGCTAGAAACATTGTTCCCTGCCATATGATCTTGATCTTTGCTTCTTTTAAAGTAAGAATTTTTCAATAAGAAGTACTGGAACTTAGAAATGGAGGTGTTTGATGTCTCATTTTACATTTTTCCCAGACGGTTTCCCCATTAAAGTGGGACCAGTTGGAGATGTGTTCCTTGTTTAAATGTCTACCTTTTAAAGCCTGCAAAGTGTGTATTTTGAGAAACTTAAATGTGCTTTCAGTGCAGCTTCCTGAATGACAGTGACTCAACAGCACAGAAGAAAACTATCATATGCAGCAGAGCCTTTGTTCAAAGGAATAGGGTATTTTAAGAATAACTTCAGAGCTGTCTCTAAGGCAAGTGAAGAGGCTTCATATTTTCAGTTCCCTGTAACCAGACTGAATGTAGCCCTGGAGGCTGTGCTTTGCTGCCACTGGAAATAAGGTTGAGATTCAGAAAGTTGGTGGCAGAAACTAACAGAAGAAATTGCAGTGGAAAAGAGGTCTGAATTCAAACACTTTGAAGAGCAGAGTCTGCCCAACTGGACCAGCCTTAAGGTCTTCAAGTACTCTTTTTCATGATTGCTAAAGCTTTCTGACATTCTTAGAGAAAGTAAAAGATTAAGTGGTTATCCAGGTTTTTAAGCTTGGAAATGAGAAATAGTGATTTTGGGGCACATTGTGGAAGACAAATCAGTAGTGTAAATCTAACGCTGTTCTTTTTCTGCTTTTAAAGAACAATTCTAGTTGATGCAAGGCACCTCTTTAACTCAAACTGTACTTGTGCAGTGCAGGCTGTACAGAGCTTCCAGGGATAATTAAGCATCCAAGCATCTTTGGCCAGAATTGCAAAATGAGTCCAAGCCATAGACTGAAAAGACTCTGAAATCAGGATCCTGTGTTGGCACATATTAGCTTAAGGAGGCTAAAGGCAGTATTTCCTGACAGGTTTGGTTTTTAGTAAATGTCCTTTTGTCCCAGTCTCGGGGGAGTGGTACAATAGGACATGAATGCAGAAACAAACTAATAGGGTGGCATCAGTTGCCCAAGGCCACCCCCTTTCCTCAGTAAGTGCTTTCATGCTGCTGTGCTGTAAGAACCTGTTAGGAATAGCTGAAGAGCCGAGTTGCGTGGAGCTCCATGTCGAACTGTGTTCTAACCTGTTAATCTGCTGGTGTCTTAGAAGGCCAGACTCTGCTCTTGACTCTGTGGAAGAGTATATAAATTTCAGTCCTCTGAATTGTTGCAGTTTATGTATGGTGGAGGAAACCTTCTCCGGCATACCTGGGATGTGACTGGTGGTGGTACTGTGATGATCTTTGACAAATTCTGTGCTGCCTGAAGCATTGTAACACATTCTGTATCTCTGCATTCAGACAGTTAAACACTGTGTGCGTATTTAATAAAGTTGAATTCCTGATGGGATATGACTGGCCTGGAGTTTCTCCTCCTGGATGGACATGTTTGTTTCATCTATCCTCTCCTGTCAAAGCTGTTCATTGCTTTAATTTGAATCTGAGGATTCCATTAGGAGCATCTAATTTTTCAGTACTTTAGATGAAGAGACTGAGAAATCGTTATGAGTGCCTCTGGGTTATGTGAGGTCCCTTAATGTAACACTTGCAGCTTTTGATAAGTTACCAGCCTGATGTTTTGAAAGGTGCTTTTTTTCCCTTGTCCAGATTTCTTTTCAGTCACTCCCTATTTTGTTGCTGGCACTCACTTCAATCTTTTTTTTTTTTTTTTTTTCTTCCTAGGCTTCGGCACTTCAGCTGCTAGTTTGGCCTTGGAGACTTCTAATATAGTCCAATTTCCTGAGCTAAAACCTTTTGCAGGATCTTGGCAGGGTTTAAAGAATTACTTCTGCTTTTGGGTGACAGAATTGATCCTGATCTCAAGAGGATGTACCTGGCTTTAAACTTCCCTCTCCTCTGGAAGAAGAGACTTTTTCAAAGGGACAGATGCCACACTTCCCAATATTTAAATCTGTGATTGTGCTATTGCCTTTGTTTTGGTACCTACTCCAGGATGAAGTATGATTGTATTAGTTAAGAATACAGGCAAAACATAAGGGGTGGGAGAGACTTTGAAATAAAACTGCAAGCTTGAGTCAGCAGCTACTGCTGCTTTTCTGCTGTGGTGGCAATTTTGCTTTCCAATAAAATGCATGGATAGGGTTTCTCAAAAGATCTGGTGCTTTAGGAGCCTTTGAACTTGTGCTTCTTTCTGGGCCGTATGCCACTTCATGCTCATACATAACTGCAATGTCTGGGTTACCTGGACTCCTGTTGTGTGGCTTTGTGCTATTAAATCAAAGCTACGTTTTCCTGGCAGTCTGAAGGCCTGCAAATGCTGTCCTACTGTGAACCTTCTCCTACTTGCAAATGTGTAGAGAGAAGGGTTGGAGACACAACACCCCTACCTGTCATGCTTAACTGACAGTGTTTCTGTTCCACCCTTACTCTGCTGATTTCTTGGATAGCCCTATGATGTGAACGCATTTTCCCTATATTCTGTTCTCCTGTACCAGGTTTCTATCCCTGTTGTAAAGAAAAGGGGCTTATATGTACACAATACACATCTACTGTCAATGATGGTGTTTCCAGATGCATTTAAAATTCAGCACACTGTAACCAGGCTATGCTATTTTATAAAGAGTCTACGTTGAGGTAGAAGTCCCTTCCACTAATGGAAATATTCTTTCACCAGTGCCTAGAAGCTTATGTATTTACAAATATCTGATGTACTTTGATACAACAGCTGTATGTTTGGTTACACCCTAAATATACCTTTGCCTGTGTTTTGCCTGTTGTACCCTATCTGTGTTGAATCCACATGTGGACTGCAGTATTCCAGTATCTCCTGTGATGGAAGTTAAACAAAGGTGGTTTTGGGTCTAATTTTTTAGCATTCTGATGTGAGTAACTTGGTCTAAAGAACTTTTCAAGGAATGCTTTTGGAGATACTTTGCTTACTCTTCTGCTATGTTTTTTTGTACAAACTCTCCAGAGTTTTTTGGGGGGCTACCATTGCTTAAAAATAAAATCCAAGCCAAAGTGTTTCCCTGTTTTAATGCTATAATTCTGCAACTGGCCTGGGAAATGTTGCTTTATTCAAAATGAGTGAGTATCTACTGGGAGAGGCTATAGGTATTGGGTTTTTTCATTTGTTTTATTACTGACAGCAATAAATGAAGATCCAGTGTTGTACTACAAACACAAAATGAGAAAGGTCTCCTGGGATACACAAGCAGGCAACAGTGCAGTAGCATCAAGTGTTTTATTATCTCAGCCTGATAACAGTGGGGATGGAATTAATCCCTGTGCCTGGGATTCACACCTGATACTTAGGTTGGTTTAGCCCTCTCCTGATCCTAACCTGTCCTGGCTTCTAACATGTTCATCAGCACTGCTCATCTTGCTTTGCTCTCTGTGATCCTCTGTCAACCTCTGGGCACTGTTGTCTGTCAGAACTATAGTGCTGATTAGCAGGGGCTGCCTAGGCTTGCCTGCTTTAGCTTGGACAAGATATAGCAAAGGATTGAGGCCCTTGAAGCTTGCCCAGGGACAAACCAAGCAGCTATCTGTGTCCACAAAGTCTGAACAGTGTAATTTAGATGGTTTATAGTGAAGCTGTAAAATCCCTGTGTTGCTTTTCCAAAATGTTTTCCATGTTGCTGGTCTCATTCCAGCCTGGGACTGCCCTGGCATACAACAGAGCTGTAGCCAGTCCTATTCATAATTCTCTATACTCCTCAGAAATGCTTCTCTTGGTCTCTTTGGCAAATGCTCTGCACGTTTGTCCTGCTTCCTCTAGCTAATTTCAGCACTAGCTTGGTTTGGTAGCTAAGCGCTGGCCCCATTTCTCTGGGTTCATCTTCTGTAGAGTTTACAATCCAATCATTCTGCTGAAGTGAGAGGCAGTATTGAGAAGTCAACATCAGAGCTTACATTTTTGTCTATTTACTTACTTCTCGGCAATGCACAAAACACATTTGTTAAGCTACCTCCCCCTATGCCTTCCAGCAGTGTCGCAGCAGTGGCAAAGCTTCAGAAAGCATTAGCTGCTGGGTGTGATTTCAGATGTCCTTTTTGACAGCAAACCTCTGATGTTAATCAGGCTCAGGACCCGGAAGATACCAAGAGTTATTGTTGCTGCTGGGTGCAACTGAAAGTGAAGGGTTATGGGTAATGGAGATCAAAAGGGACTTAACTTTTGCAGTCTGCTTCTCACTAAGGATAACAAAGAAATAAGAGGTTTTCAGCAGTGTCTCACAAGAGTATAATTTTCATTAATTGCAGTATAATTATGTAAGCGCTTTAACAAATGCTGCTGGAATCCTCTCGGGGTGCAGAAGGCACTGACAGAGCTATATTCTGTGATGAAGCGGGCTTTATGAAAATTTGGAAGCATCTGCCCTGTGACCATATCCAGGGACAGCCCTGGGCTGTGTTTCATACGTGTACATTTAGCAGAGAGAATTGGAACCTGTGGGAGAGTACAGAGGCAAGGGTCAGTCTGTTCCTGCCCAGCGGCTTTGGCTCCTCTTGCACTATAAGTATTTTCTACAAACCGTTGTTGAAGACAGGGTAGTAGGATAAATGCCATGACCTCTGGTGTACAACAGTTAGCAAAGTGTCTCAAGTTGGATTTGGGGCAGGGCAGGAGACTGAATTATCTGCTCTATAGGTGTGGAGTAGACAAAGTACGTCTTGCCTTTTGGAGAGATGTTAATGACTGTTTTTATTAACACTTTTTACTTAATCTATGAGCACCTGTGGCTAAGCTTTTCCCAGTTGAGCCTCTTTGATTGAGTGCCTTTATCTTTGCTGCCTCTGACACTCTGTGTTTGGACTTTGAATGCTGTAAAGTTCTGTTGATACAGCGATTATTTTTTTTTGTGATTTGTCACCAGTCCCACCAGTCTCTTTAAAAGCTGAGTTTAATGTAAGCCGGTTAGATACTGGGTGTATGTGGTACTGTGTGAAATCTTAGCCCTGTAGAAATCCAGGAGTGTTTTGCCACTGGTGTCTGTGGACCTAGGATTCCCCACCCTTGTTTTCTGCCTCCCCACCTATCCCCACGCTGCTTTACACTCCCCTAATCCATTGGTTGCCTATGCTGTGTCTGCTGGAGATTACTGGGAAAGCTGTACTGCATCTTAATCTAAACTCATCTGAAGGTCTTTGTGGTTTTCTGTCATACCATTTAATTTCTCTCTCTGTAGTTTACTGCCTTTGTGAATTCAGCATTTAACTTCGTAAGCTTAGCAGGGATAAAGTTTAGCATGCAAAACAGCACATAAAATAAAGCTATGGTGTAGTTTTACACTGCTGTTTTATGCTGCCATTTCTCACAGAGGGGGAAAAACTTTCAGTTACCAGGGAAGGATGGCTCAGTGTTGTGCATGTGTCGGCACCCTGGCTGTGACGGTGCTTGCATATATTTAACATGCCACTAAATTTGTTTGTCCTGTGGTAAATCCCATGTTTTTTTGTCGTCAGTGCTCAGCTTGCTCTGGTATTGTATGACAGGAAAATAGCCTCTGTATCGCTGCAGCATCTCTCGGTGTATCTGTAGGCTTTGTATTGGCAAGTGTTGTTATTTTGTGGTATTCAGCAGTGGTTTTTTTCTCCAAGGTGTTATTAGATCATTGGGATGCACGTACAGGGAAGTACTACAGCAGCCCATAAGCCCATGGTGAATTATGCATGTGGTTTACGGGTTCATCAGAAGGGACTTGCATAGTTGCTTTTTATGAGGGGGGTGTGTGTATATCTACACATATGCCTGCATGCAAGAAAGATACAGCCCTGACTTTGCAGCTTTAAAAACGGAATTGTAATGTACTAATCCACAGGCTTCTGAGTACTGCTATCTGCATAATAACAATGAGAAAAGGAAGAAAGGAGAGAGGGAAGCAGATGGGAGGAAGCTCCACCCTTAGCCATCGCTGTCATTCCTGCTATTTTATTAGACAAAGTGGTGGCTTTAAGTTGAAATGTACTTGCTGTTTCTGTACAAGAACCGAGAGATTTTTTTATTCAAAGTCACAGATATTTTCCTTTGTATAGAAGAGGAATCTTTATAAGCTATTGGTACTACTAGAAATTATCGCTATACAAGTAAGTAACAAAACTATTCTCAACGTGGCTTCTGACTCCTGCCTCTTCCCCAGTTTTGAGTTTTCTGTGCCTGCTTTCCCTGCTTCCCCTCGAAAGACTTGATGTACATGAAATGAGATGTGCCGGTTTGGGTGTGTGCATATTTTGTCATTTAGGATATGGATGTCTTATCAAGTTTGATGCCTGAGGAAAATTGCTTATGTGGAAACGGTAACTCATTTCAGGGTGAGTAATCATAGCTTTCTGTAAAGTTCTGAGTCGTTCCCATCCCTCCTAGCACAGTCGCCACAAGAGGACCATCTCTCTGCCCTGAGGTAGGCAGTGCTGCCACTTACACACCCAGGAGTTTATTGCTATTGGCAGTGAACTGAGCAGAATGGTTTTTTTGGTGTTCAAATCAAGAAAAATGGTGCTTTCCTGGTTTGTGAAGGACTACTAATATTACAGGGTTGACTGGTTTCTTTAGGACTGACCAAACAGTTCAAGAAAAATAGGAGCTTTTTCAAATACAGTCAGGTCTGCTGAAGCAATAGTCAAGTCATTGGTGGAGAGAAGATGAGCGTGTCAGTTCTGGAAGCTGAGCTATTTTGTATCCCAGAGGAATGAATATGCTGATACTTGGTAGGCCTCCAGTGCCTGCAACTGAGAAAAGAACATGCCTATTTATTTTCTTTGCTGGAGTCGCCTTCACGTTTCTGTGCATTGCATCCAACAGTCTAGATTTATAATTCAATCTGCGTCTATTTGTTTCTTGACAGAAGAGGATGAAATAATAGCAAGGCTCTGTTTTCTTTATAGCCAGGAATAGATAGCTATGGCTTACCATCAGTGTAAACTGTACAGGATTTTGTGATGTTTCAGATGAATGATGCTGCCGCCGCTGTATGAAAGTAAATCGCAGTGTCCTGGACTGAGTCCCAGGTTATTCTGCTGTTCTCGCAGCAGCTCATTTCTGTAGCGGTGCACTTGAGAAATACGTCAGGCCGGATCCTTCTTTTTGCTAACGTCAGAAGTCACTGTGGCAGAGACGGTGGAAGGGGGCTTATTCAGAATTGCTGCAGATCGAGTGGATGTCAAAACCTGTTTTGGGAGGCTTAGAGTTCAGGACTGGGGAGCCTCAATGGCTTCGTGCTGTAGTAGCGGGGCGTGTGACATACAGCGAGTCAGTGACCCTCTCAGAGCTCCGGTTTGCCTGATCAGAGGAAGGACCATCTTTGAGCATGAGGTCAGTATTTCATCCCTCAAGTGAGCCTGCAGTTAAGTAGCAGATCCTTCTTTGCCTTTCTCTAGTACGAGCCACAGGAGTGAATTTGACCTGTGAGTTATCTCTGCATAAATCTGAGAATTCTATAGTTAATTAGGAACTGGAAACAAGGCAAAGTGAATCTAACAGTCTCTTATCTTTTCTGCGTTCTACTGCATCTTCCATCTTTCCTGAACTTTCTGAAGTACAAGGGACAAGCAGGTCGAAAATGGGAAGAAAATTAGAAGCGCTTGGCCTGGTGCCTGCCTTTACACTGTGTTGATTAGGTTTTAATTGGCAATTCTTGTCTGTAATATAAGATAATTGCAGAGATTTCCAGGAATTGTTTGCAGAATAGGAAGAAACAGACACATCTGAGTTGTACTGGAGGAGTTTAATTAAAGACTTGATAAAGTGCAACAGATGGTGCTTTGCTAGTTAGGAAGATAGGCGTGAGGCCTCTTTGTAGACATTCAGCCATGATGGTTAGAGCTTCTGCTCCCTGCTGGCTAGAGATGCTCTGGCATAATCTTCCATTGGGGGACTCAAACAATTCAAGGATAACATGCGCTTCATGTTCAGGTCCAAACTGTGAAGGTCGTTATTCAGAAAGTGAAGTTAGGCAGCCACAGAGCGAGATCCTGTGTGTCCGTGGCAGGACTACCCTTCCCAACAGGAGCTTTGCTGTCACTGACCTCTGCAGTTGTTCTCCATTCCCTTTTGAAAGGCTTGCAGAAGTGGAAGATGTGTCCATAGCTATACAGGTTTCTTTACAGACACTGCAGTGGCATGGAATGAAGAAGGATCTGTTTGATTTTTGGTTTTTGGATAGCACTGCTCTCCAATAATTTTGCATGAGCCAACAACCAACACTGGACTAGCTCCTGGACTGGGATTATGTCAGTGTGAAGCCTGGAAGACGAGGGGTTTTACTGTTTCCAAAGTCCTCGCTGATCTCTGGTTTCTAGGAAGTTACAGAGGAAGCAGAACAAAGAGAGGGTATTGTAACTTACAGAAGAAAAACGATCTTCTCTTTGCAGTCTTCACTAGAGCAGGTACTGAACCTTGCATTTTTCATGTTATTTTTAAAAGCGTGAGAGTATATTGAAAAAGAAGCTTATTCTGAAGTTGCATGTTCATGAAATGGCTCCAGGATACGATCTACTTGTTTACTATTACAGTAGAACGATTTCTGCTTGCTCCCCAGCACTGCTGTAGCTTTGATGAAGTTTAGCTTTGTGCATCTTCAGAGAATTATCTTGGAAAAGGAAAAAAATAGCTAGTAGCTAGTGGATATTACAAGGGAGCATCCTGGGTTAGGAAGAGTTTGTCTGGGTTTTCAAAGTCCAGGAAGAACCTGAAATTGCAGAACAAGTAACCAGAAAACGGAATATTTCATGTAGATGTTGAAGGAAAAAAAAAAAAAATTTGTGACTCTGCAGGGCCCTTTTCATGGGGTCATTTCATTGGGCAAGCCAGACAGATCTGCAAGATGATGACAAGTATACTTTGAAGCTCCCTGCCTAGCAGATGCTTGGAAGGTATGCTTACCTCACATCTAAATGAATTTTGTCGCTTTTTAGCTTTGGTAATGCTGCAGGGGAGTTTCCATGGGTTTAACTCCTTGGCCGTCTTTTCTTTCTGCAGCTCGGTGTTCATTTCAGTTCAGGCTGTTTTGGAAAGTGATTACCTGGAAGGGATTTGGTTACACTAGGCTTCAACAAAGGCAACGCTGGATGCTCAAGAAACATTTTAAAGATAAGCCCTGAGCTGTTGTTTGTTTTTTTTTAAGAACTCCTTACCACTCCCCATGGCTAATGCTTTGAGTTGGCTGATTTTGTTTTGTAGCCTTAGGATCTTCCTGAGAGGTGAGTGGGTAACATTCTCATACAGGCAGACTACTTTTATTGGTTTGGGTTGGATTTTTAATACTTTTGCCTTCTGAAAGCTATAGGGCATTAGAGTGGCAGTTGTTTAGCTCATTCTGGTAGTAACCTGATGAACACGGCTGCTATTCTTTCAAAAGAACAATCTTTTTTAGGAATTTGTTCAGGGAGAAAACAGGTAGAGAAGGTGGGGGGGAATGCATTCACCAAGAGGTTTTAATTTTCTAAAAAGAGAAAAAAAAAAAGTGTCAGTGTTTTCAGGTAACAATATTAATAATACTACCTAGGTGCTTATTTGAGTATGGAACATAGGAAAAAAAAACCAAATCTGCAACTCTCCTCCCCACCCTGCACCCTCATTTTTTTTTGCTTGGGCACAGGCACAGAGAGAAGCCCTTCACGAGGAACTTCATGTGGAATCCTTGTAGTTACCGTTGTGTAGCTTACTTTTCAAAAAAAGGGATTCATTAGGAAGTGGCATATAGACTCGCAAAATGGAAGAAAGAAATGCGGGAAGGAAATAGTAACTCTGTGTTCGTCCCATTCTTTAAGTTCTGATTTCAGCTATCTTACTCTTTGTCGAGTATTTATCACTTTCTCTTCTAGAATGTGGGGGTAGTAAAATTTCCTTTACTATGTAGACTGAATAACTGAAATAGAAAAAGAAGAATCTTGGTTGAGATTACACAGCAGGGCAGTACCTCCTTCATCCCTTGGCTTTTTCCATCAGACTGTGCTGTTTGCACTCTCTTGAAAACTTAAGTTTTCAACTTTCTGGCAAACAGAATGTGACCTTTTCAAAAGATGTTAAAGACGTAGAAAGGGCTCTCTGCTACCTACAGAGGTTAGTTGGCTTAGTTTGATAAGCATCTGAAATTGAGATTTCCCCCAGAATTTTGTGCTCAGAATATTTACCTAGAAACCTTAAGGGAACAGATTTTAACTCTGGAAGAGAAACCTTTCCTTTATTTGGCCGCCATAACTTAGGAATGAATGTGGTAGTGGATGGGGAAATAGT